>NW_028261387.1:31028230-31349063 GCF_051295495.1 Thamnophis sirtalis
GCAGTTATAATAACCTCTAAGACACAAGCTCTCCTCCCTTATCGGGCACGTGTGTGTGTGTATTTGCACAATGTGCCAATCCTAAACAAATCACATTATGGCTAAGCATGATTTGTAAACTCAGTCCCAAGCCAATAGTTGTGCTGTCTCTTGAAATAAGGCCATGGTGAAATAAAGGATCTTTTCTGCTGTAAAGGACCCAGATTGTTGGGGGCAATATGCTGACTCTCTGTAAACCGCTTAGAGAGGCCTGAAAGGCCTATGAAGCGGTATATAAGTCTACTGCTATTGCTATTACTGCTATTGCTAAAGCTGTTTCTGTTGTAAACCAGAAGTTAATTCTGATATCACTTCAGCAACAGGCCCAAAATGATGTTTATTTCTTGAGGCCTTCCAGCACATGTCTGAAGTAGGTTTTAAAATATATTTTATGCCTTCTTCTGGTTTTAGACTTCTGTCATGCTTTTGTTGTTTCAGTTGATTTCATATTTCAATTTATTGCAGTTCATATTGTTTTTATGATCCTCCTGGGTCACTCTGGGAGTTGTGTGAAGCAAAAGTACAAAACATTTTAAATGAAATTATGATTGCAGCTACTCCAGAGGAAAGTGTATGGAACTGCTTCACTAAAAACAAGTAATAATAAATATTTGGCTGGATGTTACGGGTAGCTACACAGGAATAAGAAAAAAGTATAGAGAATCCATTTCCCTCAACAGTGTACTATAACTGAGTTTTTCTACTCATTTATTTATTTATTTATTTATTAAGAACATTTATACGGCCACCCAGCTCATTTAGGATGACGCTGAGCAGCTTATAGAAGTAAAAGATATAATTATAGTCTCCTCAATGATCCACAAAGTTTCATCCTCCACTACCTGAAATTTATACATACATTTATCTTCATTATTGTTTTCTTTTCTTAAACTCTGCTATCAAGACAAAATGACATGTTATATCATAGTAACAACCAGAAACCAAATTCAATAAATATAGTTTTCTACCACTACCATAGCTAAAGTACCTTGGGGAAGTGGGGGGAGGTCCTATTGGCAAGTTACTTTTCAATAAGTAATTTTTGAATATCAACTTGTGATTTATGTAGAATGCTTATTGCTATTTCATTCCCTCCTTGTCTAAGTGGATGAAGTCAGACTGAATTTTTCAAGATTAGCTGAAACAATCTGAAAACTGATGTCACTTTCTTAAAATGCAATTCAGAAGTGAAGGAACGAAGAAACTGATTGTGGGGTTGTTGTTTTTTAAGAGATAGAGAATTTGTTGAAATATAAGGAAGCCAAAACTAAGCCAGTGTTGGGTTTATCATCTATTCCTTCAAACTGCAAACCAACTTGTTTTCAAGGACATTAATATTTGCATCTGAATGCCTGCCATCTGATTATTTCATTAGAAAATTTACAGTGTATGGCTGCCCGTCTTATATGATTGTAACTCTGGATGATATACAGGAAAATAAATAACCAAATGAAAAACCCAAATAACTGTTCAAACCAACAATATCAACAACAAAAATCAGCATATCAAGAGCGTATAATAGAAGAGATGTAGCTCAGGGTTGAACTGTGAAGTTCTCAGTGCTCTCTGTTTGCTTGTTTGTTTGCTTGTTTGTTTGTTGGTTGGTTGGTTGGTTGGTTGGTTGGCTGGCTGGCTGGCTGGCTGGCTGGCTGGCTGATGATTCATTACCCAATTGTTTGCTTTTGGTATTATTGAAAACTGCCCAGAGTCACTTATAAAGTGAAATGGGTCGTGTAAATAAATTTGGTAAATAAATAAACTAGGTAGCATCATCAATGCAAGAACTCCACAACAACACATAGTCAGGATCCATTAACACACCCTTCTCCTCTCAAAGGATAGGCTTATCTATCACCCTGGCTCAATAAAGGTAATAGGGTTAGAGCTAATTTGCTGGGGCACAGTGGAGATCATTGCAAAGGGTAGATGCCCCATAAGGGTCCTAGGCCCCATTATATGACAGTGCTTTGGGGGATGGGGCCTGGATCATGCCTATCCTTTAGAGTGTGTGAGTTGGGAACAAATAATGTGAGAAAAGCAATCCCACAAATAACTAAATAGTAATATTAGGCTACAAAGAAAAGTTATTTCTTAGAAATTTATCATGAAGACATACACATTACCTCGAGTTCTAGAGCTTCTGCTAGTAGCTTCCGGGCATTCTGCCTCAGGCCCTCTGTTCTGGGATTACTCCTGACTTCAATTAAAGGTCTATTTGAGTGGTTTTTAATAAAACTTCTCCACTCGGTGTACACCTCTTTCGCAAGAGTGGCCACATCCTGGTCTGAGTGTTTCCTCATCTTATTCACTGTATGACCTAGGAGTAAATTAAAGATATAAAGTATATGGTAACATTGAGTAAGAATGTTGGAAAGTGGGGCAAAACTAAAAAAACATCTTTTTTTCTTTTTACAGCTGCCACTGCAATCTAGAAATCCTGCTCAATGAGGAGAAATGTGGCATCTAATCCCAAGCCAAGCCAGAATACTTTATTCATTAAACATGAAACTCAGTCAAGTGAACGTTTAAAGATGTATCACAGATACCATTGACTGGTGCGAATGGTTGGTACGGGTTGCTGCCAGCATCCTAGGTATCAACCAGGTATCTTCTTAAAATATATGATGTTCCTAGTAGTGCAGTGTTTTGCAGTTCCGCTGCTGTTTTTGCAGGAAGCTGCAAATTCTTTATGTGTTTAGTGAAATTCTGGGACATGGTACCAAGTGCCCCGATGACAATGGGTATCACTGTTACATGTTTCATCCATAGCTGTGTAGTTTCGATGGCCAGGTTGTGATATTTTGTGATTTTTTTTTTGTTCTTTTTCTTCACCTCTGGCATCTCCTGGTACAGCAATATCAATAAACTGTATGCTTCGGCCCTCTGCAACCGTGATATCTGGCGTGTTGTGTTCCAAATGACGATCCGTCTATATTTGAAAGTCCCTCAAGATCTTCACTTTCTCATTTTCGGTAACCTTTTCCACTTTGTGCTTCCATGACTTTTTGGATACAGGTAAGTTGTATTTTTTACATAGTGACCAGTGGATTAATTTAGCAACTCAGTTGTGTCTAGCTTTGTACTCAGTTTGTGCAATTTTGCTGCATTCACATATTAAATGTGAAACAGTTTCTATTTTGTTGTTGCAAAGTCGGCAATTTGGATTGTCAGTGGATTTTTGTATCTTCGCTTTCATGGCATTAGTTTGTAGTGCTTCTTCTTGAGCAGCCAGTATTAAACCTTCCGTTTCTTTCTTGATAGTTCCCATCTTAAGCCATGTCCATGTCAAGCTGTCATCACATTTTCCTTCAATGTTTTTCAAGTGCTGTCCATGCAAAGCTTTGGTTTTCCATCGATTTAATCTGTCATCCAAGTGTTTTTCCTTATAGTCTACCTTTGTTTCTGTTGTTTCTATACTGTTCTCCATTTTCACAGCCTGCAGCAATTTTTCTGTACTTTGGTTCACATAATCATTCAAACTTTGTTTTTTTTCTTCTACAGTTTGATGGATTTGCAAAAGCCCTCTGCCCTCTATTTTTCTTGGCAGGTATAACCTGTCAATATCACTTCGTGGATGTAAAGCATGGTACATATTCAAAAGTTGGTGCGTTTTCCAGTCCAGGTTTTCCAGTTCAGCCAAAGTTTAGTTGATGATTCCAGCTGAGTAGCATATCACTGGAACTGCTCATGTATTAATGGCTTTAATTTTTATTATTATTTTCTGTTTCACCCAATTTCTGTCTGTTGCTAAATCTCCAGGTGACAAAGGGTTTCAAATTAACAATAATAAAAATAATAACAACAATAACAACAATAACAATAACAACAATAACAAAAATAACAATAACAACAATAATAACAACAACAATAACAATAATAACAATAAGGTGGGAACATCAGCCTGAAAAAGTCGCCGAAAATCAGATGGTCAAGATCTTGTGGGATTTCCGTATACAAACGGACAAAATACTGGCGCATAATACACCAGACATCACACTGGTTGAGAAAAATAAGGTCACAATCATAGACATCGCAATACCAGGTGATAGCAGGGTCGCCGAGAAGGAACATGAAAAAATAGCAAAATACCAGGACTTAAAAATCGAAATTCAACGACTATGGCACAAACCAGCAGTGGTAATTCCAGTGGTAATTGGCACACTGGGTGCTATTCCAGAAGCACTGGAATTACATTTAAAACAGTTAAAAATTGACAAAATCACCTCCAGTCAAATGCAAAAAGCCGCACTGCTTGGATCTGCACCCATATTACGAAAATACGTTATGACGTCCTAGGCCCCTGGGTGGGGCCCAACTAGTAACCAATGCCAAATCCGGCAAAACAACTGGCCGCTGTGATACAATTGTATAATAATAATAATAACAATAATAACAACAACAATAATAATAATGCCCTCCGGGGAGCTTTACCTTGTCGTGGTGTAGGGGCTTGTGCTCTCTAATGATCCTAAGGGACAGGTACAACCATATCAGACAGGTCTTAGGTGAAGGGCCAGACAAAATTTGCTCCACAACCCATTCAAATATGGTGAATACAAAAAAAAATCTGGACTAGGGAAGAAAACATCTCTATTAAGAAAGCTTAGTATCAGTCTGTCAGCAAAATGTGGATTTCAAAAACGAATGTATCAGATTTGGAAGATGAATCACACGGACTGTGATATCAGTGAACAAAGGCTAATGGACCAACGACGTGTAATTCTAAGTCACAAATTTTTCACTACAGCAGAATTAATAGGAATCGAAGAGAAAGCAACTAATGGTCTGAGTATACCAACAAAGAAGAGTAACATCAAGAATGATTTGCAGACTCAAAAGCAAACTGAGGAAGAAAGGGAGGAAGAGAATGCTGAAATGGATGAAGATAAAGAACAAGGAAGCACTGAAGAACAAACACCAACAGATATTGCTCAATTAGCTGAGAAAATAAACATCAAATGGAAGATGCTGAAAGAACACGTTTGCCAAAGGTGAACCAAGTGAACCAAAAAGAATTGAGAAAGGTACTAAAAAAGGTCAATGAGGCTGTGCAAACCATTCAAACCACTACATTAGGTGAAACAAACCAGTTGATGTATGCAGCAGCTTTCATAATCACCAAAGAATTGGGTTTGAAAATACAAAAGAACCAAACAGGCAAGAAGAGGAAGCCTAAATGGAAAATTCGGTTGGAATTGAATATATAAAAATTTCATGGAGACTTGAGCAACTTGAAGAACCTAAGGCAAGGTCAGCTAAAGAACAAGCAGGTCAAAAGCAGCCTGGAAGCAAGATACAATCTGGAGAATAAAGAGATTGTGATAGTAATTGAAGAGCTGAAGCAGAGGGTTGTTGCTGTTGCTGAAAAGATTAAAAGATATGAAAACCGAGTAACTCAATTTAAGGAAAACTCACAGTTCAGAGCAAATCAGCACCAGTTTTATAAGAGCTTAGAAAGTGGAGATGGAGTAACAACAAATGAAAAGCCTGATAAAGATAAAGCTCTGAAATTCTGGAAGAATTTGTGGGAAAATAACAAGAAACACAACAGAAATGCAAAATGGATCAAACAGATTGAGAATTCTATTAAAGTGCAAAAAATAGAAGATGTGAAAATAACAAAAGAAATGGTGCAAAGACAGTCAAGAAAAGTGAAGAACTGGAGTGTACCTGGACCAGATGAGTTATATGGATTCTGGTTAAAGGCACTTACAAGTGTGCACAAAAGATTGGCAGCCCAAATGAACCAGATCTTAAAAACACCTGAAAATGATGAATGGATGACAACTGGAAGGACATTTTTGATCCAAAAAGATAAAGAAAAAGAAAGGATTCTGGAAACTATAGGCCAATCACCTGTTTGCCAACAACATACAAACTCCTTACTGGTATCATTGCAAACCAAATTTATGGATACTTGGAAAGAAATAACTTGCTTCCTGTAGAACAGAAAGGATGCTACAAAAATTCAAGAGGAACAAAGGACCAACTGCTGATTGACAAACTAATCCTAAAGAATTCAAAAAGATGAACCAACCTGTTCATGGCTTGGATAGACTATAAGAAAGCATTTGATTCAGTTCCCCATAGCTAGATCAAGAAATTCCTGAAAATCTTTGGCATCAGCAGCAACATACAAAAATTCATGGAAACTTCAATGAACCTCTGGAAAATGAAACTTATAGCTAATGAAGAAGTACTGGGTGAAGTTGAAATTAAATGAGGCATTTTCCCTTTCACCCCTACTTTTTATACTCTCAATGCTACCACTGACAATCATTTTGAAGAAGATGAACTATGGATACGAACTTGCAAAGAAAGGACTGAAAATTTCGCACTTGGTACATGGATGATTTGAAGCTGTTTGGTAAAACGAAAGCTGAACTGAATTTATTAATTGAAAGCACAAAAGAATTTAGCCAAGACATTGGTATGCAGTTTGGAATTGACAAATGTGCAACAATGGCAACCAAAGCAGGCAACGTCATAGAAGATGATGGAATAGAACTTGAGAATGAAAAAATGATAGCAATAGCAATAGCAGTTAGACTTATATACCGCTTCATAGGGCTTTCAGCCCTCTCTAAGCGGTTTACAGAGTCAGCATATTGCCCCCAACAACAATCCGGGTCCTCATTTTACCCAACACGGAAGGATGGAAGGCTGAGTCAACCTTGAGCCGGTGAGATTTGAACCACCGAACTGCCGAACTAGCAGTCAGCTGAAATAGCCTGCAGTGCTGCATTTAACCACTGCGCCACCTCGGCTCTATAAAGGCAGTAAAACCAGAAGAAGGCTACAAGTACTTGGGGATTTTAGAGGCCTCTGACTTAATGCATAATAAAGTCAAGGAATTAACTTCAGCCAAGTACATTTGATGAATTCGCAAGATATTAAAGTCCAAATGAGTGGAGGAAAAATCATAAAAGCCATAAATACGTGGGCTATACCTGTGATTTGATACTCTGCAGGAATAACTGACTGGACCCAGATGGAGTTGGACAATTTGGACAGAAAAACAAGGAAGCTTATGACAATGAATCATGCTTTGCACTCTAGAAGTGATGTTGACCGATTATATCTACCAAAAGCAGAGGGTGGTCGAGGACTCCTACAAGTAAAACAGACTGTGGAAGAAGAAAAACACAGCTTGAATGATTACATCCAGAAACGTGAAGAACCAATGATTAAGGAAGTAAATAAAGGAGGCCTTTTAAAGACAACTAAGTCAAAAGCTGAATATAAGAAAGAAGTAATTGAGACGCGAGCTGAAAATTGGAAAAACAAAGCTATGCATAGCCAATACTTGAAAAGTATTGAAGGCAAAGCTGACCAAAAGCTAACTTGGAACTGGTTAAGATCAGGAGCACTGAAAAAAGAAACAGAAGGCTTTATTTTGACAGCTCAAGAACAAGCCTTAGCTACAAACTGCATGAAGGCAAAAATTCAACCTGTTACCACCAACAGCAAATGTCGCCTCTGTAATGAGAAAGATGAGACAGTCGACCACTTGATCAGTGGGTGCAGCAAAATTTCACAAACTGACTACCTCCAACGCCATAACGCGTTGCTAAGATCATTCACTGGAAATTGTGCCAAAAGTTTGGATTTGAGTACAGCAAAAACCACTGGGAACATCAGGTTCAGAAGGTTCTAGAGAATGAGAAAGTCAAAATCTTGTGGGACTTCAGAATTCAGACTGACAGGCACTTGGCCCACAACACACCTGACATAACAATAGTTGAAAAGAAAAAAGTATGGTTCATTGACATTGCAATACCTGGAGATGCAGGAATTGAAGATAAACAGCAAAAAAAAAAATCACAAAGTACCGGGACTTGCAAATTGAAGTTGAGCAATTGTAATTGGAGCCCTTGGTGCAATATCTAAAGTGCTACCTTGCTATTTGGAAATTTTAAATTTATCAGACTTGAACATTCTGATCCTACAAAAAACCACCCTACTTGGAACAGCTTATATCCTCCGATGTTACCTTAACAGTTCCTAGGTCCTTGGTTAGGACTCGAGCTGTTGAGCTGCCAACGAGCCCCAAAGGCTGTGAATCTCACCAAAGATTAACCACATAATAATAACAATAAGACAGAAATTGGGTGAAACCAACAAAAAAAAATTCAAATGCATCATGTAGTTTTCCTAGAAATTGTCTACTTCGTGACATCTAAAATAAATTGAAAGCTATTTTGGGAATGTATCTCAGGAGGAACAATTAAAATAAACTACATGAGCACAGAAGGGGAAAAACTTTTTAATTTTTTTTTTTTAATTTTAAAATTTTTTTAAAAAAATTAAGGCATTTTTCTGAATGCTTGGTGGCTTCCTCTCTCTCTCTCTCTCTCTCTATTTATAGGTACAGCTTGATTGACAGAGGGAAAATTGTGTCATTTGTATTAATTAAATCAGTATGACTACTCCCCATGTATATTTGTTCCCCTTTGAACATTTCAAACTACATGTTAGGTGCAACTTCTCCAAGGACTCTGAGAGCTGCATCTTAAGTTAGTGGCTCTGATATGTGTACAGATAGTGCTTGATTTATAACAATTCATTTAGTGACCGTTCAAAGTTACAACAGCACTGAAAAACATGACTTATAACTGTCTTTCACACTTACAACCACTGCAGCATCCCCATGGTCAGGTGATCAAAATTCAGATGCCTGGCAACTGACTCATATTTATGATGGCTGCAGTGTCCCCGGGTCATGTGATCCCCTTTTGCAACCTTCAGACAAGCAAAGTCAATGGGGAGGCCAGATTCACTTAACAACTGTGTCACTAACTTAAAACAACTGTCATGATTAACCATTGTGGCAAGAAGGTTTGTAAAAATGGGGCAAAATTCAATTAACAAATGTCACTTAGTAACTTAAATTTTAGATTAAATTATAGTTGTAAGACAAGGACTACCTTTTAGCATTTTATAATTGAACTACCTCAATTTACTCCCAGAAGCCATGATTCCGGCCTCTCCTGATAGAATATAAAAAGCAAATTGTTACCTATTTTCGTTGAAAGCAAAATTTCCTTGGAGGGTATTTTCTTCTTTAACTCCATCAAGGCCTCAATTAGGTTCTCCTTAGGTTGAATTGAAAGCTCCAGTATGGATTTCCATCTTTTTATATCTTCTACAACTACCACTCTCTAGGAAAGAAACACATCATTAGGAGCTAGAATGAGACACACATATTTACTGCAAACTCATTTTCTGTGCTTTGTGTCAGCAAACAGTGCCGTTATTGCCCTCTAAATTATTGATGATGATGGACAGTCAAATTCAGAAAATTGGATAATCCACACAGATGAAAGTACTTGTTTCACTGCAAGTCCCTGATGTAAAGTGAGTGAAATCTAGAAAGCAAAATCAAGTCATTAGGCTGCCATCTTCAATTCATTTATTATTCTGAAGAGAGTGCGTAGAGCAAAGAGTCCAAATAAAAATATGAGAACGCCACATAATGTTGTCAACTACACGATTCTTCACTATTACCGAAACTAAACATGCACTTGCTTCCTTTTGCTCTCTTACCCCAAACACATATTAACACACCCACCCACCCACCTGGCTATACTGCTGTATCTGTTTCGCATCGTTCTTATTCTTCTGATTTATTCCTCTACAAAATAAAGTTTT
The DNA here is from genome assembly GCF_051295495.1 of Thamnophis sirtalis. Lineage (NCBI taxonomy): Eukaryota > Metazoa > Chordata > Lepidosauria > Squamata > Natricidae > Thamnophis > Thamnophis sirtalis. The sequence continues at coordinate 31,037,921 of NW_028261387.1, forward strand.
CCATTGCTTTCTTCCTATGAGCCAAGGTGGCGCAGTGGTTAAATGCAGCACTGCAGGCTACTGCTAGATCAGCAGGTCAGCGGTTCAAATCTCACCGGCTCAGGGTTGACTCAGCCTTCCATCCTTCCGAGGTGGGTAAAATGAGGACCCAGATTGTTGGGGGCTGTAAACCGCTTAGAGAGGCCTGAAAGGCCTATGAAGCGGTATATAAGTCTACTGCTATTGCTATTGCTTATGAAATTATATTATTTTCTCTTCCTAAAGATTTTTCTTTTCTTCTGGTTAATTTTTAAACTCTTCTCACTTCATTTAACTGTTGAAGAATAAACAAGTCACATAAATAATTAAAAGATTTATCTTGAAGCAGCCCTGGATGCGATATGATGAGGAAAACTTACCAAAAAAAGAAAACTGAGCAAAAGACAAAACAAGTAGAATAAATTAGGATGCTTAAAATTTCCTTTTTTTAGTAAGCATTACTCTTAAAATCAAAGAGAAAAAAATTAAAAGATCCATTTTTTCCAGATTATTGCTTTGTCTTTTGAGAGAAACTGCTACAATTGGTAAATTGTAAATACAGTATTTATATAATTAAAAATGCTATCCCATTAATGTGAAATTACAACTTTTTCAAAATGTTCATTTATTTTTAAATTAGTTTGAATTAGTTTCATTTTGATCTTATAGCTCAATTTTTCAAATGAATAATTTTATTTTATTGGGTATTTTTGGCTAGTTATTAAAATCAGTTTTAAGGGAGGCAAACAATAAATGTGCTGAGTTGTTATCCAAGGTAAGGATCACAGGAGAAGCTGTCTCATTTGATTTCCTTGCATCCATTCTGAAGAGTATAAGCTACATTTGATGTTATTACTACATTTGATATTATAATAGTTCTCAATATGTTTTTGCAGCTTCACTGAACTTCCATTTTGGCCAAACCTCCTCCAGAATGTTGTTTAATCCATTTAAAGCACAGGTGTCAAACTCACTGTCACGTTTCCATCACGTAATGTTTCACATCATTTTTCCCATTCATGGAGCTAGGGTAGATGTGGCCTATACGGGAGATATCTAGCCAGTTTAACACCTCTGATTTAAAGTATAAATATTTCTTAAAACTTTAATAAAATTCATTCATTATTCTTTGAACAGTTACTTCAGCTGATAAAAATAAAATAAAACGTTATTTTTGAGATGTTTCATTTGGATCATGTTCATGTACTGAAATTGCAAGATTCCAGAAAAGTTAACAGTCAAGCTTGTGATATTTTTGTTAATGATATTTCTTTGCATGAAAAAATAGGCTTTTCTTGTAATACCCCCCCAGCACTGATTGCCCTATTGGATTTAAATACATATTTTGGGAAACAGTTCTAGCTTTACAATTTAACCCCTCAGAAATATTGTCATGTTGTTTGAAATCAAAGAAAGAAATTTAAATTATTACAATGCAATTACCGGTAGTATATTTGGGAAACTATCCGAAAACTTACCTTTAGAGATTCTATTGTAGCTTGTTTATAAACTTTTTCCCCAGGATCGTTCTTTGTTGATTCTCCTTTAATTCTGGGTGTTCTTATAACAAATTTATCCATCATCTAATAATCAATAAACAGGAACAAATAATTGTTTATAACAAGACGGTAGTTCTGTATGAAAGGAGGGAAGGAAGGAAGATGTACTCGCTTGGTCTTCAAAAATGAACTGAGGTTAATAGTGACCTTGCAGTTTAAAGACCTGTACAAGACCTGTAAATAATGTAAAAGTTGAAAAGGCATCTGTGCTCAAAAATAATATATAATTAATAATATAATATAAACATGAGGCTTAAAATGTGTTGCTGTGAGCATGAACTGGATACCATTAAACCATGTTCAAGCCAGATCGGGAACCAAGCTGAACCTGTTGAATTTCTGTCATTGTTGAGAAGCACAGTTCTTGGCACTTTTCATTTGAGAGTTTTTTAAAAAAATAATACATTAATTTGGTAAAAGATAAAATAATAGAAGATGAGCTGCATCTCACCTGGGAAAATACATTATTTGTCCAGGATGTCTGATAATTGCCGGAACTGCATCTCCTTCCGCTTCTCGCACCCCCTCCTGGAACTACATTTCCCAACAACGCTTCACTTTCAACCTACTTTCCGGCCCTTCCAGATTGATCATAGAGATAAAAATAATTAGAGTAACCACATCATTCACAGAGTCATACCTGCCTAGTGGTGTTTTTGTTATTGGAAAAACCTTGCGCCTGAGGGGAGGGAGGGGAAGTCTAAGAGTTTAACATAATTGTGATTGGACAGAGAATTAACTTACAAACGAAGGTGTTTATGCTGTTACATGGTTGTCTGGCGCTACCTGTAAACGTTTCTCTCTGCCATCCAATTGATCAGCGTTTCTCAACCTTGACAACTTTTTTTAAAGATTTCAAATCTCAGAATCTTCCCCCATTCTTTTTATGTTGCCTGGGGATTCTGGGAGTCGTAGTCTTTTTGAGAGTCAAAGTCACTCTTTTTATTCTTAATGAATGTATTTTATTCTCCTTATATACACTGAGAGCAGAGGCACAAAGACAAATTCCTTGTGTGTCCAATCACAGTTGGCCAATAAAGAATTCTATTCTATTCTATTCTTAAAAGTTGCCAAAACCGATTAACTTTGCAGTAAGGGAAGATGCCCCTGACGATGCATATTGATAAAATAGGTGGAATAAAACTGGGTTGCGAGAAAACTTTTCTCTTTCTTTGTGTGCTTCCTCCCCGCCCCCGTTATTCCTGTTTAAATGTAGAGCTAGAATGAGAGTAGTCTGTTCTGAGGTCAACTTTTTTTTCGGGAGAAAAAAAATTGTGATAGAGAAACCCGGAAGTCAACATAACGGTGTTAGACATTAGTAGCTCTCTGAAGCTCTTGCGTGCAGTCGGAAGCGAGAAGCTCTAGGTGGGAGTAACAAAAACAAACAGTCGAGGGAAGCTGGGGGGAGGGGCGGTTGGCAACAAGATGGCGGCGGCGCGACGGAGCCGTTTAGGGTCTCTCCTGCTGCTGGTGGTTCTCGGCTCTGAGGCGGCTTGGGCTGACCTGGAGCCCGCTCCGAATACCCTTTCGGAGGCTTTTGAGCCGGCCTTGGGAAACACACTTCTGTGTCAACGGACGTGCCAGAGCACTTACCCGCTGCACACCTACCCCAAGGTGAGAAATGGGGAAAGCGGCGGGGGCGGCTTCGCCTCTAAATCAGCCGCTGGGCAAATGGTTTGCGGGGGTCCTCCTCCTTCTCCTCTCGGGGGCCTGGTTAATCGGGGGGAGGGTGCCGGGAGGAGGAATCGAGAGGGGAAGTCCCACTGTTTCCCCGTGTATGTGTTTGTGTGTGCGTGCGTACACCTACACACCTACATGCGCGACATTAAAAATTACGGGGCGGCGGGAGGGATTTAGAAATGGGAAAGGACGCCATTCAGACAATATGTGGAACTGCTTGCCTCCAGAAGTTGTGAATGCCCCAACACTGGAAATCTTTAAGAAGATGTTGGATAGCCATCTGTCTGAAACGGTATAGGGTTTCCTACCTAGGCAGGGGGTTGAACTAGAAGACCTCAAATAGCAGTTAGACTTATATACCGCTTCATAGGGCTTTCAGCCCTCTCTAAGCGGTTTACAGAGTCAGCATATTGCCTCCAACAACAATCTGGGTCCTCATTTTACCCACCTCGGAAGGATGGAAGGCTGAGTCAATCCTGAACCGGTGAGATTTGAACCGCCGAACTAGCAGTCAGCTGAAGTGGCTGCAGTACTGCACCCTAACCACTGCGCCACCTCGGCTCCCTCCAAGGTCCCTTCCAACTCTGCTATTGTATTACAATATGCTGTAATATTGTTAATGAAAGCAGGTTGGGTTATTCAAGTAGTCCTTTACAACAGTTCCTTTATTGACCATTCAAAGTCACAGCAGCACTGGAAAAAAGTGACTTAATGACCATTTTTTCACATTTACGGCCATTGCAGCATCCTCATGGTCAGGGGTTCAAAATTCAAATGCTGGGCAACTGGGTTCACATTCATTTACGATGGTAGCGGTGTGCGGGGGTCATGTGATCTGCTTTTGGCGTCTTCCTGACAAAGTCGTTGGGGAATCCAGATTCACTTTAACGAATGTGTTACTAACTTAACGAATGCGGCAATTCACTTAACAACTGCAGCAAGGAAGGTCATACGATGGGGCAAACTCGCTTAACAAATGTTTCACTTAACAGCATAATATCCGCTATTAAGTGAGATGTTTGTTAAGTGAGTTTTGTCCCATTTTACGACCTTGCCACGGTTAAGTGAATCACTGCAGGGGATCAGTTAGTAACATGGTTGTTAAGTGAAACTGGTCCCCCCCCCCATTGGTTTTGCTTGTCAAAAGGTTGCAAAAGTGGAATCACATGACCTTGGGAGACAGCTACAGGCATAACTATGAACCAGTTGCCAAGTATCTGAATTTTGATCACATGATCACGGGGCTGCTACAAAGGGCGTAAGGGTGAAAAGTGCTGCTTTTCAGTGCTGCTGTAACTGAATGGTCACTAAATGAACTGTTATAAATTGAGGACTACCTGTAGAGCTTTCTAATCCCAGCTCAGGTAATTGTCAGCTCAGGTGAGATGTAGGAGCTGCTATACATCTGGAGTGTGCCATATTCTGAAAGATTGGGTTATACATGAAATCCATTTTTCTCCTTTAATTTTTTAAAGGAACAGACAACATTAAACTGAACTTCTTCTTGTAAGAAAGGAAAAGGAAGGAGTAAATTTCTACCTCTGTATTGTGCCTTTCTTGGCCAATAGATGGGGCCCAACTAATCTACACAGAATGAAACTCCAGTTTCTAGTTTATATTAATTCATTAAGCTATGAATAAGGTTTTCTGCTTCCTCCCTAATCTATGATGGTAAGGATCATATTGAGTGATATTAGCATATTCATGGCATATTTATTTCTAGCAGTTTTATTTGTATGTTAAGTAATGATGGGAATAAAATTGGAACACAGTTGTCACCTTTTTAATATCTTAATATTTATACATTTTGTATGTAAATTTTTTTATTATAAACCATTGTATTAAACCATGGCATTCATCAATTGTTATATCTAACTTATCAAAAGTTGGCCTTTCTGTTGAAAATGACATAGTGAAACAATACATTGAAATACAATAGAAGCTTGTCCAGGATGTACTTTATATTTTGTTATGTACCGTACTCAGAACTTTTACAATAAGGTTATCAAAATAATTATGGTGACTTTCTTGACATTTATCAGGAAGAAGAGCTCTATGCATGTCAAAGAGGTTGCAGATTATTTTCAATTTGTCAGTTTGTGGATGATGGAATTGATTTGAATCGGACCAAAATGGAATGTGATTCTGGTAATATAAAGTAGTGGCTTTTTCAAATTATAATAATCCCCCACCCCACCTCACTGTTTAGAGGAGTGTAGAAACATTTTGGTAACCTGGTAAATTGCAAGTAGAATGTCATAATGACATAGGGTGTTGCCTAATCACAAAGGTCACATAAAGCCTTCATGCAAATGAAATATAAGACAGAATGTGAATTTGAGGCCCAAGGGCCAAAGAAAAGATTAACTCCTAAATCACCGCAAACTATTATTTCACAAAAGAAAAAGTGATAGGAATTAGAATATCCACCTCAATTTCAAATATTAAGGATTAGAAATTGTGAGGATTTTGAGATACACTCCTGGGATTGATTAAATATTGGTAATATTTGGCTTTATTAGTAATCCTGCACATTTGGAATATTGAAGTTATGGTGGAATAATGAGTAATTCTTAAAATATTAAATATTAGTAATTTAGTAGGGGATAACAAATACATGGTGCAAAGAAATGTTATCTATGTTTAAATGAATTAATGGGAAAAATGATAAGGAATTATAAAAAGAGAATAGTATTGTTGAAGTTGGAAGATTAGGATTACACATACTTATTTCTATTATTATCGTTAGTGTTTTAAACAGATTTGACCCAGTCAATACACTGTCCACAAAAAAGGTATGGTGTGAAAGGAAAACTGCAAATAAAACATGTTTTAAAAAATAAGAATATCCACCGCAGTTAACATACTGTAGTTATCCCATTTTCAAACAAACAGACAATACATACTCTAGGCAAAACAGCTCCCATAATAACTGATGCACAGCTCTATCTACCAAGCCCTTCCCAGTTTACCAATTAGTGGTTAGAGACACTAACAGCCTTCTGTTTCAAAACTCCCTTTACCCCATTCTACTTTCTGAAAAATTTCAAGATTTACACATACTCTAGAAAAAAGGAATATAATGCTAAAGCCATTTATTTTTATTTATTACTCTTATAGAGATAAAAGTTATTTCAAAGGCTAGATGTTGCTTATTGCCTTTTCATGAAAAACAAATCTAATTGTTGATTTGGTTTGACAGTGATGTCTAACCTTTTCAGCACTGAATGCCAAAAGCACACACGCACACCCATAATGCAATGTGAGTACACCCACGCCCCCCCCCCCCCCCGTGTACACCATGCCCTCCATGCGTGCGTGGCAGAGACTCGAAAACCAGTTGGCCAGTGGGAGGTGTATGCCCATGCATGGTGGAGCTTAGCTGGGACAACGGCTTGCATGCCCACAGAGAAGGCTCTGCATGCCACCTGTGTCACACATACCATAGGTTCACCATCATGGGCTTATGACATAAGCCCAGTGAAGTTTTGCTTGCTTTCTGTTTTGATAACACTGTTCTGAAATCTTGTGCATTACAATATGGCACTTTATTCAACGGTAAATCCTACTGACTCGACTAGTATTCCCCTCCAAGTCAGTATGCATAGGAATAGACGCTTAATAAATGTGTTTGATACACATTTATGGGAAGACTATTTTCCCTTGTAATTTATTTACATGGTTTTTCTGATTACATGCTTGCCTGTTTCCTCCTATAATCGTGATGTATAGTAAGTTACATCTCAAGAGATTCTAAAAAATAAAAGGATCTGCCTTCTACAAACTAAGGATCTCCAGAAAGCTATACCAGATTATTTCTTCTTCTCTCTTTTTAATATTCTGTCATTTAGTTATCTTGGATTTTGTTTACAGATTTTGAATGTTAAATTAGTTTGATCTCAATTTGCATTTTTAAAAATATTGGCATGTTCTATTAGTATGGGTTTCAAGAAGAAGAGTACAAAATAATAGTATTAAATAGTGATTTTACGTTCATCTGTGCTTCATCACTGCTATGGAATGTGCAGTCCTTAAAACAGAGAATTGATGTTATTTTGCAGCATGTACAGAGGCATATACCTCCCAGTCTGATGAGCAATATGCTTGTCATCTTGGATGCCAGAATCAGTTACCATATGCTGAACTGAGACGCGAACAAGTAAGTAATCTTAACTGTTAAAGCAGAAGCAGTTGAAGTTCACTGCTTGTACTCCTATTCTGCAGCTGATTTACATGCATTTTTTTTAAAAAAATCAATTTTTTATTTGTAGCTCATGTCCTTAATGCCAAAAATTCATCGACTCTTCCCACTTACCCTTGTAAGATCCTTTTGGAGTGATATGATGGAAACTGCCCACAGCTTCATTACCTCTACCTGGACTTTCTATCTTCAAGCTGATGATGGCAAAATACTGATATTTCAGGTAATTGCTAACTTGTGTGACTAGAATGTAATCAGGTTTGTACAAAGGTGCTTCTAATTCAGTTGTAAATTAAACACTTGCCTGTTTTTTATAGGGTTTTAGTCTTAAGTTAATTAGGTTTGTACTTTAAAATGCTTACAAACTAATGTATCTTGAGGAAGATAAGTAGCCCAGAAACACAAAAAATAAATATTTGTTTGTGTGTTTCTTTAAATAAATACAAGTAGATCTCAACTTCAGACTACAATTGACCCCCAAATTTCTGTTATTAAGGGAGACTTTGTTAACTGAGCTTTGCCCCATTTTACAACCTTTCTTGCCATGGTTGTTATGTGAATCAATTGCAGTTATTAGGTTAGTCATATGTAAAGTTTTCCCATTGACTTTGCTTGTCAGAAGGTCGAAAAAGGGATCACGTGACCCCAGGACACTGCAACTATCATAAATATGAGTCAGTTACCAAGCATTTGAAGTTTAATCATGTGGCCAGGGGGATGCTATAACAATCATACATATGAAAAAGTCATGTCACTTTTTTCAGTTCTGTTGGAACTTTGAACAATCAATAAATGAACTGTTGTAAGTGGAGGACTACCTGTAAATAAATAAAAAGTGTGACTGCCTAAACTAAAATTATTAACTCCTGTGTATGATGATTTTAGCTTTGTACACATCTTTTACACTAATTTGAAGATTTTATTATTTCAGTCCAAACCAGATGTTCAGTATGTACAAAGTTCTGATCAGGAAAACCAAGATTTGAAAGAATCATCTCTAGCCAAGACATCTTGTAAGTTACCCCAAAAAAGTTGGGGACTATAACAGAAGTAATTGAGGATTATAAAAATATGTTTCTATGCATTTATGAAAATTGAATATTTTTTAAAATTAACAATTAAGATTTCTTATCACCTTTTAATTTGTTTTCTGTACTGATGATAAGAAAATATAGAATTGAACATCAGATAAATTCAGTATAATAACTAGAAACTCCATTATTTATACAAAAGTGAAAACTCACTATATCTGTGGCATGAATGAGTTCTGCCCTGCCAGAATTCTGCTGGTAATATACAGAGGCATTCATGCAAGTCTGTACTTCCTCAAGAATAATTCTTTAATTATAGACATATTGGTTAAGCATGTAGATGCCTTCCTAAATGTCAGGAGTAAGACTTCAGAACAATTTTTCATTTATATTACCGCAGCTGAGGCAATTTTTTAAATGAACAATAGTTGCCTTGGTGGCTGAACTCCAGCAAAACATAGCATGCTTATAAAAATGTAAATATGCACGTCTTTTTAGATGCTGTTTTCTTCCAGGATTTTCTTCTAGCGAAAGACAAACCAACTTTTTAGTTTTATCCTATTCAAGAAAAATCTTATAATGTTTAGCACTGTAATTTTTCTGGAAGAAATAAAGCTGGAAGATTAGTAACAGTAATATTTACAACTTGAAAAACATGCATAGTCAGATAACTAAGTGTGCATATACACTTGTCATATTTTTCATTTTTTTAAAAGCACAAAGATGCAAAATGTATGGGGGCAAAGCTACAATTTTAAAAAAACCAAAAGCACAATTTTATAACTTAGGGGCTGGATCCTGTTTTGAAATAGGCTATTCCATTTTTTCTTACCTGAAGTGAACTTCATTGATTCTAATTATGTGAGATACAATGGTAATTCTCATTTTCCTGTAACAATCCATTTATTTCAAGTGCTTCTGCTTTCCAATATCGTAGTATGTATGGGTGTGTCACTGTGTAAGCCATGTCAATCAGACTAATGTTCCACAACTTATTTGCTTATGCAGCCTGTAACTATTTTGCTGGTTTTGAAAATTGATAAGATCATATCTAAAATATCTACAATACATTATAAAAATTACCATATGAATCACTGAGAAAAAAAATAGTCATAGCAAATAATACTTTTAACTAATTATATTCAGTCGTGCCAATATATTGATGGATTTGTTCAATCTGCAAATGCAAATCTGCAAATATATCTATGAAAATATTTCAAATAGGGTAATCATACAAGTTTTCTTTGATATTAGATACCCTCTGCTTTTTGTTAAACTTTGCTTAACTTATTCCAGAATAATTTAACACATAGACTGAAAGGTACAAACGTTTGCTAGATATCTATGATTTCATGATTAAAAGCTCAACAAAGTTTTACTATGATTTTTTTCAGTAGACTTACAGTTGGGAGGTCCACATGCACGTAAAGGATCTTTTGATGATGAAACTGAGAGTTTCTTCAAATGTATTTCACTGTATGTATTTTTGGTATATGGAGTAATAGAATAGCAGTATCTTTAGTTGCTTACATTGAAGTTGACTAATTGACACAGTTGTGTTTTGACTTCAGTTTGAAAACTGTTTGCCTGAAATGGTATAGGGATTGCTGCTTGAGCAGGTCGTTAAATCTAGAAGACCTCCAAGATCGCTTCCTATTCTTTTATTCTTTGGAGTTGGGTGGGTTGAAAAATAGATATGTCAAACCTCTTCTACTTCCCTTTTTCTAAATGAACAGTTATGCCAATTAGTATTTGACTTTTATGTTGGCTGTCTGTAATCATTCATTACCTAAAACAGAGGCTATTTGAAAATCCTAAATTCTCAAATATAGTAATCTTCTGAAACTACATTCAAGTTGTTGGGTTTAATTGTGTAGGAGCAAATTGGTTTTCAGACGGGGAATTAATATATGGAAAATATTTTCAATAAACCTCCATTTGTTTTAGGAATATTCTGTTTTCTTGCCTTCTAGAAATTCTGGTTGGATATTAACAACCACTCTTCTCCTGTCTATACTTGTGTTGCTGTGGATTTGTTGCGCAACTGTTACTACTGCTGTTGAACAGTATGTTTCATCTGAGGTAAATTATCACTTTATGTTATGCTATGGCTTTTATTCAGGTTCTTTTGGATGGAAATATGTGATCAAATAAACCTCTTGTTCGGGTTTGTAAATAACCCAAAATTGTTCATAAGTAAAATAAGCATGCAATTTTAATATCTATTTATCTGTAAGAAATATTAGGAAAGGGGCTTCATCAAGTTCCCCTTGGAATCCACTGGTGAAAACACTGTGATCTCTCGGATGCTTGTATGGCCATCTCAGGGTCCTCCATATATCCTAGCATACATGTATCTCCAAGAATAATAGTTCTGCTGTGAAAGCTACAATTAAATGGCCCATTTTAATCCCGCTTTGGTTTTTTTTTCTAGAAGCTGAGTATTTATGGAGACTTGGAATATATGAATGAACAAAAATTGAATCAATATCCAACCTCTGCTCTCGTGATAGTAAAATGTAAAGCTGATGAACAAGAAGTGGGACCTCTGCCTACAAAAGTTAACTTAACTCAATCAGCAATATAAAATGGAAAAAAAAAACCAGATTTATTAATCTAATTCTTTGACTTCTGTTAATTCTGGTAGCTTTTTAAAATTGAAAAGGCTTTGGAGTAAGTTAGCTAATATTTAGATTCAAACAAAATTTCAGAATCAAAGAAGGAATGGATATCCATCTCTTTCAGCAGTCAAGCAAATCACATGGGTACAAGGAGTTTGCAGTGTATTTACACTTGTCTATGTTTTCTTGGATTACTAAAAGTCCTAAGTATTTGTCTATGCATTGACATTTGTATATTATGAACATATGTCAGAAAATATATTTGGAATCTGTTTCAAAAAGTAATAACTTTTTGGTAGTCAAAGGCACTTTAAGTTATCTTAGCTGTGGATAAATTAAATGATTGTAGCAGAGCTTGCAAACTCTTTACCATTTCAAACATCTTTTCCACAACTAAAAATAAAATTTTGTTTAACCTTATGCCTGTTTCCTCTGATTAAATAATTGTGGATAAAAAAATAAACTTTAATAAAATCCCTCTACATATTAGAGTGTTACTTTTGCATTGCATTCCATAACAAGCCTTATAAAATTAGACAGCATTCTCTTATGAAAGTTCTCCTTCAATTTGTCATTTTAGATTCATGGTGCCACTTTTCAAAAACTTTACTAAGAAAAATATGACTGGAAATCTTGTTTGACTTCATCTATGCAATATTTACCATAAACTTAATGGACTTATAAGTAGAAAACCTAATTTTCCTATAGCTCTCTCAAAAGATCTTCCCTATCCATATTTTTATGTTCTAGAAATGCAATTGAAAATAAATTTGTTCATTAATGCGTACTACAGTGGAAATTTGTTTAGTGTTAAAAAGAAGGTTCTAAAATCTTTGTTCCATGTTAATAGAATATTTTGGGAAAACACCCCTGAACAACTACAAAAGGCTGAAAATTGTCTCTCGACTGTTTTTAAAAAACAAATATAACTCTTCTGAGCATTAGCTCTTAGGATACATGATTAACTTCTACTGTATCAAATTATTTTTATTTTTATTTGCAGGCTTTAAGTTGTTCTAACTATTTCAACTGGAATTGCTTTATGTTATTTCTTTTTGAATTCCAACTCTTTATGATGTTTCTGTCTCTGGTACAGATCTAATGCTAAACAGGTTACATTAAACATATTTATTTATTTATTTATTATTATTTATTAAATACATTTATATGCTGCCCAATCCCAAAGGACTCCGACGGCTTACGAAAAGTATAAAAAAACACATAACAATAAAAAACAATTTAAAAACAACAAACACCCCTCATACATTCATTCTAGTCGGGGCTGGACCTCAACAGTGAGGTCAACAGCCCCAGGCCTGCCGAAACAGCCAAGTTTTTAAGGCTTTCCTGAAGGCCATGAGAGTGGGTATGGTCCGGATTTCCGGGAGGAGCTGGTTCCAGAGAGTCGGAGCAGCCACAGAGAAGGTTCTCCGAGGGCCCGCCAGCTGACACTGTTTGGCTGACGGCATCTGAAGTAGGCCTAATCTGTGGGATCTTACTGGCCGCAGGGAGGTATGTATCAGCAGGCGGTCTCGAAGGTATCCTGCCCTAAGCCATGTAGGGCTTTAAAGGTAATAACCAACACCTTGAATTGAGTCCTGAGACCAATTGGTAGCCAGTGCAGCTCGCGGAGGACAGGTGTAACGTGGGTGTACCTCAGCAAACCCAATATCGCCCACGCGGCTGCATTCTGAACTAACTGCAGCCTCCAAATGCTTTTCAAGGGTAGCCCCATGTAGAGCGCGTTACAATAATCCAGCCTCGAGGAGACAAGGGCATGAATGACTGTTAGAAGCACCTCCCGGTCCAGATAGGGTCACAATTGATGCACCAGACAAACTTGGGCAAAGGCCCCCCTGGTCACAGCCAACAGATGATGTTCCAATTTCAGCTGCGAATCCAGGAGGACTCCCAAATTGCGAGCCCCCTTTGAGGGGCGTAAATTTTCACCCCCCAGGGTTAAGGATGGACTATCCAAGCAGTCCTTCGGGGGCAACATCCAAAGCCACTCAGTCTTATCGGGATTGAGCACAAGTTTGTTCGCCCCCATCCAGATCCTAACAGCCTCCAGGCATCGGCACATCACGTCCACCGCTTCACTGAGCTGGCAAGGGGCAGAAAGATATAATTGAGTATCATCGGCATATTGATGGTACTTTACCCCATGCTGTTGCATGATCTCACCCAGCGGCTTCATGTAGATGTTAAATAGGAGGGGGGACAAGACCGAACCCTGCCGCACACCACATTTGAGGGGACTAGGGGTCGACCTCTGCCCCCCGACCAACACCGACTGCGACCTGTCAGAGAGGTAAGAGGAGAACCACCATAAAACGGTGCCTCTTACTCCCACCTCCCCTAGGCGTCGCAGAAGGATACCATGGTCGATGGTATTGAAAGCCGCTGAGAGGTCAAGAAGCACCAGGATAGAGGAGTATCCTCTATCCCTGGCCCGCCAGAGATCATTGGTCAGGGCGACCCAAGCGGTTTCTGTGCTGTACCCAGGCCTGAAACCCGATTGAAAGGAGTCTAGATAATCCGTTTCATTCAAGGTCCGTCGGAGTTGAAGCGCCACCACTTTCTCAACAACCTTCCCTAAAAAAGGAAGGTTGGAGATGGGCCGATTTTTCAAAATAGCTGGGTTTAGGGAAGGCTTCCTGAGGAGGGGTCTTACCACTGCATCCTTTAATAGTTGCGGGAAAAACCCCTCCTGCAAAGATGCGTTGGTAATCGTCTGGAGCCAGCCTCGTGTCACCTCTCTGCTGGTCGAAACCAGCCAGGAGGGGTACGGGTCCAGTAAACAGGTGGAGACACTCATCGCTCCCATGGCCTTGTCCACTTCCTCCTCAGGGGTGACAAGTTCAAACTCATCCCAAAAAATCTGATTAAGACTAACCCTCGGCATCTCGGCTGGTACTGCCCAAGCGGAGTCCAGGTCTGTCCGAATCTGAGTGATTTTATCCGACAGAAATTGAACAAACTCCTCAGCTCTTCCCTGCAAGGGTTCCCCCACCTCCTCACCTTTCAGGAAGGAGCGGGTCACCCTAAACAGGGTGGCTGGGCAAGATTCCACGGATGCAATAAGAGCGGAAAAATGTGTACATTTTGCCGCCCGTATCGCCACTAGATAAGTCCTAATAAAGGCTCTTAATAGTGATCTATCAGACTCAGAGTTACTAGCCCTCCAACGTCACTCTAGGCGTCTCTTTTGACGCTTCATTTCCCAGAGTTCCTCGGTAAACCAAGGTGCCCTCCTGGATCCACTGCCGTGGAGAGGCCTCAAAGGCGCAATCCAATCCAATGCTCCAGCCACCACAATATTCCAAGCAGCGACCAAAGACTCGGCCGGATTGCGGACAAGGGAGTCAGGTATCTCTCCAAGCTCCCTCTGAAATCCCTCCGGGTCCATCAGGCGCCTGGGGCGGAACCACTTAATTGGCTTCACCTCCCTGCAATGGGGGAGTAGTGTCCTGAAGTCAAGCCTCAGCAAGGAGTGATCTGACCATGACAAGGGCAAGGTCTCTATTCCCCTTAAATCAAGATCACGTCTCCACTGCCCTGAGAGAAATACAAGGTCAAGCGTGTGTCCTGCCCTGTGAGTCAGAGTCTGAACTACCTGGGTCAAGTCCATGGTTGTCATGGAAGCCATGAACTCCTGTGCCCCATCTGAGTGTTCACCAAGAGACGGCAGATTAAAGTCCCCCAATACTATTAGTCTGGGGAACTCCACTGCCAACCCATCTACTGCCTCTAGCAGCACAGGCAGGGCTGTCGTGACGCAGCTGGGAGGCAGGTACGTCAACAGCAAGCCCAATTGAATCCTTAGGTCCAACTTCAAGAGGAGAGACTCACACCCCACAATCTCTGGGGCAGGGATCCTGCGAGGAACTAACGACCTTCGGATGATAACTGCTACTCCCCCACCCCTTTACTGGTGTCGTGGTTGGTGGAGCACCTGAAACCCATCTGGGCACATTTCTGAGAGGGGAAACCCCCCCCCCTCTTGGTCCAGCCAGGTTTCGGTTATACATGCCAGGTCTGCCTCCTCGTCTAATATTAGATCCCGGATGAGGGGGGCTTTGTTCACAACCAACCTGGCATTTAGCAACAACAATCTGAGACCAGGGCCCTATACTCCTCTGCCACCAGATCCTTGAGTTGAGCCTGAGGGGCCAGAACAAGCAATCGCTGTAATATAGCGAGTCCTTCTTCCCCGGTAATGGCTAGCCCTACAGCTCCCATCATATCTGCCCCTCCCAGTCATGACCGAAATGCTCCGACGTCCCTCTATCCCCGTAGACCCCTCCCCCTCTCCCATGGCCCCCATTCTTCCCGGCAGGTCATGTATTCCATTCACACAAGGACCAGAGGTGAATCTGGGCCCCCATCCACTTCTGCTTCTGCACTCAGTGGAGGGGACTCCGGGTCGCATCCCCGGTCCTACCATACTCACCAATCAAACACTCTCCTCAGACACGCTGCACACTAATTACTAAAATACAATAGAATAAATTAAAAGTGGGAACATTTTCTCTCACATTCATACACTCATACACCCAGCAAACCGGCTAAAATGCCATTCCTAATTAGATAGGCAATTAAAATAATTTAAGAACGGTAAAAATTAAATGTCCTGGAAGGGAAAGAGGGGGGGAGGAGCACTCAGACAGAGGCGCTTGTGAGCGGTGGCCAGGTCCAGGTGCAGCGTGGCAGGCACTGGCTGGATGACCTAGAAGAGGGCTTTCCAGATGGTGTATTGCAGAGGCCCCATGTATTTCAATGTGGGGAAATCCTCATAGGCGAGACTCGTTTCGTGGATCTTCCCCTTCAGCCTCTAAGAGAGAGGCGATGCCCGCCAGGAAGTTGTGCCTGTCGATTACTGCCAGTCTTTTCTGCAGGAACTGGTTACGTTCCTGCACTCTACACAGCTGCAGGCTGTAGCGCTGGATCTTCTGCTCGATGTCAGTCAGCGCCTGGGCCGAATTGGCCTCCAGCTCCTCCAGCATGGCCTTCTGGCATTCACGGAGCAGCCAATGCAGCCACTCAGAGGCCTCGCCGATGTGCCCACGCTCGCTGTCCCAGAGGGTCTGCAGCTACTCCTTCAGCTCCTTCACAAGGATGTAACCCACCACGGCAGGGCTATAGTTCGTCTTCTTCCACAGTGTGCCAGTGTAGGTCGGTTCATCCGGCGTGCCCAGAGGCCTCCCCGAAGGCCTGTTCCCCAAAGCCGGCCCGCCGCTTCCCTTGGCGGGGCCCAGCAGCAGCATGCAGTTGAAGCTGAAAGTGCTGGCCTTGTTGTCCCGTTTCCTCTTATTGGTGGCCGCTGCCACCGCTGAAGCGGCGGCCGAAGTCACACAGGGAGCTGAGGCCGCGGCGGCCGAAGAAGGCCCCGCCCAGCGTTGCCCAAAGAAGCCGAGGCGGAGGAAAGCCCTGCACGAAAGTCGGTGCACGCTGCCAAACCGGCAATGTCCTCACACAGATCCCTTCTCCTTCCAGCTGTCGCCTTCCACTGCAAACAAAGTCCATCCCATCCATGGCAAGACAGGAGGAAGGAAGCGGCGAGGGAGCGAGGGAGCGAGCTGAGAGCTTCCTGGTCACCGCCCTGAAACTCTCCAACTCTCTTTCTTCCTTACAGTTCCTGTGTAGATTGAAAGAAAGTTGTACATTCTCTGTTGGAGGCTCTTCAATATATTATAATTAATTTGTTCAGTATGAGAAACATTAACAAAACCATAATCGTCATTCTACGATAAATTCATTGAAAGAGCCAGTAGTTCAGTATTTATAATATTCAGCTTTTCTTTCTTTAGTAGGCATAGCCTACTTCAATGATATTATTATACAAAACTTAAGGTTCTGCTCTGAGAACAATTCTGAAAATTCCTCAGCGGGTTAGATGGGAGAAGTAAGCTTTTCTAGGCTAGATAATCTCACAATAAAAGCTTTCTCTAATTCCCTGCTATCAATATATCACCATAGCCTGTTAAAAAAAATGAAGCCAATTGTATAGGATATAGGAAATACAAGTGCAGAAATTTCAGAAGTTTCAAGAAGTAATGTCAACACCTGACAGGTAATGAACTTGCTAATTAAAACAATTACAAGAACCTCTGATCAAAAGACAAAACTAGTAGAAAATTTAGATTTGAATGAACTTAATTTTTTGCCCTTCATCTCATAAAATCTCCAGGAATAAAGTTTGGGGAAAAAACTGATTGAGAGAATATGGTTTCTTAGCATTTTTTTAAAAAAAGGAAAATGTTGTATATCAACTTTTCAAGATCATTTCAATCCTAATGTAAACAAGTATAAAATTATACATACTTCAAAATATATCTTTAAGAAAATATGTGTTTCAAATTATACCTCAAAATTAGTTTGACCTAGTCATGCTCAATGAATCTGATTTAAGCTACAGTGAGATATCTGAATCTTTCATAACTATAGAGATCTATAAAATATATCTGTTGTGGATGTAGTTCTCAATACATGGGAATTATTCTGGTCCTTCCCTCTTTGCTGGACAGAAGAACATTTGGAGTTATTTTAAAGTCTGGCAGAACTCCATAATCTGTAGATTGAGGCAGTCATAGCTGTGATTTCCCAGAACTTCTCATTGCAGTGTGGATATGTCTGGAACCTAAGGATGTCTAGCTAATTAAGATATGAAAAATCTATCTCATGAGAATTCTGGTTTTTAATAAATTCAACCAAGAATCTGTAATAAGATGTCTTTCACTGTATTGTGATAAGTCTCCTGTATTGAGACTGATAAGGACTGAGGCTTAAACACCTAATTCTATAATTTAAACAGAAATAAATTATAGAATTAGGTGTTTAAGGCTTAGTTCTTATCAATCTGGGCACCAAATTACTTTGAGTGTAATTTGTATTGATTTTTTAAAAACTTCTCCAGACTCTTGCTTATGAAGTTTCTGGTTGAGAGAACAAACAACATCCTGTGGTCTAGGTTAGAACATTTTTTTTTACTGAGTTACAAGCTGTATAACTCTGCCATGAATAGCTTTGTTATTTAGCTCCTTACAATTGAATGTTTGCCTAAAAGATTTTAAAGCAAAAATATTTTATATTTTTCCTTTTCTTTAGTAAACTTTGATCTTATTTGTTTCTTGTGAAATTTGGCTATCTCCCAAAGAGTGGTGGAACCATGGAAGGGCTGTATAGTCTAGCCAAAAGCTTATAAGCTACATGGCCAGGAGGTTGAACAAAAGAAATTATTTCATTCCCCCATTCCATTTTTCCCTTTTAATCACAGAAACAGCATAGATGATGACAGGTCTACCGTATGTTTTTGGAGTATAAGACGCACCAAGATTTTGAAGAGGCAAATTAAAAAAAATGTTTTTGCACTTTGCAGACATCCCAAAAATGGTCAATTTTTCACGAAAATGGGCCCATTTTTTTAAAGGGCATGCATAGCCTTTAGGAGGCTTGTAGAGTGCTCCTGGGGACTGCCCCCCCCCAAAAAAAACGAGCAAAAAATGGCCCATGTTTTGCAAAAATGGGTCCTTCTTTTGTCAAAAAAGGCGCCTGTATAACTGTTAGGAGCCTTGTAGAGTGCTTCTAGGGCCTGAGGGGGCAAAAATGACCAAAGAACAGTCTGTTTTTCACTCATTTTTGCCCTTCCCAGCCCCCAGAAGCCCTCTGGAAGCCTCCTAAAGGCTATGCATGACCATTTTTGCAAAGGGGGCAGGGTTTTGGATGGCCAAAAATGCTGTATTCAGTGTATAGGACACACCCAGTTTTTCACCCTCTTTTCTGAGGGAAAAAGGTGCGTCTTATATTTCGAAAAATACGGAGTATAAAAATTCTTGCGCCATTATGATTGGGGGGGAAGGAAGATACCATATGAGTCACACACTAAAAGATAAATGATTTTATTTGCGAAGTACCAAGCCATTATCCCTAAGGTGACCAGATTTTCAGATTGGTAAAGAGGGACACCATTGACCGGGGGGGGGCACGGGGGGGGCGCTTGATTAAAAATTTTATATTTTGTCAAACATGACCCCAGGACACTGAAACCATCATAAATACAAATCTGTTGCCAAACATCAAAATTTTGATCACGTGACCATGAGGATGCTGCAACGGTCGCTAAGTGTGAAAATGGTCGCTAAGTGTGAAAATGGTGATCAGACACTTTTTTCAATGCCATTGTAACTTTGGTCACTAAATGAACTGTTTGAGACTTGCATTATAATGCCTTATGCCAGCTTACATTTTCAAGAGAGAGAAGCTAAACTCCTTGTTAGAATTGAAATAGAAATGAATAGAGTAGAGTAGAGTAAAATAGAATAGAATAGTTTATTAGCCAAGTGTGATTGGACACACAAGGAATTTGTCTTTGGTGAATATGCTCTCAGTGTACATAAAGAAAAATAAAATAGTAAGATAGTGGGATCCTTGCTGCACCAAGCCTTCACTAATCCTCTCACTTTCATCAAAAACAGTAAAAATCACTCATGCTTTTTTATTTCTATTTATTATTTTGCTATGGCCACATATGAATATATATGCACATTCCAAACAGATTTTCTTACTAAACAGCCACCATTCTCATCCATAGGCCACTAAATGCCTCACCAACCTTTTCTGTATTCTTTCATTTCCTTCCATCTATTTTATTTATTTAATACAGAGTAGATTAGGCTGTCAGCCTTAGTCATTCTTCTAACATGACAACAATTCTTACCAACAAGGACGGTATTGGCACATTTTAGCTAATGCAACCTAAACATAACCAAAGCCTATTTCACTTCAAGTATGCTAACTTTATTCTATGCCTTCCCACGCATTACATGGCTTGAATGTTTGCGGATCGCCACCAAATTGCACAGGTGGTTGTTCTACCAGATGGACATCCTTACTTTTTCTTGAAAACGGGAGAGAGGCTGCCTTTCCTAGTCTAGCCCCGTAACAACAACCCTACGAGGTAGGCTGGGTTTTTTAAAAAAGCGAGTGTCGGAGAATTCTGCAACTGCATCACCTCTTCGCTGCTCTCGCTTCCCAGGGAGCTCCCTTTCCTCTCACCAAGCAGCCCGTTCTCGGAACAAAACGGAGAGGCTCAGAGGCGGATACGCCTGGCAGTCAATGGGGACGGTGCTGAGAGGGGCGTGCGCTGGGAAAGGGAGCTTGCACGGTCCGCCTCTGAGCCTCTCCGCGCAGTCACCCCCTTCCCCGTCACGCCCCCCACCCCAAAAACAAACCACCAGCGCTCCTCCCGCTCCCCCACTCCCCAGGCCTGCAGCGCCTTTTCTTCCCGTTCGGCTCCGAGCCACCGTCACAGACCTCTTTTGGCTCCGCTCTAGGCACCGGCTGCCGCACCACCGTCCTCCCCTCCATCATTCCCCCTCCTCCCAGAGCACCACCGGAAACATGCCAACCTCAATATGGATGCAAAGGCGTCACATCGCTGCTACCCATGTTCACGAGGCGCCGGGCATTGCAGGGCGCAGAGGAAGCCAGCAGACAGACGGGACACTTGGGGAGGGGGGAAGGAAGAGATCCCATCCAGGGTGAAAAGAGGGAAAAGCGGAGAGCCTACCCTGGATGGGATCTCTTCCTCCCTCTCCCCCCCCCGGTCTCCCGTCTGTCTGCTGGATTCCTCTGCGCCCTGCGATGCCCGTCTGGGTTGGCTTCCTTGGACACTCAGCTGCCACCCCCACCCCCCACCTTCCCTCCGACCAACTGTCAGTTTATTCTTTCTGCACGTGAAAGCGCTTTAGTCAGTGGAGTGTGCACTGGGAGGAATCTCTCTTCTCCTCCCTGCACGGACCCCACGGTGCCTGCATCAGAGCTCGGGCGGGATTCAGGTGAAGGAAAGGACTTTTCTTTTGCCGGCATCAGAGCTCGGGCGAGCAAAAGCAAGTATTTTAATCAGTGGGCTATGCGCAGGAACGAATATATCCCCTCCTCCCTGCACGAATCCACTGAATAAAGTGCTTCCTCTGGCCCGCCTGATCTCTGCTGCGGGCGAAAGGGAGCTGGGAGGACAGGAGATTCCTCCCTCCATGTGAAAGCGCTTTAGTCAGTGGAGTTCGTGCTGGGAGGAATCTCTCTTCTCCTCCCTGCACGGACCCCACGGACCCCAATTCCACTTTTGGCCTCAGGTCTATTTACCAGTTAGAGGGTCTGGAATTGATCGTTGCCAGTTGGGGGGCGCAGAGGAACCCAGCAGAGAGACGGGAGACTTGGGGAGGGGGAAGGAAGAGATCCCGTCCAGGGTGAAAAGAGGGAAAAGCGGAGAGCCTACCCTGGACGGGATCTCTCCCTCCCCCACCCCCCCGGTCTCCCGTCTGTCTGCTGAGTTCCTCTGTGCCCTGCGATGCCTGGCGCCTCGTGAACATGGGTGGTGGCGATGTGACGCCTTTGCAGGTGCCTCAGTTGATCGTAGGCGGATCTCGATGAGGAACTCAATAATGCTGGCACATAAAGCTTTCCCCCCCCCCTCGGAAACTGAAGCTCGTTTAAAGAAAAAGGGAAGGGCGGGCAGCCTCACGTGAGTGAGTAACTCCGGCGGTGGGAATCAGGAGGCTTCGGGTGGGCAGCGGCGCTTCCCTTGCAAATGGGGATCAGCGCACTCGGCGCCTCCCCCTCCCCCGGGAGGAGCTCTGCAGCGGGACAGACGAATGGAGGGGGAGATCACCCCTTCCTTCTCCGAGCCCCCAAACCCCATCTTCCCTGGCCTGCACCCCTGCACCCAGGCTCCTTTGGGTTTGGGGCTAATCCGAATGGGTGGAGCAGGGGATCCCCAGGGCGGAGGCCTCCCGGTGCAACTGTCTTCCGCAGCTCCGGAGCTAACCTTCGCCTTCCCGCCCAGGATTGCAAGGCTGGAGGCCTCGGCAGCAGCCACCCCCACCCCCAGCCGGCCAACCCTCGCCCGTACCATGAGTTTACCAGCCAGGTATCCATTGAGCTGGAGGGCAGGCACCGTGGCTTCCTTGCGGCTAGTCTCGCTGCTTTCCCCGGGCTCGGCTCCATTTCCTCCCCGCCCATTTTCGCTCCCTCGACTGAGGCCTTCGCCCCGCCCAAACCTACCTGCCAGCGGACCCTTGCTACGAACCTCCGCAAGGAGAACCGATACACATGGCTGCCTCTTTTCCCTTCCGCGGCCACTTCCAGCCTGCCTTCTCACATACTGGTCAAGCGCTTCCCACCCGTCCTTCGCTTTGGGGATCCTTCGCTTGCTCTCTTCGGCGCGCTTTGCATTTTAGCCCTCACTTCTCATCTCTGCCTCCCTGGCTCAGCTGCGCCCTCGCTTCCCCCACCCGCCAATGATCATCCCAGAGGCTGCAAGCAGAGACTAAAGGAAGACCGCATTTCAGTTAGCGCACCTCGGAGTCACCGATGCCGGCTTCCCCGCTGCGACTGGCGGGAACGGCAATGAAAGCTCAGGCTTCACTCCTCCCCGTCTGGGGCTGCGGCTAACAGGGACGGCCAAGCGCTTTCCTCAAAACCCCCGCCTTCCACACACACTCGGCTTCCAAAATCCGGGGAGTTGCGGGGTGAGGGACAATCTTCTTCCCCTCTCTCAGGTTGCCCAGTCCCCCCCCCAGTTCCTCTCATGAGTAGCTCGCAAGGGAAGGCCTTCCCTTCCCTTGCTAAAGGCCACCGCCGCCCACCCGAAGCGGCGAAGCCTCCCGATTCCCACCGGCACCGGAGTTACTCACCAGGGCAGTGCAGCAAAAACAAACAGCGAAGGCGAAATGAAATGGAGACTCGTGAGAGTCACGACTCGCGCGGCATGCTTAAGCGGACTCCAGCCAATCAGTGAGCTGGCTGGGATGGAAAATTTTAAGCACCCTCGTGCGTGCTTAAAGTTTTCCATCCTAGCCAGCTCAGTGATTGGCTGGAGTCCAGGCCAATTAAATCAGTGAGCGGCAGGCTGGGCTGGCTTAAATTTGTAGGTAGCATAGAACAGAACGATGAGCCAGCCCAGCAGCTGATGGGCGGGAGCTGCGAGCGCTCAAAAAAGCGTGCCTTTTAAAAAAGCGGGCGGGACGCGGGAAAATGTATCAAAAAGCGGGGGTGTCCCGCCAAAAGCGGGACGTCTGGTCACCTTAACAAGGTAGGAAGATCAAACTGGGATGTGAAATCTAGAAAGATTTTGACACAGGTTTATCTCGGGCTTTCTGCCCTAAAGCTTAGCTATGTCATTATTCTGTATGTTTTATTTAGATCTTCTGCAAAATTAGTCCTCTGCGCTTATTTTAAGTAAATCTGAGGTTAAATTAAAACACAGAAAGATCTTCAGGCAATTTTTAAAGATTGCTCTTTCCACAGCAAGACAAATGTACTTATCTCAAAATTTAAATAGATTATTTTTTCTAAAATTTCTGTTACTGTGACAATGGGCTGTATATTAATCTATTACATATAGACTGAACACCATATGAATGTTATTAATGAACTGTACTATATGTAGTAATGTGTTGTATGTAGCTCTTGAGGCTATCTAGTTGAAAATCACTTGTAAGAAATAAGATACTTCAAACAGCTAAATCAATGCTGTTTAAAAAGTATCTTCTTTAATTTTTTTAAACATCTCATACCATTAAAGGTTATCCCAAATTTTAAAACTAAATTGGTGGTTTTCCTATACCAATTACATTATAAATTACACTGGTCAAAGAAAGTTTAAAAAATGCAACTATGAACTACTTCAGTAACAGAGTTCTAACTTTGGCTAATTAAGAACAAAAAACACTCAAAGACTGAAAAAGATGCTCACATCATGTGTTTATATCATTATAACTTTACAAAGAGGTTGTGTTTCACAACGGTTGCCTTTACAGATAAATAATTTAAAAGTTAAGTTGGTTTATATCCTGAGCTTTCAAAGCAACATCATACTTGCCTATAATTAGTTTGTTCTTGCCTATAAATACATTGTTGCTATTTGTAAATTTTACTTATGTGTCTAGCAGTGGCTGAATCATTAGTCATTTTCTTTGAAAGCTGAAAGGGACAACATAAATCAAAGGAGATTTTTTTCCTCTTTGTGCTTACGGTACTTCCATTTTCTTCAATATGATGGGGATGAAGTCCTATGTAAAAGAAGAAAAGAGTCATTCTCTTTTGTTCTTTTGTTTCTCTTAGTAACCAGGTAACCCAACCCCAGGTATGTAATCTGGTGGTTTGGTCTCCTAATCAACACAGCATTTAATAAAAGCTAGCTCCTCTTTCTGTCTTGAGTAGCAACACCATTTTAACACTGATGTTTGAATGGTCAGAACAATTTTCTTTTTCTTGTCAGTATAATCCTGCTTGGCTTCTAGAAGGAAAATGAACAGAATTTACTCACAGGTAATCAGCCATATCTTTAGGATAATTATAATTACCCTTATGGATTAAAATAACAAATTTTGTTTTCTGTAAACAAGCTACAAATGCTAGACTATCATGTGCAGTTACTTTAGTAATAGAAAGTTGAATGGAATATAATTGAATATATTTATTGACACGATTCTTCAAATATGCATAAGGATATATGATGTAGTATTTTTTAATTACTTCAGTTTTTTCTTTAATTTTATCCCAGCAATAATACCCTGTATAATAACCCCAATGTGTTGCAATGTGCTTCATGGTAAAGCATCTTCAGAGCTCCTGAACTTGGCCTCTACTGCCTTAACTGAGGTAGCTAATAAAGTAGTTACTTGCTTTAAAGATCTTGGCTCAATATTTATTTTATTTTTATTAATTATAGAATTTTGATACGGATTCACTGGGTTCAACCAAATCCCATCTCACTGATATGAAAGGTAAAAAGTTCTGAATACTTAATTCAGTGACAAAGTACTAGATGCTTATTAAGTATGGTGAAGTGATTTTTTTGGGGAGAGTAGAAAATACACAGTCACAGCACACAAATACACACACAATTAATGATGCCATAGGAATTTTTTATAGTTTTGAATTAGAAAATTGTTAACAGTATATAAATATGTTAGAAATAGAAAATGTTACCCATGCAAAAATGACTTCTCATAGGTTATAACTAGGAAATGTATATTATGAAACTTGGAACAGAGAGAGGTATTATGATCTAATTCCATATTAAATCTTAATTTAATCAATTTAATAACATTTGTGATTTTAAGGTACTAGAATAGTGGATGGATGGATGGATGGATGGATGGATGGATGGATGGATGGATGGATGGATGGATGGAAAATGTGGCTGTACAAATGGAAAACAGGATAGCATTTTTAAATCATTATTATTCATCTTTCACTTCTTTATGTGCATATATTCCCAGTCCTACTAGCTGGGGATTGTGTCAGTGATGATCCAAAACTACTGGATGAAATAAAATTGTACAAGGATGTACTAACATTTTACTACTTTGAGTAAGAGAGTTTGTAGACTTTCAAGATAGACACATAAAAGGATAACAGTTATTATTTTACTTAATTTTTCTAAAGCAATTTTATGGCCACCCAACTTACACAAAGCATACAAAAAGGGAAAAAATGATAACCAACAAATACAAAAAACATATATAATTAAAAGCTAATAAGCAAAAATAAAAAGAGATGATTGTGGCAGAGGTATACTATAATTCCTCAGCATGGCGCTCTACACACCTGATCGTCGTACAGGAAAGGAAGCAAGTCTTCCCTGCCTTTCTAAAAGTCTGTATGTACATCCATATCTACGCTAAAGAAAAAGAGACATATGCACTTGAGAAGGAAATGGGGAAAATAAATGGCACGATTTTCCTCTAAAATAGCATAAATGGAAGGATCTGATATCACTCATCAGTACAGAATAACATTAGAAATATTGAGAAATTTATTCTCTGTTGAGCTACTTAAAGATTGAAAAGCCAAAACCCAAAATGTGATAAATATATTCCATGTGGGCTTGGAATCCTGTTTATTTCCTTAGTTTTCTTGCGATGTTCGTTGAACAAGAGGCGTAGCTTGGAACACACCCTTTTAACTGCAGAAGAATCAGATTCTGTCTTCAATCTGTTAATGTTTGTAAAACATTACAAACAGGAGGTTTAAAAAAAACTTTTCCAAACAACCTAAAGAATATTGCCTGAATAAGGACCCTACATTTCTAAAATAAATGGCATAAAAGACAAATGTTTTTATTTATTAGATGTTACCATATAATTTGATGAAGACCGATTTGGAATTCCGCCTGGACAAAATAATCTTTGTGTTCCATGACATTAAGGCAAAAGGAAGTCCATTAGATGAATGTTTCTCAGTTTCAGGAACTTTAAGATGGGTGGACTTCAATTCCTAGAATTTCCCAGCCAAAGTGAAGTCCACCCATCTTAAAAATTCTGAAACTGAGAAACACTGCATTAGATTTTGCTTTAAGAGATTTGGAGAAATGAAAATATTACAAAATTCATGCTGTTACAAGGTAAAGATAAAGGTTTTCCTTGCACATATGTGCTAGTCGTTCCTGACTCTAGGGAGCAGTGCTCATCTCCGTTTCAAAGCAGAAGAGCCAGCACTGTCCAAAGAGGTCTTCATGGTCATGTGGCCAGCATGACTAAACGCCGAAGGCGCATGGAACACTGTTACCTTCCCACCAAAGGTGGTTTCTATTTTTCTACTTACATTTTTTTTTACATGCTTTCAAACTGCTAGGTTGGCAGAAGCTGGGACAAGTAATGGGAGCTCACTCCGTTACGCACTACTAGGGATTCGAACCACTGAAGTACTGACCTTTCTGATCAACAAGCTCAGTGTCTTGGCCACTGACCCACTATGTCCCACCATGTAGCTATACAGGCTTTATTTTTAATGTGAATAGATCATATGGTTCATGACAAGAGCAAAGACTTTTAAGCATATAAATATTTTATATGAAGGAAAAAGTAAAGTCTCCTGTAAATCAGGTTCAGATGATGGCTAACCTCTCTGTTGTTTTCCTGGCAATGATACAGAAGTACTTTGACACTGACATTTTCAGGAGGTTCTTTTAAAAAAAAAATCCCATCAAGCTACGGTCCTGGCGTTCCTAGTAATCTCCCGTGCAAAATCCAATCAGGTCCAAGTTGCTTATGTTTTTGTGATCTGCCATGGTCAGGCAAGCACTAGTCACTGTATGGAGCAGATTGCAATGATGCTAGAATCCATGTATTTTCTCCATGACACTCCAAAGGTCTTCTGTAGGTATTTTAGAAAGAAATTAATTATTGGGAGCTGGCAGGAACCAATAATATGCGCGTGAATTTTACAGTAGTTTTCTTTCAATAGCAGGTACCACTCATGACCAACCAGACTGCTGCAGAAAGTGTTTTTCATGGACCCTTTGCACTCGACGATGCATCTGTGTATCTGCCATTAGTCTTATTATACTTGGTATTATCATTGCGATCATCGCATTGGCTGTGACCGTCGGCATTCCTCCTCCTACCCCAGGTCAGTTATTTCCAGATTTCAGTTTTAGTCTGACATCTATACCACAGGAAGAACAGTCGTGGCTCTTTCAGTATGTTGGATGCAGAGGTGATATTCGGCAGGTTCTCACCAGTTCTGGAGAACCAGTATCGGAAAGTATGAGTAGTTCGGTGAACTGGTAAATACTGTCTCTGACTGGCCCCGTCCCCATCTATTCTCTGCCTCCCAAGTCCCAGCTTATTGGGAGGGAATGGAGATTTTACAGTATCCTTCCCCTACCATGCTCACCAAGCCATGCCCACCAAGCCATGTCACACTCACCAAGTCATGCCCACAGAACCGGTAGTAAAAAAGTTTGAATCCCACCACTGGTTGGATGGTGACAGTGTTGTCTGAAATATCAAGAGTTAGAAGAAAAGAGAACTTGATTGTTTATCAATATAACCAGTAATGGACATTTTTAAAGCACAGTTTGATATGTCATCAGTAACCACTTCAGAGGGTCTCATACGCTTTTTGTGCTCTTTGTAAAGTTTCACGGTCAGGGAAATATCTATTGCTTGTAATATTTATATAGTGGGTGGTTTTTTTATTTAGTATTCTAGGTATTTTCCATAAACAGGTGTCTATGGACTGATTCAGATACTCTGATTTCGAAACAGCGTTGCCATGGTTGCAGCTAGATACTAGAAATGACAATTCTAGCCTTATGACCTAGCATCAGTAAGTCTCTTATGAGTCACTATTGACTTTTCAAACATAACCATGGAGTTTTCTTGGCAATAGGATGGATATGTTTTGTCATACCATCTTTTAGGGCTTCATAGTCGTACAAACCAACCCTGATCCTGTTTAGTTTCTGGGCAAAGCTAGGTCAGCCAGCTCCTACTATATGTACTCAAGTGAATCAACATAAAACCCATAAATGAATCACTTGATCACCTCTTTTTCTGCCCAACTGACATGAGCATGGCAAGATTGTTATGTGGGTTTAGACTAAACTAGGTCCACTAAATCTATGGAAGCTAAACCATACAATTATTATTTCCCTCTTAATAAAAATGCATCTATTTCTTTAAAGAAACTAATTTTATGGAAAACCACATTTATATTATGCAGGACAGCATGTCACTATCAAGAGCAGTGAAGGTAGTGCAGCCTCATATACTATTTTTGTCCCTCTCCATCCCTCATTTACCCATTTAAGTGGGAAGGTCTAAAATGAGATCCTAAGGTTAGCAGTACATCAGTTAGATGCAACCTTCCTTCAGATTTCCCTCCTCAAAGTGGGAAGATCAGGGTGAAGGTGGCAAAGTCACCTTACATAACCTTTCTATCAGGGGTGGTATACACTTACTTTACTTCCAGTTCGCAAATGTGAGTGTGCATGCATCCTTCTGCGCATGCACTTTTGGTGAAAAAATAGCCTAAATGGGATGCCATAGAGCCAGGCTACTTGTTTCGGCTACTGGTTTGGGCGATCTGGTTCGAACTAGTAGAATACCACCTCTGCTTTCTATGCTTATACATGCTGTAGTAGAGTATAAAAGGGGCTTATTAGATAGAGATAGGGCCACTCTCTTAATTGTATGTCAGCTATGTAATTATCCAAATTGCTTTTTTGAGTCAGATGTGTAACATCCATAATATAGCTTATAATTGGCCAACATTTACCTAAATGAGTGTTAATAGTTCCACTTTGATATACACTGTCATTTTGCAATTCACATCAAGTTCCACACCTTTTGAAGATGAGTTTGACTGCCACTAAAAGGTATATGATCTAATAAAATTAATCATGTGGCTGTCAAAACACTAAGTGCTCAATGCTTTGTAGGACACATATGAAATATATGTAGATGTATCTAATTGTTTTTCAAGTAGACCAATTCTCCTTTAATTCTCATGCTGCTCTAAGTTCAAAGTTGCTTTTATCACCATATAATTAACGTATCTGTTACAATATTATATAACTGACATTTTATAGGTATTCCTCGACCTGCAATAGTAATGGAACCTCCCCATTACAGCTAAAACGGTCTTGAAACGGCTCGTGTGACTAACCTGATTTAACAACTTTTGCAGCAGACATTAAGTGATTAAGTCATTAAGTAAACCAATTGTTCACTATGGCTGGATTTGCCAACAACCAGAAGTAAATGCTGTTTTTTGGCAAAACATTGTAAAACCCGATCACAGGACCACAGGACTAGAGGTGGTATTCAGCAGGTTCTGACCAGTTCTGGTCAGAAATTTCTGGTAGCAGAAATTTTGAGTAGTTCAGAGAACCAGTAAATACCATCTCTGACTGGCCCCGCTCCCATCTATTCTCTCCCAAGTCCTAGCTGATCGGGAGGGAATGGGGATTTTGCAATAACCTTCCTCTGAAGTGGGGAGGGAATGGAGATTTTACAGTATAGTTCCTCTTCCACACCCACCAAGCCACGCCATGCTCACCAAGCCATGCCCACAGAACCGGTAGTAAAAAAAAATTGAATCCCACCACTGCACAGGACACTGCAAAAGACTGCAGATCTAGGCAGTTGCTAAGAGCCGAATGCGCAGTCACATGACTGCACAGGGGGTCAGCCACCAGAATTTTGGAACTGGGTTGTAAGAACTCCTGGGGAGGTCCATCATAACTTTCAATGGTCCCTAAGCCACTGGTCATAAGTCAAAGAATACATGCATACACTTCAATTAATATTTGACACATAGTATATGTGACAGGATATGTGTCATGACATATGTGACATGATAAAGGCATACATCTTTTAATATTCGATTTCCAAACTTCATGTAATTCCAATTATTGGCCAGAATGGACTGAAGAGGGGGCTTAGCCATCTGATCTGGAGATCCACTAATATGGGTATGGAATCTGTAAGGTAATTACAGTGTTAGGGAGACTGACTATGCTCTCCTGCAAATGATGTTTTATGGTTTTAATGGTTTTACTGCTTCTAATTTTTGATTATTTGTTGCATAATTTTTGACTATTTGTTGTACAGTACTGTTCTTTGTGATTTTAACTTTGTATACTGCCTAGAGTCTTAGTAACTGTCTATTTGTTCTGTGACAGTTCTGTAGAAATTACCATGTTTCCTTGAAAATAAGACTTTTGACCCTCGAAATAAGTGCTTGGCCTTATTTTCAAGGAGGTCTTATTATTTTTTAGGTGCAGGAGGCGGCGAGCGTGGTCACTTCATGACTGCTGCTGTGTTGAAATATTTTTGGGGAGGGCTAATTTTCTGGGGAGGGCTCATTTTAGTGCATGCGCTCAAAAGCCCAATTGGTCTCATTATCCAGGGAAGTCTTATTTTCAGGGAAACAGGGTATGTTAAATTCAGTTTTAAAAGAAAAGTGGAAAGAAGAAATTATAGTATCTGAAGATTAATCTGTAGATCTAAAGCCTGGCCCGCGACACCGGCCTCTCCTTCACCCAGGTCAGCAACTGGTTCAAGAACCGGCGGCAGCGCAACCAGGGAGGCGGTGGTGGTGGAGCGGCCGGAGGAGCCGCGGGAGGAGGAGGAGGCACGCCCAGCAAGAGTGAATTGGATGGCAACCCCAGCACCGAGGATGAGTCTAGCCGTGGTCCGGAAGAAACGGAAGCCACGCGGGGCCTGTCCGCCAGCCAGGAGGGACTCGCAGGCCCCGGCAGCCTCTTCCTCCCTGGGGCCTGCACCAACACCTCGTCCACCCTCCTGAACGGGAACTTCATCACTGCCAGCTCTCCCCCCGCCGTGCTCCTCAACGCGCCATGCTCCTCAATGGGGCTCCGTCATCCAGACCCCCACCGGAGGTGTCATCCTGAACGGGCTGATGCTGGGAGACAACCAAACAATCACCCTCAGCCCCGTGGCTGCTCCCAGCCCGCCCATCCTCCTGAATGGCTCCGCCAGCCTGCTGAGCCCTAGGACCCCCAAGATGAAGGAGATGGGCAAAGCACCCCCTGGAGACCCTCTCCCCAGCCACGGTCATCCTCAACCCGGCAGCTCTCCAGGGAGAGGTGAAGTCGGAGTGCATGGACCCGCTGGCGTTCAGGGTGGAAATGAAGCCGGAGACTGCTGGGCAGGGGGCAGTTCTCCCTCCCCTCCTATCTCTCCCGGAGACCTCCCCGCTCCTCTCCGAGCACAAGGGGGCGCTGTTGGCTGCGGTGCCCATGCCCCAAGTGGTCCCTTCCAATGAGGAAAGCCCCACAATCCCCCTGTTCCCCATAGCCCCTCAACCGGCAGTGCCCCAAAGTCCGCAGATTGTGCCTCTTGCTAAACTGCTACAGTTAAGTGACTGTCTGGGGACAAGACCGTTCGGAACCACTGATCGGGACTTCCAATTTTTTTACCGTTCCTAAATTATTTTAATTACCATCGATTTAGGAACGACATTTTTTAGCTGGCTTGTTGGGTGTATGAGTGCATGAATGTGAGAGAAAATGTGCCCACTTTTAATTTAATTATTGTATTATTGTATTTTAATAACTATTGTGGGGTGTGCCTGAAGAGAGTGTTTGATTGGTGAGTATGATAGGACCGGGAGTGCGACCTGGACTCCCCTCCACTGAGTGCAGAAGCAGAAGTGGAGGGGGGCCCAGACTCGCCTCCCATCCTGGAGTGAATGGTACGTGTGGCCTGCCAGGAAGAATGGGGCCATGGGGGAGAGAGGGGGGTCTACGGGGATGGGGGGATGTCGGAGCATTTCGGTTATGACTGGGAGGGGCAGATATGACGGGAGCTGTAGGGCTAGCCATTACCGGGGAAGAAGAACTCGCTACATTACAGCGATTCCTTGTTCTGGCCCCTCAGGCTCAACTCAAGGACCTGGTGGCAGAGGAGTTCAGGGCCCTGGTCTCAGGTTGTTGCTGCTAAATGCCAGGTCATTTGTGAACAAACTGACCTGGCATTTAGCAGCAACAACCTGAGACCAGGGCCCTGAACTCCTCCGGGATCTAATATTAGACAAGGAGGCAGACCTGGCATGTATAACCGAAACCTGGCTGGGCCAAGAGAGAGGAGTTCCCCGCTCAGAAATGTGCCCAGATGCGTTTCCGGTGCTCCACCAACCACGACACCAGTAAAGGGGTGGGGGAGTAGCAGTTATCGTCTGAAGGTCGTTAGTTCCTCGCAGGATCCCTGTCCCAAAGATTGTGGGGTGTGAGTCTCTCCTCTTGAAGTTGGACATAGGGGTTCAATTGGGCTTGCTGTTGACGTACCTGCCTCCCAGCTGCGTCACGACAGCCCTGCCTGTGCTGCTAGAGGCAGTAGCCGGGTTGGCTGTGGAGTTCCCCAGACTAATGGTACTGGGGGACTTTAATCTGCTGTCTCTTGGTGAACACTCAGACGGGGCACAGGAGTTCATGGCTTCCATGACAACCATGGACTTGACCCAGGTAGTTCAGAGTCCAACTCATAGAGCGGGACACACGCTTGACCTTGTATTTCTCTCGGGGCAGTGGAGACGTGATCTTGATTTAAGGGGAATAGAGACCTCTATTGTCATGGTCAGATCACTCCTTGCTGAGGCTTGACTTCAGGATGCTACTCCTCCATTGCAGGGAGGTGGAGCCGACTAAATGGTTCCGCCCCAGGGGCCTGATGGACCCGGAGGGATTTCAGAGGGAGCTTGGAGAGACTCCCTTGTCCGCAATCTGGCCGAGTCTTTGGTCGCTGCCTGGAACGTTGCGGCAGCTGAGGCACTGGAACAGATTGAGCCTTTGAGGCCTCTCCATGGCAGGGAAGCCAGGAGGACACCTTGGTTTACGGAGGAACTCTGGGAAATGAAGCGTCAAAAGAGATGCCTAGAGCGATGTTGGAGGGCTAGTAACTCTGAATCTGATCAATCACTATTAAGAGCCTTTATTAGGACTTACCTAGTGGCGATATGGGCGGCAAAATGTACGCATTTTTCCGCACTTATTGCGTCCGCGGAATCTCACCCAGCTGCCCTGTTTAGGGTGACCCGCTCCCTCCTGAAAGGTGAGGAGGCCAGGGAACCCCTGCAGGGAAGAGCTGAGGAGTTTGTTCAATTTCTGTCGGATAAAATCACTCAGATTCGGACAGACCTGGACTCCGCTTGGGCAGTACCAGCCGAGATGCTGAGGATTAGTCTTAATCGGATTTCCTGGGATGAGTTCGAATTGGTCACCCCTGAGGAAGTGGACAAGGCCATGGGAGCTATGAGTGCCTCCACCTGTTTATTGGACCCGTGCCCCTCCTGGCTGGTTTCGACCAGCAGAGAGGTGACACGAGGCTGGCTCCAGATGATTCTAACGCATCTTTGCAGGAGGGGTCTTTCCCGCAACCATTAAAGGAAGCAGTGGTAAGACCCTTCCTCAAGAAGCCTTCCCTGGACCCAGCTATTTTGAAAAACTATCGTCCTGTCTCCAACCTTCCTTTTTTAGGGAAGGTTGTTGAGAAGGTGGTGGCGCTTCAACTCCGATGGACCTTGAATGAAACGGATTATCTAGACTCCTTTCAGTCCGGTTTCAGGCCTGGGTACAGCATGGAAACCGCTTTGGTCGCCCTGACCGATGAGCTCTGGCGGGCCAGGGATAGAGGACATTCCTCTATCCTGGTGCTTCTTGACCTCTCAGTGGCCTTCGATACCATCAACCATGGTATCCTTCTGCAACGCCTAGGGGAGGTGGGAGTGAGTGGCACCATTTTACGGTGGTTCTCCTCTTACCTCTCTGACAGGTCGCAGTCGGTGTTGGTCGGGGGGCAAAGGTCGACCCCCTAGGCCCCTCAAATGTGGTGTGCCACAGGGTTCGGTCTTGTCCCCCCTCCTATTTAACATCTACATGAAGCCGCTGGGTGGATCATGCGACAGCACAGGGTAAAGTACCATCAATACGCAGACGATACTCAACTGTATCTTTCTGCCCCGTGCCAGCTCAGTGTAGTGGTGGACGTGATGTGCCGATGCCTGGAGGCTGTTAGGATCTGGATGGGGGTGAACAAACTTGTGCTCAATCCTGATAAGACTGAGTGGCTTTGGATGCTGCCCCTGAAGTACAGCTTAGACAGTCCATCCTTAACCCTGGGGGGTGAAAATTTACGCCCCTCAGAGAGGGTTCACAATTTGGGGGTCCTCCTGGATTCACAGCTGAAACTGGAGCATCATCTATCGACTGTGACCAGGGGGGGGCTTTGCCCAGGTTCGTCTGGTGCACCAATTGCGGCCTTATTTGGATCGGGAGGCACTTCAAATGGTTACTCACACCCTTGTCACCTCAAGGCTGGATTATTGCAATGCGCTCTACATGGGGCTACCCTTGAAAAGCGTTCAGAGACTGCAGTTAGTCCAGAATGTGGCCACGTGAGCGATATTGGGTGCACCGAGGTACACTCACGTTACACCTGTCCTCCACGAGCTGCACTGGCTACCAATTGGTCTCCAGACACAATTCAAGGTGTTGGTTATCATCTTTAAAGCCCTACATGACTTAGGGCCAGAGTACCTTCGAGACCGCCTACTGCCACATACCTCCCAGCGGCCAGTAAGATCCCACAGATTGGGCCTCCTTCAGATGCCGTCAGCCAGACAGTGTCGGCTGGCGGGCCCCCGGAGGAGAGCCTTCTCTGTGTTTGCTACGACTCTTTGGAATCAGCTACCCCCACAGATCCAGACCATACCCACTCTCATGGTCTTCAGGAAAGCTGTAAAAACTTGGCTGTTCCGGCAGGCCTGGGGCTGTTGACCTCACTGTTAGAATGAATGCATGAGGTGTTGCTATTTTAAACCGTTTTCTTTTGTTATGTGTTCGTTATGTGTCTTTTTTTTCCTTTTTTTCTTTTTTGTAAGCTGCCCGGAGTCCTTCAGGATTGGGCGGCATATAAATTTTATTAATAAATAAGTAAATAGATAAATAATTTGAATTGCATCAAATTTCATAGAAGTATATACAGCAGTACTGTTAGTTCTGATTATTGAGTGTCAGTATTTACAATTTGTTTGCTCTTGGTTTTATTTTTCAGTTAACCGTTTATGTGTGACTACCAGTAAGCAGACAGGCTTTTTATGTGATAACAGAGAGACCTGCATTCCAGCCAGTGAAGTTTGTGACACAAGACAAAATTGTGCCAATGGGGAAGATGAGCAAAAAGCATTATGTAGTAAGAGCTTTATGTTGTGCTTTTCTTCTTGTTCTCTTCACATCACAATATTTTTCTATAGGACACTTTAGACCAGGAGTGTCAAACTCGATTTCATTTAGGGTTGCATCAGGGTTGTGTTGGACCTTGGGGGGCTAGGGTGGGCGTGGCCAGGGTGGGCATGGCCAGTTTGATGTCACTTGTGTCAGGGGCGCCTGTGTGGCCCGAGAACTCTGCCAGCGAAAATGGCTCCTGAGCACCATTTTTGGCTGCAACGGCGTCCTGCAACTCTCTGCCAATGAAAAAGGAGCTCACACGCAGCCCTCACGCACTCCATTTTCAGTGGCAAAGGCACCGGGGGCCAGTTCTTCACTGTTTATAGGTCAACCCCAGGCCAGATATAAGTACCCCACAGCTGGATCTGGCCTCTGGGCCTTGAGTTTGACTCCCCTGTCTTACACTCCTTGTAAAGGATATGTGATTATATATTCTGCAGTTTTAATGTTATTTTTTCTATTTAGAAGGGAATGTTTGGTCATTTATGCTATACCTTAAAACAAACAACTGGCTTACTATAGGGCTACAAGATCTCAAGGTCCAAAATTGGTGTACAAGTGTTCTTAAAGTAATATAGAAAATATGTAAATATGTTAGCCCATGTGCACATTAATTTCTATATAACTTTAAGCACACTTGAATAATAAGTCACATAATATCATGAGTAATTTCTCCTCAATAACATCTGAATTTGAATATTTGTGGTTTTCAATTGAATCTAATATTCCTTTTCTAAGTAAGATCCCTTCATTCCACTGCTCTAGCAAATAATGTAAACATTACCTAAGCTGAAAAGAGAGCCATATTATCAGGGTAAGCACAATATTACTGAAAAGCCGAATATATATAGTACAGGAAGTCCTGAACTTAAACCATTCATTTAGTGACCATTCAAAGTTACAATGGCACTGAGAAAAATGTGACTTATGACCATTTTTCACACTTACAGCCATTATAGCATCCCCATAGTCACATGATCAAAATCCAGATGCTTGGCAGTTGCAGTGGCCCAGGGTCGTATGATCATGTTTTTTGACCTCCTGACAAGCAAAGTCAGTGGGAAAGCCAGATTCACTTAACAACCATGTTATTAACTTAACAATTGCAGTGATTAATTACTGTGGCAAAAAAGGTCATAAAATAGGGCAAAACTCGATTAGCAATTATTTTCTTGCGAACATAAATTTTGGGCTCAATTGTGATTGTAGGCTGAGAACTATCTATAGTAACCTAAGTTGCTGTACTTTTTGAAACAGAAACATTATAATAACTACCAGAAATGAACCAAGAATAAAATGATCTCAGACCTCTTTTATTTCTTCGGATGTCTCTGTGCATATTTCTCATTTCAGCAAATATTTTTAATACAGTTGCATTGTCCTGCCAACAATATGGAAGTTTGTGCTTTAGTGTCAAATCTTGTTTGCATTCATCCTCTGCTCCAATTCATTTTTCCTCATCTTATTCCCAGTCCATATGGTCAACCAGGTTTTACTATGTAATTATTTGAAGATGAGCCCATTGGGATTATTTTTAAAAATCTGCTAGCATAATTCAGGAAAATACAGCAAAGGACAGCAGGAAATGAGAAGTTAGAAGGACTTCTCATTGACTTTGGATAGCTTACATTATATCTGAATATTCTAGAACATTATGTTTTAAATTAGAATTAGGCTATGGACAAAAACAAGATTCAAATGTTCTGCATTTCTTTAGCCTCACCACTACAAGCTCTAGGTGTCCCTTTTTGGAAAATTGATCCATTTTGTTTTAAGATTGCAATTAACAGATTTGATCTGAGAAGTTGATTCTAAATGAAATGTGTCAATAGGTGTTGATCACCATCCCACCTCACACTTACTTTATTTCCACTTTTTTCAGAAGCTAGATTTAGAATAAAGCATACTGACTTGACATCTTAAATTAGGCTGAACTGGAATTACGTAGTAGTTTATGATTTAGGAGGTTGTGGGAAGCCAGCCTTTGTCTTAACATGTCTGAGCACTAATGAGTTGTATTGTGGAAAGAATTTTAATTCAAAATTAGATTTATTTGTATACCTATACGGTCTCTAACCCTCCTTTTGATAATTAACTTGACTCATAAGTAACTGAAACTAGAATACTGTGTTGCAAACAAAGTCAATACAATGTTGCAAAGATTGCTAATCCACTTCCTCCATTCATATAATGGCCAGGCTAACCTAATTAATCTGGCAAATAATAGCAGGCAGGGAAAACCCTTTTCCAATACAGAGTTTCCCTGGGTACACAGAAATGGCATCCAAAGTCAGCACATAAGCACACACCAAAGGAAAAAGATTTACATGCACACTAAGCAAAGTAAGATAAGAACTTTTCCATCAGACCTGAACATCTACCAAACAAGGGCACACTTACATACACCGCACAAAGGACCATCTCTCCTATAAATATTTCTAGTCTCTGTACCCCAAATTGTAACTACCTCAAGTGCTGCTTCTATGTTCTTGAATAAATTTCTTCCTCTTCAAGCAGCTGAATCCTATGTCATTCTTACACAATCCCAGCTGAGATTCCGACTAGAATATTCTTCTCACAGTAAGCTCTCTTTAGAGTTGAACATGCTATGGTCGCGTCACATGATATATCACGACTTTCCCCCCTCCCTTCACTAATCTGGATGTGGGCCAGAAGTGGTATTCTGCAGGTTCTGACCAGTTCTAGAGAACTGGTAGCGGAAATTTTGAGTAGTTCGGAGAACCGTTAAATACCACCTCTGACTGGCCCCGTCCCCACCTATTCTCTGCCTCCCGAGTCCCAGCTGATCTGGGAGAAATGGGGATTTTGCAGTATCCTTCCCCTGCCATGCCCACCAAGCCATGCCCACCAAGCCATGCCATGCCCACTGAGTTATGCCCACAGAACTAGTAGTAAAAAAATTTGAATCCCACCACTGACGTGGGTGTGGGCAGCACATGACACATCTGGCCCAAGGGCCGTGAGTTTGACAGCCCTGATTTAGTGTGATTTGTTTGGTTTTGGTTTAGTATATTGTGTGAATACAGACATTTATGGATTATTTAATAAATCATTGCACAAACTGCAAGTTTGATCAATGCATCCTATTTTGGCATGCAAGCTCATTTTACCAGGAATCTCTACTTTTGTACAGTACTCTCTAAAAGGCCATTCTCATGGGTGAAAAACAGTTCAGAATTCAAGGGGACAGTTTAACTAAGCAAAACCGGATTATTATTTTTTAGACACACTTTAGAATTACAATCAGTATATACAAATATTTAAACTTGGCATTCAAAAGGTTTAAACCAAAAAAATACAACTGAAGTAATCAGGTTTTTTTAATCATCAAATTTATTCTGCAATAAATATTTCAACAACTAATAGCTTGCATTTCTAAGCAAAATAAGTATTTCATCAACATTGCGGGGATATCCTTTATATTTACTTGTCAGGTCTAGATTTATTTGTTAGCATAATGTCTTTTCTTGACTGGTCACATTTTAAGGAAACTTCTTTTTTTTTTTTTTACAACAGTATAAGCTTACATTCATTTGTTTGTTTTGGTAGGTGATTTGCCAAAAAGCCTTCCTGGACACTTGATATTTTATTGCAAGAATCCCAGGCTTTGGATCTATGCCGACAAAAAGTGTAATGGATTTAATGATTGTGGAGATTGTTCTGATGAAATAGGGTCACGTGAGTCCTTTATTTGCTGAAAAATTAAAGTCATGGTTTTAAATATAAATGAATATTTTAAAGCTTTAGTTGTCTCCCACAGGGTTTGTTTTCCATTAGTTGACCTTGCCCTCAACATACATACACACTCATACACAAACATATACAACAGAGGGGAAACAGAAGACTAGTTATTCAAGTCAAGAGCAAAGGAATTAAGTGTAACGCAGCATAGAACTATGCTGTGCTGGTTGGTCTGTTCCTGTTTTGTTGATGTTCTTCCTTATACAGGTCGTTTGACTTTCTGGCCAGTAGATGAGAAAAGAGTTGGCTCCATAAGGAAAGGAGTCCCTGTAGAGGTGGTATTCAGCAGGTTCTGACCAGTTCTGGAGAACCGGTAGTGGAAATTTTGAGTAGTTCGGAGAACTGGTAAATATCATCTCTGACTGGCCTCAGCCCCATCTATTCTCTGCCTCCCGAGTCCCAGCTGATCTGGGAGAAATGGGGATTTTGCAGTAACCTTCCCCTGGAGAGGGGAGGGAAGGGAGATTTTACAGTATCCTTCCCCTGCCATGCCCACCTAGCCATGCCACGCCCACTAGGCCATGCCCACAGAACGAATAGTATTTTTTTTAAATCCTACCACTGAATCCCTGTGAATTTTACTCTGCTAGTCATTGCGAACTCTAGGGGAGGTGGGGCAGTGCGCATCTCCATTTCAAGGCCATAAGCCAGAGTTTATGGATGGCTATACAGCTAGTCCTCGACTTACAACAGTTCATTTGGTGACCATTCAAAGTTACAATGGCATTGAAAAAAGTGACATGACCATTGTTCACACTTATGGCCATTGCAGCATCCCCACGTGAATTACAATCGGATGCTTGATAACTGGTTCATAATTATGATACTTGCAGTATCCTGGGGTTATGGGATCACCTTTTGTGACCTTCTGACCAGCAAAGTCAATTGGGAAGCCAGATTCACTTAATAACCCTGTTACTAATTTAACAACAGTGACTCACTTAACAAAGGTGGCAAGAAAAGTCAAATTCGTAAAATGGGACAAAACACATTTAACAAATTTTTCACTTAGCAACATAAATTATGGACTCCATTGCGGTCGTAAGTTGAAGACTACCTGTAATTATAAATTGATCAGCTCCCACTAAGGGTTTTTAAAAATACCTGTTCCATTATGGTCTATGCATTGCTTTCTTTTCTGTACATGCTCTGCCACACCATACAGGCATAATATATTCAAGAAGTAATACAAAACTGGCAGATCATTTTTGACTAGGAAGCACAATGGAAAGTAAAGTGCTGTGAGTTGCTGTGTCATTTGTTGACCAACAGGATTTCTCCCTGAAATAGCCTCGTAAATAAGATCAAGAGATTGCGTTGACATACTGTAAATATATTTAAAAGACTCAGAATTTTCTTCGGCATACGATTTCTCTAATCTTGAACCTTTCAGGTGTGTTACGGCTAGCGTTTTCATAAGTCTAAGTAAGCACTGTCCACAGCTAATGTTTCAGAGTTCTGGGTGGGGGACACTTAGGTAGGATTAACCACCAACCACTGTTATGATTTTTGGGAAGAAAAATCCTATTACTTGAGTTCATGTGTGTGTATTTTTAATCTTGTAGAAGCCAACTGTCCTCCTTGTGGACCTGAATCTTGGAGTTGTACCCTGGTGGTCTTCCATGATTATTGTACCTGCATTCCTAGAAGTTTTTGTCGAGATGGAATACAACACTGCTTTGACTGGTCTGATGAATACCGCTGTACAAGATAAGCAGAGGATGGACTATAACCTTGGACAAACTAAAAAAACAATCCACTGAGAACCAGGCTGTTGTGGAATTGCAGTTAATTTTAAAGGGACCTCACAAAGAATGTTTTATTCAGTGTTGTTGCTCTTCACAGCATTTGCCCTGCTTGGTTGCAGGGGCCGTTTGTTTGGCTCTGTATTCACCTAGTTCTCACAGTGAAGCCATTTATCCATGACAGACAAGAGGATTTTGATTTTCACTCAGTTTGCCACAGAGCCTGACACGGCTGTTTCCGGATCAGCAACTTGCTTACATTCAGTCTTTATAATCTTCAAATCTTGCACAGATGCGCAAGTACCAATAAAAAGCACCTTATTTGTAAATGAGAGGTTATGAACTTTCACCTTATATCAGCTTCCATTGTTTATGAGAGAAGTGTTTAAATATACAGAACAGCCATGTCTGATATTTAGATAGCAGGCTAGGAGAGGAGCGATACTAGCTAGAAAAAGTCAGGGAAAGAAATCACATAATTATATGCAAAGAAAAGGCTGCCAAATTTATGAATACCTCATCCCACATTCCTAAATATTTGAGATTCTTTTCACAGCAATTATTTTAATACAGGTAATTCTCAGTTCAGTTCATTTAGTGACCAAAATTACAACAGTATT
The DNA here is from genome assembly GCF_051295495.1 of Thamnophis sirtalis. Classification (NCBI taxonomy): domain Eukaryota; kingdom Metazoa; phylum Chordata; class Lepidosauria; order Squamata; family Natricidae; genus Thamnophis; species Thamnophis sirtalis. The sequence continues at coordinate 31,079,699 of NW_028261387.1, forward strand.
GAAAAAAGTGACCATTTTTCGCACTTACGACTATTGTAGTATTCCCATGGTCACATGATCAAAATTCAGATGCTTGTTAACCGATTCATATTTACAACAGTTGCCATGTCCTGGGGTCAGCTTTTGCAAACTTCTGACAAGCAAAGTAAATGGGTAAGCCAGATCCACTTAACTATCATGCTACTATAAACTTAGACCCTCAAGACTCTTCCTGATTGTTCTGGGTGCTGCTTTTATTCACCTGTAAGCCAAAATTGCTAAACTCCTGTCAGGGAACCTATTTCTATACTGCAAATGTGTGTGTTTGCATGCTTCATTTAGTGAAGAGAATAAAGCCACCCTTCATGTATTTGGATGTGCTTGGCCTGGCCAGGACAATTTGTAATGTGGAAAGGTTAAACTTAGTTGGCGAGCTCCGAATTTTAAAACCTGAAACTGCACATGCAGTCTTGTATTACTTCCCCCCCCCAAAAAAAGTACAAATATATATTTTTGAACATCACAATTTACATAAACAGTTCAACCATAACACTTTTCAACCCTTTTGTTTACTGTATCATATTTAATTTCTTGTGGCTAAGTCTTGCCCTGTTTCTTCAGATACAACACACAAGAATGACTTGCATGAATTAAGACGTCCAACAAAAATCAACACTAGGGGAAAAAATGAATCATAGCTAGTATCATTTCCATCAGTTTCTCAGTGAATTCTCCTTATGTTTACCCAAACATGGTAAAGTGTTCATTTATTGTATGTATAGAAGTATAGCAAGTGTTTCATTTTCTTTACAGTGGTTTAAAGTTGATTTCTTTCCAGTCCATCAACTGCAAAAATAGAATGCACCATTTATTTTCCAAGAGAGACAAAGCTGAACATCAGCCAATTAAGTTTGAAATGTTCACTTTATTCAATAAGAGTTTAGCAGGTCCCATTCTGTCTGTGAAAAGCTAAAGAGTTCTGATTGAAGGGGGTGTTTTTTCTGCTCCGCTGCAGTTCTCCTTCTCTTTGGGAATTCTTCAATCATTTCCATGTCTCTTTGTGGTAAGAGATTATCTGATGTCTCTGTTCTTTCTTTGTAGAACTGCAAGTTCTCAGAATTTTCTCTTTGCTTTCCCTCTAACAGTGATTCTGGAGGTCCTTGTGCTCTGGGTCTTTTTCCATCTGCAAACAACAACAACAACAACAACAAACCCCTCATGAAGTGGTCACAACTGCATTGTTATGTTGTTATGTTTGGGCTAGCAGCATCAAGAAAAGAATATTAACTTATATAGATAAGGCATTTTGAAGGCTTCCAAAATGTTCAAAGGATTACTGCTTTTAATTCTTCTAGTCATTTTAAATGAAGCCTGAGGAAAGGGGGAATCTTATTTCATAAGGAGAGCAGTTTTTAAAAATCCATTTCAAGTTAACTGTTACCATCTGTTTCTGTACAAACCCTTTAGCTCACAGCTTCAGTGAGCAAAAATATACCTCGCTTTTTTAAAAAGTAGTTTTAGATTGGAAACAACTGCCTTTATTGAATTACTTACAGAAATGTTGAGCTGCTAGTCTAGATTTTATACTTTCTTTGGAGTTAACTACTTCTAGGACTGTATGTTTCCACTGCAAGATAACCTGAAAAAGTTAATTTCAATAGTGAGTACACTGATTTCTGTATGACAATCAATCTAAATGCAAAATATATTACTTAATTGTGTATAAATTATGATACTTAGGATGAACAAGTGTCATTAATGTCAAAACTAAGTGATAGCTAACTGAATTGAAAGAATATGCATTATAATCTCTGTAATAACTATCCTTTACAGTCTTAAACCAAAAATAATAATTCATTTAAAAATACATTTTTTGTTAAATAATCATTCTAAACCTCTCTCAAAGAAGGGCACTAAAATTAATTATATATTATATTACATAATACTTGTAATAGTATACAAAACTATAATTAATATTGGTAGAATATACAGTTATATATATATATATATATAAAACTTTAATGCATCTAAATAACAGAATATTAAGAATGTATTGTATAATTTTTATGCTAAAATAATGTATAAAAACTGAGAAAATGGAACAACATTTAATAACATGTCAAAGGACTGAGCTAGTTCTATATTAATATATTATGTATGTTTCTCCAAATGTTACTCATTTAAATATTTTTTGATTATATAAGCAAAGGTACATTTTTGCACTTCATCATATCTTCTTGTACTTATACTTTATGAGTAAAATATTCAAGCATTAAAAAAGAAAATATGTCTTTGTTATTGATGTCTGACATTTTAAAAATATTCAGACCCACAAATTCATCCTTTTATTATTATTAAAAATGGATATTAGTAATTTAGGAAGTACCTGCTCTGCCCATCCTTCTGTTTTGCAGCTGCTATGATCAAATTCTTTCAAAGGGATCTTTGAGTGGACTAGTTCTATGAGCATCTGGATTTGATCAATGACTTCTTTTGTGACCTAGCAATAAAGAGAAACCAAATTAGATTGGCTATGTTCGTGTCATATACAATGATGTCTAATGGTTTGGCTTTTCAAAATGTTTAAATTCAGCCTTTTTGTTTGTAAACAATGCTTTGTAGCTTAGTGCAATGAGGTGACCACACTGACTTCATTTATTTATTTTTACTGATTGAAAGAATGCCTAGCTCCAGATGATTCTGGGTGCAAACAAATGATATATATCTAGAGGAACTCAGTAAAACAAAACAAAGTCATAGCAAGCAAAATCTTACAGGGGCTTTCACGCTACTCTGTCCCAAGACCTAGAAACAAGGATTTCACCACCTCATGGAGTATAATCAGGGTGGAATATCATTCCAGAGGGCACGTACCATGAGGAGCCCCCAACGGAAGACACTGTTTTACAGAAAGGACTCAAAGCACACTGATTCTGCCAGATCTTATCAGCATGTTTTCTGGCAACATTTAAAACAAATCATGGCTTAAGATTAATATGTGAATCCACCCATTCTATAAAACAAAGAAGTCAATGACAAGACTTATGACAAAACAGAAATGTTGACCTTTTTTATATGTGTGAATGTATGGTGTGTAAATATACATGTGCCTAAATCTAGATGTTAAAGTAAACACTTCTTTTTACCCTGAGGCCAGTTCCAGAGAGATCCAAATAGTTCAATTTCTTGAAAGGACGCAGACACCGAACTCCTTTATTTGTGATTCCTGGATTATCTATATAAAAAAACAATACCACATTAAAATTATACCTGTTATATACTCTAAAGCAATGGTTCCCAACCTTCCCAATGCTGCAACCCTTTAATACAGTTCTACATGTTGTGGTGACCCCCAACCATAAAATTGGTGTCTCGGTTCCTAAGACCATCGAAAATATGTGTTTTCAGATGGTCTTAGGCGACCCCTATGAAAGGGTCGTTCGACCCCGAAAGGAGTCCCGGCCCACGGGTTGAGAACCACTGCTCTAAAGGGTGTACAAGATAAAGTACCGTATTTTTCAGAGTATAAGACGAACCTTTTTCCCTCAAAAAAGAGGGTGAAAATCTGGGTGCATCTTATACACTGAATACAGCATTTTTGGCCTACCAAAACCCTGCCCCCTTTGCAAAAACGAACCTGCAGAGGGTTTTGGAGGCTTGTAGAGTGCTCCTGCCCACTCCAAAAAACAGTCCTTTTTTTTTTTTTTTTTGCTCTCCCCAGCCCTCAGGAGCACAAAGCTCTGCATGCCCTTTTTTTTCTTTTTGCAAAAAATGAGGTGTGCAGAGAGTTTGGGAGGCCTGCAGAGTGCAAAAAAATGTTTTTTAATTTACCTCTTCAAAATCATGGTGTGTCTTATTCGGTGTGTCTAATAGTCCAAAAAATACGGTAAGACAAAACTACCTAAATGTTTCTTAACTTGACACTTGTTAGAAATACTAAACAATACGCCAATTAAGCTATTATTGTTACTTAACTGAAAGGGGTTCAGAAAGCTTCACTTCCTTGCCAAAAAGGACTACATTTTAACAAGTATGGTTACATTAAGAGGCATTTTAGGAATTACAAGAAAATGTGAACTAGCAAACCATGGATTGCCAAACATAGGAGCAATAAGATTGAGTAGGATAGGTGCCCTATAGATCCCATCTTTCAAGCATTGTCATGATCAAGGCTTATGAAATGATATCTTCTTGACTGCAGCTCCTCTTCTTTGAAATACTATCTCTTGTGGTTAAATTAGCCTTTATTTTGTTATATTTTAGGAAAGCCATAAAATCTAACATTTTTAGAAAGACTTGGAAGGGGATCTGTGTGTTATTGTTCTGGGTGGGTTTAAGATCTATGTAATATTGTTTGTGCTATGGAAATTATTAATTTGTTATACAGTCTTATTGTTTTAATATTCTTATTGTAAGAAAGGAATATAAACCACTCGGAGTCCTGTTGGATTAGACTGGCATCTAATTCTGATACAAAACCTGAGAAATATCAAATTTCAGGACAGGCATTTGCACCTTTTCTTTCCCACAAGTAGTCCTCAAATTACGACCACAATTGAGCCCAACATTTATGTTGCTATTGGAGACATTTATTAAGTGAACTTTGCTCCTTTTTTTGTCCTTTCTTGTCACAGTTGTTAAGCAAATATTGTAATGGTTAAGTTAATAACACCGTCGTTGAGTGAATCTGACTTTCCCATTGACTTTGGTTGCCAGGCTACAAAAGGTGATCATATGACCCTGGGGCACTGTGACCATCATAAATATGAGTCGGTTGTCAAGCATCTGAATTTTGATCACGTGACCATGGGGATGATACAGCAATCCTAAGTATGAAAAATGGCCATGTCATTTTTTTAGTGTCGTTGTTACTTTGAATGGTCACTAAACAAACAGTTGTAAATCAAGGATTACCTGTATATGAATAAAGATTAGGTATTTGCTATCAAATACTCCTGTTCCACAAAACTCCAGAAAACCTGGATATTGTGCCATCTTGTTTGCTGTATTCAAACTAGGAACCATTTGCTCAAGGAAGTTAGGAACATATAAGCTTAATAGGCTAAATTAAATTAATAACAAATCATTTATTTAACTTGACCACTGAAGTCTTTCAGCAATGTACAGCAGAACACAAAGACGAAATTAAAATTAAAAATAGTAAAAATCTAGGATTTAAACTCTGTTTAAAATAATGTCTTCATTTTGTTAAACGATCAATTTGGCAGTGAATGAATTCTAAAGAAGTAGAACAGCTTCAGAGAAAGATTAACTATGAGCCATTTACAAGATAACCTTGAGAAACCATAAGCAAATCGCCTTAATTAACTAAGAGGATCAAATAGAAAGGGATATATACTCATATAAGCCGAACATATCCCAATGAGACTATAAAGTTGAATTACTAGTCCTTTGCCTGGAAACAAATTGGCAGCCAGTATAATGATGTTATCATATGCATAATGGGAAGTCTTTGACCAAGCCATATGCTGTATTTAAATTTCTAAACAAGACATAAAGACATTCCCATGGGAGGGTATTTAGATTAGTCAAGGTGGAGCTAGAAGAATGCACAGGAAAAGGGTCAGAAAAAAAGGTAGATCCGGATGCACACCCCACACTGTGTTTCTGCTTCTTTTGGAAGTGTCATTTTGTTCAGTACAGGGAAATCTCTCTTGCCTACATTCAGTTTCAATTTATTATATATTTTCTAGCGTTAGATAGTAGATTTTGATCCAACACCAGATTACCCTTAACTAATCCATTACCTGAATTCAAATGAGCTATGCCAATTATCTAAGGTGATACAAAGAAATAGATTTTAAATCATCACATGCAGATAATATCCAACATCAGATTATCTGATAATGCCCCTCAACAGTTCATATAAATATTGAAAACCACCAGTGATTGCTATTATGAAACCAACTATTTCCAAACAACACTACCTCAAAGTTTATCTGGAAGAGAACTGGAACAACTAAAGAAAATTGAGATTTAAATAAAAACACACCCAAAGAACTTGAAGTCTTTTGAGTAACCTTCCAAAGTATTCGAATAATCTATTGAGTCTTGATGCTATTCATTTCAAACATGAAGGAGAACATTGCTGATTTTGTAGCAAAAAATAGTAACTTGTTTCTCAAAGTTCAGTTAAGGACAGGAAGGTACAGGCAGTCCTTGACTTACAACAATTGAGCCCAAATTTTCTGTTGTTAAGCAAGACAGTTGCTGAATTTTGCACCATTTTATCACCTTTCCTGCCACAGTTGTTAAGTGAATCACTGCAGCTTTGAAGTTAATAACAGGATTGTTAAGTGAATTTGGCTTCCCTACTGTCTTTGCTTGTTAAAAGATCGCAAAAAGTGATCCCGTGACCCAGGGACACTGCAATTGTCATAAATACTTGCCAGTTGCCAAGCATCTGAATTTTGCTCACATGACCAATGAAATGCTGCAATGGCCCTAAGGGTAAGAAATGGTCATAAGTCACTTTTTTCAGTGTCCTTGTAACTTCAAATGGTCACTTAATGAATAGTTGCTAGTTGAGGACTATCTGTAATCTGCTCTCTAATCTTAATTTATACTTACAAGACAAATCCAATACTGAGAGATTTTCAAGTCCTCTTTTCATCACTCGAACTCGTGCTGTCATTCTGCGAAGCCCAATATCTGATAAGCAGTTATCTTTCAGGAGAAGGTGAGTTAGACTGAAGTAAAATGTAAAAATTGCAGTTTTTACAGAAATACCTGGAGTAAAATTAATTGTTAAAAAGCATTTCCTGAAAAGTATCAATTATTGTTTCAGGTTTCCTCTCTCATTTTAAGACCAGCGTGAACTTTTTATGTAATCACAATGCGTGACCCGTCAAAAGCGCGGACGGCAAAAGCGCGATCGACAAAATCGCGCCTTTGACGTCATCACAGCGCGACGAAAAAGATCGAAAAATTCAAATAAAAATTAATAAAAATTAAATTAAAGCAAGCCGATTCACATAAAGGTAAGGGTTAGGGTTAGGGTTAGGGTTAGGGTAAGGGTAAGGGTTCGGGTTAGCTTTAGAGCGTTAGCGTTAGCGTTAGGGTTAGGATAAGGGTTAGCGTTACGTTTTTCGTTACTTTAACGGTTAGGTTTAGGGTTAGGTTTAGGGTTAGGTTAAGAGTTAGGGTTAGGGTTAGGTTTAGGGTTAGGTTTGGGGGGGTTAGGGGAAGGTTTTAGCTTTATTTTTACATTTTTTCGATCTTTTTCGTCGCGCTGTGATGACGTCACAGCGCGCTTTTGTCGAGCGCGATTTTGTCCTACGCGCTTTTGTGGTGGAACCATCACAATGATCATACATTAATAATATTCACAAAAAGAAAATGTTCTTCAGAAAACACATTTTAATACCTTAAAGTTTATTTGTTTCAGAAGTGTATATAATAAACCTGGTTAATTTATTGGGTTAGATTTATTTAATCTAACCCAATTTGTTGTATATGTCTAAAATTGCAAATTTGAAAAAACTTCAAAGAACTGTAAATTAAATAGGTATGACACTATTAATCCAAACTTATGATTTAATTATTTAAACAGGGCTGTAAAAAGCATTTAAAAGAAATGGTCTTTTTGTATCACATGGGTTATAGTACACGTATGACATCGGCATGAAAAAAGTACCTTTCTTTCTTTGAAATATTTAAGCAGTCACATCCTTTTAAGACTCTCTGCTTCAAAAACTGTCCTCAGTTCATGTGCTATACACATACATGTGCATGTCCAGGTAACATTTCTGCATGGGCTATTAGTGAAGAAGTTGGTGAACATGTCTATAGAAACAGCTGTTGTTTGAACTATAGACCAGATTTAGATACTGCACTAAATTATGTTTTGATTAATCTGGTATGTGGAGTAACCTGTAATTGCTGAATTGATACAATATCCCAAATCATAACTCAAACAGCAGTTTCATTACCGCTCAGTAGGAGCTCTATCATCCATCCATCCATCCATCCATCCATCCATCCATCCATCCATCCATCCATCCATCTATCTATCTATCTATCTATCTATCTATCTATCATCTATTTACAGAGAGATACCAGTCATCTCCCAGCCCTCAAATTTTAAGAGGGTGTACCTCTGTGGCACATGGAGCTGCATCAGTGGGCACGCAAGCCATAGGTATCATGGGTACACCCTCTTAAAATTTCAGAGCTGGGAGATGGAAAGCCTCTGGAGCCTGGGGAGGGTGAAAAACAGAGCTACCGGGCCCACCAGAAGTCAGGAAATGGGCTATTTCTAGCCTCCAGAGGGCCTCCAGGGTGGTGGGGGAGGCCATTTTCACCCTCCTCAGGCTCCAAAAGGGGGCACAGCGCGGAGAACATTAAATTATGGGTGTGGGCACCTGCACATGCGTGTGTGTGTGTGCTTTTGGCACCCAAGGGGAAAAAAGGTTTGCCATCACTGGGGTGTACAGTAAATTCACATGCTATATGATGCTAAACTGTAATGAAACCTGTTTGATTAATGATTTGGGATATTGTATCAATTCAGCAAACACACACACACACAGCAATATTGTATCAATTCAGCAAACACGTAGGCGCACACATATTTTATCTGGTTTTTCTCCTTAATCTATCTATTCTTGTAAAACCAGAAAAATTTAAGTACTTCCTCCTATGGAAGGAAGTGTCTATAGAGATTTTCAATCAACCAGTTAGAATTAAAGAAGCTTCTTGGATGAAAAGCAAAGGGAAAACAATCAAGAAAGTCTAGTTGCCTTTTGGGAAAAGCATCTTTGATTCTTCCTTCTACATTTTTTTCTGCCATGAAGTGCATCCTTGAGAAAGAAGAAAGCACTTATTTATAATGACCTGTATAGAGAGGTAATATACAGTCATAGTTCTCGACTTACAACCAGAAATGAGCCCAAAATTTATGTTGCTAAGCAAGAAGTTGTTAAGTGAGTTTTGCTCCATTTTATTTTTCTTACCACACTTGCTAAGTGAATCATTGCTAAGTGAATCATTGCAGTTGTTAAGCTAGTAACACGGTTGGTCAGTGAATCTGGCCTCTACATTGACTTTGTTTTTCAGAAGGTTGCAAAAGGGGATCGCGTGACTTTGGGACACTGCAACTGCCATAAATACGAACCAGTTGGCAAGTGTCCAAATTTGGATCATGTAACCATGGGGATGCTGCAATGGTCACTAAGTGTGAAAAGCAGTCAAAAGTCACTTGTTTCTGTGCTGTTGTAACTTTGATCAGTCACTAAATGAATGGTTGTAAGAAAGACCCAGAATCAAATCTAGCATGACCCTTAGAAACTCTGTGGGTCAGTGGCTCTGTCTCTCTCTCTCAGCCTAATCTACTTCACACGGTTGTCACTTCGACGAAAAACAGAGGAGAAAGAAGGGCTATGCATGCCACTTTAAATTCCTGAATGGAAAATGAGATATAAATCTAACAAATAAATAAATAGTGGCATTTAGCATGTTCTTTTAGCTAGCACATACAAAATCAACCATTTGAATAAAAATTTTCCAACAAGTGAAATATGTAATAATGTATTCCATTTGTAAGATATGTAACAGGTAAATGAATTTCAGGCTTGTTATAATTAAATCTGGAACTGATTTCAGTTGCCCTAGTTCTTTGAGCAATAAACAAACAAATGAGAATGCTACTTTCTCTCACAATTATTATTACTGTACCTGGACAGACTTTCATTGGTGACATGCTCTAGCAGCTCATGGTCATCTCCAAGTTTACAACAGGACAAATCCAAATATGTCAGACCTTGGAAAGATTTAATTTCTTCAAGTTTTTCAGAGATAATTAGAGAACTGTAAAGAATAAAAACAAAAATGTAAACTTAGCGTTGTATTGGGCACTGTCTTCTATTGCTGAAAATTTAATACTACTAATCATCTTTACAAACAAGATTATTTTCTACAATATTTTGTTTGGTTTGGAAAGTAGTTTGGGCCTCATATGTTTTGGGAAAAGCAACAACAGATTTTGTTAATGCCCAGCCTAAGCCACTTCTAATTATGCTCAATTCCATTTCAATATAGTATTGAAAAGAAGTCATGGAGAAATGTGATAGTAAAATCATACAATACAGTCAGGATCTCAGAAGTAATCTGTCTAACTTCCTGTTTATGCTTGTTCTATTAAAGCAAGGATTATGCTTATTATTTAAAGCACAACTACCATAATACCAATTTTCTTTCATTTACAATTTACAAAGCATCTCAACAAAAGGCAAATTTGATGAAGGTACAGCTGGGATCAAAATAGTTAGGTGCAAAACTGCAAGGAGTAAGCCTTAATTCATTTTCTTTAGATGTCAATACAGTTTATTTTCAGTTGACTCTGTTTAAGAAGGTTGTAAGTATTCCTTTGCATTTAAAATCTACAGTAATACTATAGAAAATAGGATATTTTTTTGGGGGGTGCAGATACATCAACTTCTATAATTCTCAATAAGCATGAAGTCTTAACACATTTCTGGGGTAAATTAAGTTGAAGAAGGCTACCCTGTATCTTTTGTAAACTTATTTATACGTTTACAACATTATTTCTCATATAAAACAGACACTACAGCAGCACAATTTTAAAAACTAATGATAAAATAATAAGATTATCTTATAAATATCAAGCCAGTATGATGGGATTCGAACCTGTGCTGTATTACATCTTAGGCAGATGTCTTAACCATTAAGCCACAGGTCCTCCTCCTTATCAGCTGAAGCCAGGGAAGTAGGTATATATTTAGTGTCACAATGCCTGGTATGCCCCAATTATGGGAGGAAGCTAACTGCTTCCATTATCTGTCTATCAGCTTGTCACAAGAGACCATCACGACAGAAACCCAATATTTTTTTTACTGTTGCCTTTGTTACATTTGTGTTGTATTTGTGCTGATAAATAAATAAAGGGAGACTAGTATAGATCTATTTCAAGCTATTTAGCTCTCATCAGCTAGCCATACTCTTACTGGGATTCGAACCTGTGCTGTATTACATCTTAGGCAGATATCTTAACCATTAAGCCATATATATATATATGTGTGTGTGTGTGTGTGTGTGTTTTATTTGTGCTGATAAATAAAGGGAGACTAGTATAGATCTATTTCTATTTTTGTGACTATATATATATATATATATATATATATATATATATATATATATATATATATATATATATATATATATATATATATAATTTCATTAGCGTACAAATATACTACTATTAGCAAACAGTATGCGCTTACCCATTTCTCAAGCATAGTTTCTGAAGCACTAAGCATCCATAAGCATTAGTGAAGGTCTGCAAAGCACAAAGCCCTGTTTTTGATTCCATGAATTTCTGCCTGGCATCTGCAGCATAGAAAAGCTTTTCTGCTATCTGTTCTGGAAAGTCATTCAGTGAATCAACATGATTAATATTGTCAGCAATATAGCTCAGGACTAGGCTGAAGAGAGACTTGGAAGAATAACGAAGACTTCCCTCCTTTGTATAAGTAAAGATAAAATGATCTGTCCTTCCATTGTCATTTTCCTTGTTGACACAAAGCTCAACCGAGAATTCTTTGGAGAACAATCTTGAAGGCCTTGAATTTGGAGTATAATTGATTCCTCTTCCTGCAGCTTGATTTATCATAAATAGCTGACCATTCTCTCGAACGTATATAGGTTCTCCTTCTGGTTCTCCTTCTGGAACATTTTCGGCACCAAGATAGCATGACATCCTGCTTTCAGATTTCTGGAAGAAAAAGTCAAAATGAACAAAGTAAAGTATTAAAGAAGCGGAGTAAATTTCCAAAAGTTATTTCATTTTTGGCTTTTTTCACTTATGCAAAGTATTTTTATACATAAATATGTTAATCTTAAACACCCAAGCTGAAGGAGCTTCCCAAAAGCATAGAGATAATTGTATGCCATTATGTCCTTGCAGAAGACAAAAAAAAAAAATCCATTAACAGCTGTCCTCATTTTAAAATCATAATCTTAAAGCAGTATTTCTCAATCCTGCAATTTTAAGATGTGTGGACTTCAATTCCCAGAATTCCACAGACAGCTTAATTGCTTGCTTGCTGTCTGTGGAATTCTGGGAGTTGAAGTCCACACATCTTAAAAGTTGCCAAGCTTGACAAACACTAGTCTATAAAACAAGATGAATCCAATCCATGAAGAAATGAATATACCTGTTGTCCAGAGGAATTTCTGAATACGCTTACAGCGAATTTGTATGACTACAAAGGAGCAGTTAAGCTTCATTTATTGCCAGCATTTTATTTAACCAGCAAATCCTTTCAACTTACATGCAATATAGCCAGGGTTTGTTTCGATTTCAGCAGGGGAACATTGGAAAGAACCGGCACAGCAGACTATCCAAATCCACTATGAGGTGCGCAGGTGGGGAATCCACCGCCCCAATCCGGCGCCTCCCCACGAGGGAGGTTTGTGTGAAACCACCCCAGAAAATACAAAAATGTAAAAGAAGAATCACTTGCCCCCACTTTAGACCGCGAGATTAGCGACTGAAAAAAAGCAATGCGCATGCGTGCCTGGGCGGAGACCCTAGAGATGAAAATGTAGAGCCGTTTTCCGAGAACGAGAGCTCTTTTTGTTTCTTTGTGTGTGTGTGTGTGAGAGAGAGAGAGGGAGAGAGAGAGAGAGAGAGAGAGAGAGAGAGAGAGAGAGAGAGAGAGAGAGAATTTAATTTCCCAGTCCGTGTGGTTGAACGCCTTTGAGTGTTCACGTACCACACTTTGAAGGGCATCACATCGCCATACCCTTTCCTATTTTACAATATATAATTGAAAGAACTACTGCTCATGGATTGGTTTCCCGCACGATACAGTTGGACTAGAGCGCTTGCCAATTTTAATACTTGCGGACTTCAACTCCCAGAATTCTCCAGCCAGCACGATTGGCGAGAGAATTCTGGGAGTCCAAGTCCACAAATCCCTGGATTAGGGGATCCCTGCCGTCCCTGCCACTCTCCAATTATTGTGCCTCTCTTTCACTGTTTGATTTCATACAATGCCCTCAGCCACAAATGATCTAACCCAGATTTTAGGACGCCACTTCCGGGCTTTTAGGCTAGGTGCTGCTAGGCAACTGAGCCGCTCGGCTGGTAGGAGGGAAAAGAAGGGACGGTTTGAGGCGGCCGTTGGCGAGGCTTGAGCAAGGATGAAGTTTACAGATTACTGCCTCAGCTCCGAGGGAGCCGATGTTATTTTAGCAACGTCCGGTGATGAAATGTACCCGGCGGAAAACATCATTGACGGGTGAGCCTTGAGCCTTCGGGGTCGTGTTGAATATTGAAAGGATTGACTCGGGATCTCGGGAGACTTTCCTTTTCTACTCTGGCGACTTTTAAGATGAGTGGACTTCTACTCCCAAACTTTATTTTATTTTTTATTTATTTATTTCGTCAAGCATGAATTAGATCAGTGTTTCTCAACCTTGGCGACTTTAAGTCCTGTGGACTTCAACTCCCAGAATTCTGGGAGTTTAAGTCCACAGGACTTAAAGTCACCAAGGTTGAGAAACACTGAATTAGATAACAGATATAAGTATACACATGATTATGAATACATGAAATGAATATGAATAGAAGGGAATATTTGGACAGGCACGGTAGGCATGCTTGTGTGCTTATGAAACACCCCTTAAAGACCTCTTAGGAATAGGATGAGATCGACAGTAGACAGTCTAAGGTTAAAGTTTTGGGGGTTTGGGGAAGAAACCACAGAGTCAGGTAGAGCATTCCAGGCATTGACCATTCTGTTGCTGAAATAGTATTTTCTGCAATCAAGTTTGATGCGATTTACCATAAATTTATGGGGAATTGAGTGGAAGAAATTAAAAAAAAACATTAAGCATGGTAAAGTCATTTTAAAGTTGCCAAAGTGGAAAAAACACTGCCTGTGGGAAAGTGGAAGGTGGAAAAAACACTGCCCGTGGGAAAGTGGAAGGTGGAAAAAACACTGCCCGTGGGAAAGTGCAAGGTGGAAAAAACACTGCCTGTGGGACAGTGGAAGGTGGAAAAAACACTGCCCTTGGGAAAGTGGAAGGTGGAAAAAATTGCCTGTGGAAAAGTGGAAGATGGAAAAAACACTGCCTGTGGAAAAGAGGAAGGTGGAAAAAACACTGCCTGTGGGAAAGTGGAAGGTGGAAAAAATTGCCTGTGGAAAAGTGGAAGATGGAAAAAACACTGCCTGTGGGAAAGTGCAAGGTGGAAAAAACACTGCCCGTGGGAAATGGAAGGTGGAAAAAACACATCCTGTGGGAAAGTGCAAGGTGGAGAAACACTGCCTTTGGGAAAGTGGAAGGTGGAAAAAACACTGCCTGTGGGAAAGTGCAAGGTGGAAAAAACACTGCCCGTGGGAAAGTGCAAGGTGGAAAAAACACTGCCTGTGGAAAAGTGCAAGGTGGAGAAACACTGCCCTTGGGAAAGTGGAAGGTGGAAACACTGCCTGTGAAAAAGTGGAAGGTGGAAAAAACTGCCTGTGGGAAAATGCAAGGTGGAAAAAACACTACCCGTGGGAAAATGGAAGGTGGAAAAAACACTGCCTGTGGAAAAGTGCAAGGTGGAAAAACTTCCTGTGGGAAAGTGGAAGGTAGAAAAAACACTGCCCGTGGGAAAGTGCAAGGTGGAAAAAACACTGCCTGTGGAAAAGTGGAAGGTGGAAAAAACACTTCCTGTGGGAAAGTGGAAGGTGGAAAAAACACTGCCCGTGGGGAAATGGAAGGTGGAAAAAACACTGCCTGTGGGAAAGTGCAAGGTGGAAAAAACACTGCCCGTGGGGAAATGGAAGGTGAAAAAAACACTTCCTGTGGTGAAGTGCAAGGTGGAGAAACACTGCCTGTGGGAAAGTGCAAGGTGGAAAAAACACCGCCTGTGGAAAAGTGGAAGGTGGAAAAAACACTTCCTGTGGGAAAGTGGAAGGTGGAAAAAACACTGCCCGTGGGGAAATGGAAGGTGGAAAAAACACTGCCTGTGGGAAAGTGCAAGGTGGAAAAAACACTGCCCGTGGGGAAATGGAAGGTGAAAAAAACACTTCCTGTGGTGAAGTGCAAGGTGGAGAAACACTGCCCTTGGGAAAGTGCAAGGTGGAAAAAACACTGCCTGTGGGAAAGTGCAAGGTGGAAACACTGCCTGTGGAAAAGTGCAAGGTGGAAACACTGCCTGTGGAAAAGTGCAAGGTGGAAAAAACACTGCCTGTGGGAAAGTGCAAGATGGAAAAAACACTGCCCGTGGGAAAATGGAAGGTGGAAAAAACTGCCTGTGGGAAAATGCAAGGTGGAAAAAACACTACCCGTGGGAAAATGGAAGGTGGAAAAAACACTGCCCGTGGGAAAGTGCAAGGTGGAAAAAACACTGCCTGTGGAAAAGTGGAAGGTGGAAAAAACACTTCCTGTGGGAAAGTGGAAGGTGGAAAAAACACTGCCTGTGGGAAAGTGCAAGATGGAAAAAACACTGCCCGTGGGGAAATGGAAGGTGGAAAAAACACTGCCTGTGGGAAAGTGGAAGGTGGGAAAACACTGCCTGTAGAGAAGTGTAAGGTGGAAAAAACACTGCCTGTGGGAAAGTGCAAGGTGGAGAAACACTGCCCTTGGGAAAGTGGAAGGTGGAAAAAACACTTCCTGTGGGAAAGTGCAAGGTGGAAAAAACACTGCCTTTGGGAAAGTGGAAGGTGGGAAAACACTGCCTGTAGAGAAGTGCAAGGTGGAAAAAACACTGCCTGTGGGAAAGTGCAAGGTGGAAAAATCTCTGCCTGTGGGAAAGTGCATGGTGGAAAAAACACTGCCTGTGGGAAAGTGCAAGGTGGAAAAAACTCTGCCTGTGGGAAAGTGGAAGGTGGAAAAAACACTGCCTGAGGGAAAGTGCAAGGTGGAGAAAACACTGCCCTTGGGAAAGTGCAAGGTGGAAAAAACACTGCCTGTGGGAAAGTGCAAGGTGGAAACACTGCCTGTGGAAAAGTGCAAGGTGGAAAAAACACTGCCTGTGGGAAAGTGCAAGATGGAAAAAACACTGCCCGTGGGAAAATGGAAGGTGGAAAAAACTGCCTGTGGGAAAATGCAAGGTGGAAAAAACACTACCCGTGGGAAAATGGAAGGTGGAAAAAACACTGCCCGTGGGAAAGTGCAAGGTGGAAAAAACACTTCCTGTGGGAAAGTGCAAGGTGGAAAAAACACTGCCTGTGGGAAAGTGGAAGGTGGGAAAACACTGCCTGTAGAGAAGTGCAAGGTGGAAAAAACACTGCCTGTGGGAAAGTGCAAGGTGGAAAAAACTCTGCCTGTGGGAAAGTGCAAGGTGGAAAAAACACTGCCTGTGGGAAAGTGCAAGGTGGAAAAAACTCTGCCTGTGGGAAAGTGGAAGGTGGAAAAAACACTGCCTGAGGGAAAGTGCAAGGTGGAGAAACACTGCCCTTGGGAAAGTGGAAGGTGGAAAAACACTACCTGTGGAAAAGTGCAAGGTGGAAACAACACCGCCTGAGGGAAAGTGGAAGGTGGAAAAAACACTGCCTGAGGGAAAGTGGAAGGTGGAAAAAACACTGCCCGTGGGAAAATGGAAGGTGGAAACAACACTGCCTGAGGGAAAGTGGAAGGTGAAAAAAATACTGCCTGTGGAAAAGTGGAAGGTGGAGAAACACTGCCCTTGGGAAAGTGGAAGGTGGAAAAAATACTGCCTGTGGAAAAGTGGAAGGTGGAAAAAACACTGCCTGAGGGAAAGTGGAAGGTGGAAAAAACACTGCTCGTGGAAAAGTGGAAGGTAGAAAAAACATTGCTTGTGGAAAAACAATGTGAAAAACACTGGCTTCAGAAATGGCCAAGACTCAAGAATGGTGACAAGAATTTAAGATTTTAAAAATGTCTTTGTTATGTTATATGTACAGTATTATTTTTCAGTTTATTTATTTGTTAAATTTATTTGCCATCTATTCCTGAGGCAGCTTGCAGTAATATAGTTTCCTTTTCCCCAGAAAGTCTAAGGAAAGTATATATTTTTTGTTTCTCCAGTTATCCCCACAACAATAAATCCCCTTAGCAACAGGCTAAGAAATATGGGTAGGTTCACCCATATGAGTGAATATTGTGCTAAGCTGTGGTTTGTTTAATTATGTTAAAACCATAGTTTCATTTTGATACATAGCCTATGATGAATAATTGCATTTTATTCTCTCCTAATAGGCGATCTGAAACTTTTTGGACCACAACAGGGATGTTTCCTCAGGAATTTATTATTTCCTTTCATAAACGTGTGACCATCAGCAAACTGACAATTCAGTGTTACTCAGGTAAATTATAGTATGCTTATGTTTTCAAATTATGTGTCTTTTCTGCAATTTTATATACTCATTTTAATGTACTATTCCATAATGTAGTTGTATACTTCATATAATGAAAAAATAGTCATGCATTTATACTAAGGAACACTGTATAGATATTTCCACTTTAGAAGAATTGAGCCATAGCTCATAATATTTTTATTATTCATAATAGTTGTGGAGGCAATTCTCTTTATAATTATAATTCTTTCTGGGTGTGCATCTTTGAATATAAAATGAGAAATTAGAACTCTCCCATACTTGTATTTTGGGATGAATACGTTTAATTTCTGATTAATGTAAACCATTCTGTAATAGGGATTTTGAAACAAGAATAACCCATCAGGTTTTTGGTGACACAAACATGCTAATATCATTAAATCAGATTACAGGTAGTCTTTGACATATGATCACGACTCTGCCCCAAATTTTGTTGCTAATTGAGATGTTTTTAAAGTGAGTTTTACCCCATTTTTCGCCCTTTCTTACCACAGTTGTTAATCAATGCAGCTGTTAAGTTAGTAACACGGTTGTTGAGTGAATGTGGCTTCCCCCTTGACTGTGTGCTTGTTCCTGCATCCGTACAACCTCATATAAGCCCAAGTATATGCTATTCAACAAATTATAAGTTTTGTCAACGTTTTTAATACTGATCAGTCACTTCAAAGGAAACTCTAGTTTATGGTATGTATGGTTCTGTAAATCTATATAGTTATGTGGGAGATAAGAAATGTGTGTGATTTTTTTTTGTTTGGGTGATCCCTAGAACCCATCTAATTGCATGTTTCTGAAAAGTGTGGCCAGTTTCCCAGAGTTTTAGGAGAAAAATCGCCTAAAACTGGTTTATGCCTTAAAATAAGGTGAACACAATTAAAGAAAAGAAAAGCCTTTTCCAAGCCAGATTATGATGGTCCCAATATTTTATAGCATTGTCCTCTTTATATAACTCAATCCTCCATCTGCAAAAGGTGTCCATAACAAATTATTTTTTGTACATGGAGGGGAATATATTGATCACATATTTCTCATGCTCCTCATATTTGATGTAGCCTAGCTTTCTAATGTATTTTAATGATTCTTTATCTGATAATTTTCTTTGGTGAATTGTAAAAATGAAATTAGTTTTACAAGTACCCTTTTGTTAGAGCCTTGTGTTAAAGAATTATTGTATTAATAATTTTGAAATATGAAGGTGGAACTAGTATTTTTACAATTAACAAGATTTTTAAAAATATTTTCTTTAGTGAAGAGGTTACGCATTGAAAAAAGTGTATCTAAAGATCCAGTTGATTTTGAAAAACACATTGAAAGAGGTAATTATACTTAATATTGTTATGATTCAGTGAATGATCATACTGAAATCTACCGAATTCAATCAAGTCTGAGGACTATGGTTATTGAAAAGAAATTCTGTTCATCTCAATTTTTGTATAACATTAGATTAATAGTATACAATTAAAAGTTCAAAGGAGATATTGCATTTTTTAAAATTTCAGTATTAGCTTTGTAATCTGCAGAACCAAAGGCTATTTCAATATATTTTACAAGTTGAGTTGTTGCACTTAGCAAACACAGTTGATTCTTTGTAATGCATTATCCAATTATCAATTTCACATATGCTCTGAATTGAACCTGACCTTTTCTTTGACATTTGACTATAGGTAAAAGTCAGTGCCCCGAATTCTTCTCCATCTTGTTAGGGAAGAATAATCCACAACAGTGGGTGATATTTTAAACTCCATTTCTGTTTTTCATTATATATACCATTACGAAATAGATAGAAAGATAGACAGGCAGACACAGATAGACAAACACAGTAGTAGAATAATATACCAATAAGAGCTATGGTATCTCTGAGGTTTTTAAATGGAGGCTGCACAGCCTTTTCTCATGAATGATTTAATTGCTTTTCCTGCACGTTGCAGAGAGTTGGACTAGATGTTTCTTGTGGTCCCTTCCAACTCTACAATTATATGACTATGATTCTGACATACATATATACATCAAGGTGTGAATGCTGACTTATTTCTTCATTGGCTGACAGTTAATGTGCTTAGAAATTAAAAAGTGGGTTAACCAATTTAAACAAAGAAACCCACCAGGTAATGATTTCTTAATGGCAAAATGCATATGTAAGAATGGTGAACCCCAGTTTTAGCCACTCCCTTCTTTGATTTTTCTACAATGATTGCTCTGCAATGATTTCAAAAGACTTCAAAAGCAGTAATAGTTCCGTTTATAAAAAGAGAGAATGGGACATACTATCAACCTAATAATCTACTAAGCATTAGCAACATTTATGCCAAATATTTAAATACAAAAATAGTGAATTGGCTGGAAATAGGACAAGTCCAGAGAAATAGGCTGATATTAGACCCAACATACCTTGATCTTGCCTTTATTTTAAGTGTATGGCTAAAGTAGGATTTGCCTATATGCTGCTTTTGTTGATTTTAAGTTTGCCTTAAACTAAAAATCTGGGCCTAAGACATCAGATAAGCTCATCAATTCCATTATAGATATATGTCTATTGTTATTGTTGCTTGAGCTTCATGAAAAAGCTTGTCTAAAAATCCAATTTATTTCACAAACTTACACAACTAAAGTAATTAACTTGGTTTGGGAAGGTAGATAGGATTGTATGTTGGCATCACTGTTATTTACTTTTTACATAAACTCTGACCATCTATCTGAATACTCTGACTCCCCACCCCGCCGCCGCCACAACAGCAGCTCATATGTTTCAATAAGCCAAAAATGGTAGTTTTATCTCAGACTTTCATTGGACTGAAACATGCCCTAAGATCATCAACTATGTACTGTAGGGACTGTGTAAAGGCAAAAATATTGATATTGGCTAAACGTATTAGAATTCAGAAGTAGTAATTTAAATGGCCATCAAATCAAATAGGTCAAGGTGTTTAAATATCTTGCAAAGTTTTTTTGATGTCCAATAGATGTGCTAATCTGGATTATGTAGTCCAGAAAGCTCCAAAATCAGCTTCGGCAATTGGAATATGTTTTGATGAAGGGATGCCTGCTACCTTAAAACTATTTTCTGCCAACGGCTGATCCTAGCATTTTAATAGTATGTAGCTTGGGCCTTATGGCAATAACTCAAAATTAGAAACTTGTGCATTCAAAAATTTTAAAGATCATCTTTCATACAGTAGCCCATATCTTGTTTTAGTGTTCACCTCCTTTGCGGGTTGGAGTTAATTCAGATAATAACCAAAATATGAATAATTTTCTTTTCTTCTTGGTTAACATGAATATTTTTACCCACTGGCTTAACCCCACAAACATTAGAAGATAATTTTAATACTAGATGGAGGAGATACTTATCAGAAAAAATACCCTGCATTTTTATGAATTCTCTCAAAGATCCTTCTTTGGGACACAAGCAGGCTAACAGTATTGATGCAACAGGTTCTGGACAATTACATTAGTCCAATTTGCCCAGTGTTGTATTTTTAAGTAAACAGGCTCCCTGTTCAGCCCTGCAGTGTGCTTAAATTTTACCAGAGTTTCTAAATTGGAAATTCTAATACTAGATCATTTTAATACCTCGCCATCAGCTGTTTAAGGCAGATATAAAAAAATATCCTGCAGGGCTCAATCATATTGACAGGAGGTATTAGGAATCCACTGCCCTTTATACTGGAGTTTTTTTAATAGAGATCTTAGATCCTGCTTCATTTATCTTCAGATAGTAAAATATCCAGAACTGATCTATTATATACCGCCATTTTTTTATTTGGCCAGTGAGATTCCAGCTCTCCATATTATTAAGTTTTGCTATATGGTATTACTTTCAACATAGGAGCATGGTGGCCTAACAGTTAAGATACTGGGCTTGTTGACAGAAAGTTGGCAGTTTGAAACCCAAGTAGTACTAGATGACAGTTCCCATTCTTGCCCCAGTTCCTGCCAACCTAGCAGTTTAAAAGCTTGCAAATGCAAGTAGGTAAACAGGTACCACTTTGGTAGGAAGGTAACAATGTTCCGTGTGCCTCGGTCATGCTGGCCACATGACCATGGAAGTGTTTTTGGACAACACCAGCTTCCTTGGCTAGGAAATGGAGATGAGCACCACCTCGTAGTGTTGGGCACGACTTGGCAGGGAAAAACTTTAGCTTTATTATTTCCAACATCTCATAATGATTCATACTTGCTGACTGAAATAAAAACCTTGATTAATTGTTGAATAAATTATTGTATTGTTGTGTATATACCATACATGCAGCTGTTTTAATTTTAAATTGTAGTATTACCAATACTAACTCAAGAATTGTAGTTCTTTGAGATTAATTTACTTCATATTTTAGTTTTAGGGTTAAAGTAAGTAAGATCTTTATTACGGTCAAAGACCAGCAATGTACATTTGTCTTTACACTATATTAAAATACTAACATTAAAATATAATTAAAAGTATTTACATTAAAAGTGGATAATAACATTATGGTCCAAAGATTGTTAAATGTATGTCCAGATAATTGGTACAAGATGGTACTATACTGTAGCCAATTTTTTTCTTATGGACATTGCAGCAGCACAGAACTTTGCTACTGCATACGTGGTAACCGGGTTAGTGTCCTGGAGGAGAAAGCCTAGATAAAAATTGTCTGCCCTCCCTGGCAATCTCTCTAATAAGGGGAGAATATATGCAGACCTACAAGCTCTGTATAGCTCGCAGTTTAGGGTTAAAGTTTTAATTTTAAATAATATTTTGAATTTAGTAATATTAATATTAAACTCTTATGAAGTTTAGGATCAGTTTTAATATTGCTAATACCTTGCCCAATATTTTATATTTATATAATATATAAATATAAATTTTATTTTGTTTTGTGATTCTTTTCTTTGATTGCTTTTGTTTTATGTTGATCGAGATCAAAATAAAGACTAACATAAAGATATGGGTTAATTGTTAGAGATTGACTTTTAAATTTTTTAACTGGCTTAAGTATTAGTTCCAATAAAGATGTAAGATTTATATTTTATATTTATATTTTAATTATTTTGTATAGTTAAATTGTACCATTTTTATTTTCAGAGCTACAATGTAAAGATGGGGAACTACAAACAGAAGATTTTTCTGTAAGTATCTTTCATTTAGTATTAACACAATATAAAAGATAATCACTTTTTAACTTGAGTTTGCATTTTTTTTAAAAGTAGAAGTTTGAAAATATTCATTAAATTTATTTTGTAATCTGAAAAAGACTTTCAGAAAAATCTGAAGAATATTTTTATGTTTACACTATGATATAAATCCATTATCAATTGGCAGCACTTAAGCAACTCTGGATAATCCTAATCATGGTTAAACCTGGTTACTTCTTAGATGGGAGAATTCTAAGAAATATAAGGACCACATGCTGATCAGGTAACTTAAAAATGAATAAATGGAGAGAATAGCAAACCACTTTCATATTGCTGGAAATAAAACAATGTGTTCCTGTTGTTACCAGGAGCTGTTTTCAGCTTGAGGGATTTTTTAAAATTATTTTTATTGCATGATCTGTGAGAAAATCTAAAATACACAAATGGCAGCCAATCCCACATATCTGAAATTACTTAGTTAATGCTAGCGAATATTGAGAATTGTTTTTAAAAGCTTGCTCACATTAATTAGTTACTTATTTACATGATGCACATCTAAGCATATTTACTGAGAAGCAAGTTCCACTGTGCTAGTGGAACTGTTGGTTACATGTTTTTTTTTAAATATTGTAGGCTTTGTACTGTATAGAACTGTTAAGACGCATTCATGAATGTTGATAACTTAGCATTTTGGATGTTGCAATTTTAGTTTTGTGTGTAAATAGGGAACTGTACTTGCAATTACATACAAATATTTAACTTCAAGATATGTAGTTATTCATTCTCTAAGGTTGTCCATTTTCTACAGATAAACGTCAAGCAAAATGGTAATAACGTAGGGACATTCTGTTCCTAACAATCCAAAACATCTGCCAGCAAATCATGACTGGGGAATCAGAATATAGTAATATTTTATAAAGCCACAGTAATGTAGTACTTCATATATTCCATTTTCAACATTTAACAGCAAATGTTTAAATGCACTGAATATGTTTATTCACTTACACTGAAATTTTCCTATGGGAATTAATGGTATTTTAAAATGCTGTATGTCATTACATCATACCTATAGTTTATTGCTGTTAATATTTTTTTCTCTTTGATAGTTTCCTGAGATCCAAGCAACATATCTTCGAATCATCATTTTATCTGCTTCTGATGCTTTTGTGTCAGTTCATAGGGTAATAGCAGAAGGACTATCAGATGAAAGTTAAATTCAATATTCAGTTTATAACACATTAAACATTAAGCCTTTTAAAAAATGTAGCAGGCATTAACTGCAGTTGGTATTTAATCTTTTCAATGGAAATTTGTTAAAAAATTTCAACAATGAATATTATTATATAATATTTATATGATGATGTACAGTATATTATAGATGAAATAGAGTAATAAACAAGAATGTTAAATCATTAAACCTTCTGTTATGTTGTCCAATATCTTCAGTTTATCTTAATTGATAAGAAATTGACTTCATTTAGTCTGGGGCAATCTTTCCTTTTAGACCACCAGGTTCCACTCCATCATTTTATCTGTATTATAAGATGATACCATATTTAAAGAAAACAAGTTCAACCTGGACGGAGATTTTTGGACCAAGTTTAATATTGCATCTTGTTTCTATAAATATTTTTCCATATCAGGTCATAGTTCTCTTCTGTTTTAAACTATGACTATCATAAACAAATATTAATAGAAACAAAAGTAAGAAAATTATTACAACTATTCCATTTAGAAAGTTCTTCTCTGCAGACATCTTTAAAACTGGATTTGATTGTGCTTCTGTCCTTAAGTGGTTTGGCTTCAAAGGATCCAATGCATCTTTACATGGTAGGAGTTTCATGACAACAATCATGTATATTTGTCTGCTACAAGTGGCAGCAGTGTTCTCCAGAAATTTGATTCTATACAAAGACTGCTGCTGTTCAGATCCAAAGATTAACAATTCCGAATACAGCTCTTATAGAAGAAACATAATTGAGAAATGTTGCACTCCTGTCACTAAAGGAGAGATCACTGCTCTGTGTGACTATCTAGAGACTGCTATATATAAAGCAACCCATCATGTTATCCTATTTCAATTGAATAGCTTGCTTCACTAAAAAAATCACCACAAAGATATTTTTCAAATGTGTAAAACAGCTTGTGCATCTGCTACTGGCAATTATAAGAATGGAGATTAGCATTGGCAGGTAATCTAGGGTAAATATAATAAATAGATCTTACATTATTGTTTAATTGAGAGTTTATGACTGCTGAATATTAATGATGTAAGGTTTTCACCATTTTTTTCCCAAATAAATATAGCCCTTTATAAATAAAAATACTTTTTAAAATGTAATCAGGTAATGGAGTGTATGTGCTGCTCAGAAACAAGTTGCTTTGAGGTGTTCTTTTACAGGTAAAACTGTTCCAAAAATTGATGTACTTCTTGTGGGCAATAATTCCAAGGTCCTGGTCTACCCTGTAAAAGGGAGGGGGGAAATTCAGTGACTAATTTCTAAGGACAGGAATATAAAGTATAGGCAAGGGATGTAAAGTAATATAAAGAGATTAATCATTATAAAATAAATAGATTAAAAGATTAGGCTTTTAATGAAAGCATACATTGTAAGAATATGAGCATGTGGCAGTAATAATAGGATGCCAATTATTTCAGAATTGACTAGACAAGATTACATTTTCACATTGAATTGGATGCTACTATTTTCTTTCAGTTATGGAAAATGAACAGCAAAACACAAAATGTTACATGAAAATATTTACAATATTAATAATATTAATAATAATGCATATTTAAAATAGTTCAACTGTTTTAGAAAAAAGAACACTAGCTAGCAGTCTCCCCACACTAACTCATCTCTCCCACAAGGTTTCAAGTACATGTTTAGCTTTGCAAACTTGCACCACACATAAATATGCAATAACTTTTCTTTTTACCTTATACACAACTTTTCCCTTTTGAAGCACATACAGTCTCTCTGGCAGAGCTGCATATTTGTTACTGCTCAGGTTTTCCATTGTGTCTAGAACCACTGGACATAAGGGTTCCTGTTTTAGGAGCTTCTGTGCAGCCATTATACGATCTTGAAGGGTTTGGTGACTTTTAATGACAATATTGTTCTTAAAGGCCCATCCATCTAAAATAAATAATAGTTCTAACAGGAATTAGACTATCAATACTGGATATATTCATCCTTACATTTAGTAATAGAAGTGGGATATGTAAGAGCTCAGATTTCTTGGTTTTTGTATTCCTTTTTTTCTTCCAGAAGTGCAAAATCATGAAACCTGTTCACTCTCATGGGCTATTATAATGACTATACCTAAATGACTCTACAATTGTCTTATCATCTTCCAGAGTCTGCTGCCTGATAAATACACAGTGAAAGTATGGCTTTGATACTATGAATTTTATAATTTTTTTGCTTCTATTCATGCAGATAAAATGTTATTAGGTGTTAGAGAAAGCAGTGAGGGTGCTGTATCTTAGCTGTTGAGTCTCAATAGCAACCTTTCTTAAATTACATTTGACTTAGACAATCAAATATTGATCGTTTCTGAAGATTATACATACAGTATTAGATACACTATAATTGTTTACCAAGTTAAATTAGCTTCCTCAATCACATAATGTTAAACCTGTCCATTAAGCTCTATGATTTATATTTAAGAAGAAATGCATCCAGATTGTTAACCTGGAATACAATCATTTACAATCTAATGCCTAGATTTTTAGCACGCTTGCCTTACCTGAGGCATGAGCTTCTTCAATGTAGATTACAAGAAAATCTGCTACAGATTTGAAATCTTCAACAAGTTTATTAAACTCGCCAAATCTGAATATGAATGAAGGTCAGGTACAACTTCCAAATGTTAGAACCAAAGGCCTGTTACCTGCAAGAAAACAGATCAGTCTTGAAAGGTAAAGATGAGAATAAGGATTGTTATAGTTTTCATTTATTCAGGAGTTATTTACAATTAAAATGCTACATATACAGTAATTTTAAGAATTTGGTTACATTCTTCTGTATATGAGATACCTAACATTTAGTGGCTGATTAATATAATATTTGAGAGATTTAAAAGGGCAATATGCTTTAATGGTAGACTTTTATTCGGTGCCATTTTGAACAAGTTCCCAGTCAAACTGGGGAATTCAGGGACTTAAAGTCCACACATCTTAAAGGTGCTGAGGTTGAGAAACATTTGGTCTAGAAGCCTCCATGTATTCATTCCACCACATGCAACCTTTATTAAGACCCTGCTAATGTCACATGAATAATTTTGCCAAGAATATTTTATGATGGTACAATTCTAATTCTCAATAAGCATTATTGGATAAAGAACAACATGTTTTGTTTTTCATAATGAGCATCTACACATTGTATGAAAATGTTGCATGTATTCAGCAGGAATGTTATATGTATTCAGTAGGAATGTTGCATGTATTTGGCAGCATGTATTTCAATTTAAAATGGCCCTTTTCCATTTTTTCTAAACCCAACTATATTTGCAAGCAGAGCAAAGATTTAGAACATTATTGGCATCACCAATAAAAATCCTCTAATTAAAATGATCTATTCAACATTGCCTCTGTTTGAATTTTATGATATGGTAAGCTATTTTTGTTTTTTAACTTATGTTTGTACTTGCAATAAAATTGTGTATTATAATGTTCTAATTTTTATTTGAGTATCTGTACAATCTCTTGATCTAAGTGATGACCACCATGAGTATGTTCAAAATAAAACTAAGCCAGGATTTGTTGAAGAAACTTTAGCAGCTTGATTCACATTACAATTAAGCAAAAACATAAAATTATCTCTGTTCTTCACATCACCCTTTATCAATATCTTATCAAATGTATTTTTGTTTCTCTAAAATATTTTGATTCAATTACTTATAGTAACTATTTGAATTATGCAGAATAAGTGTACAATGCTAGTTGTTTAAAAGTTGAGTTTTATCTTAATTTCCAAAGCAGTGCAGTTAATTAGTTACTATGAAGTAGAAGCCAATAACTTATGAATATGTTAAGAGAAAGGCAAAGTGCAGTTTGTGTTTGTGCTGGCAAGATGTATATGGATTACTTCAAGCTTTATCATGCTCTTTTTCTTTTTTCTTTTCTGTTAAGGCATTTGTTATATTTTTAAAGAAAAAAAATCTGAGGCATAGATTGCATGCATTTATTTGAATGTGTGTATCTTTGGACCCAGTACAGTAATAAATGCATATGCATAATCTTGTATATCCATATGCAATATGTAATATGTTACTTAAGAGAGTCATTTTGCTTGCATCAATCATGCATATATAAAGTTAAATTATTTCCTGTTAATATGTCAGAATTAAACCTGTAAAGTCTGTTTTTCCCCTTTCCCTTTTGGATTGTGAGCCGCCCTGAGTCCCCCCAGGGAAAAGGGTGGCATATAAATAAACAACCATAAACAACCATAAACAACCATAAACCACTCAACTCAACAATTCTAATGCCACCTTAACATTTTCCCCAAACATTTTAACATGTTTTATGTCAATTTCAACTGCATGAAAAAAGCGAATTCTGTCTGTTTAATCAATGGTTTTAAAATGCAATTCTATTTCACTTATGTTATTAGCAAATGCCATATTTCCCAAAAGCATTATCCTGGTGTTTACTTACCTTTCATGAAATCTAGAATGCGATGCATTTTCCCACTGAGATCTGCTACAGGGGTGTTAGGAGCAGGACAGCCTTGAAAGGCTTCATCTTCCAGCCTCTTCCATTTGACTTTCAAGACAAAGAGTAAGTAAGGGAAGCTGAAGAAAGTCGGACCCCAATTGTCATAGATGAATTTTGGGTTGTCTCCCATGCCATTCTTTTCTCTCTGCTTCAGGAGATAGCTCTTCACAGTACCTGGGAAGAAGAACATGCAGATTTTACCAATGACAGTGGACAGACACACATGCAGAAGAATCCAGAACCTCTGTATAAATCTCTTCATTCTGAACATCTTGGCAGAAGAAGAGGCTGCTACATTCTGCAAAGTAAAATTCAATGTGGAGCAAAGTGAAAGGGGGGAAAAAGGAGAGCCTGAGCTAAAGTTAATAATTGCTAGGCTCGTTAGCTGCCTCAAATGACCAACATCATAGCAGTTATCAGTTCTTTACCTTGAAGAAAATCCAAAGCCCTTAACAGAACGTTGGTGAAAATAAATAATGTTGTAAGGTTCAACATGTTTGAAAACAAGGAATATATAATCTATTTAGGAATTGAAATCCAGCGAAATTTTCCCTGGAAATAACTATAATATTAGATTTCTTCCTTGCAAAATCAATGACCCGACTTTTCTAGAGGGTTTAATCAAAATAGAAAACCATCTAGGGCAACAACTCTTATTGATTTCAATAGATTTTGCCTTGCTATCAAGTATTCAGAAGTTTATCTTGTTTTTATCTTGCTTAACCTTCAAGGAATACAAATGTGGGATATTTAGGACTTTCTATTTTATCTTGTATTCACTGCCCAGTTCCTTGAACAGACTTCTGAAAAGACATGCTCAAAGCACCTTATTTTGATCATATTCGCAATTCCCACAAATTGTTTTTGAGCATCAACTATTTTCTGAAATATGCAGGATGAAGCCTGCATATTCAGATATGGCTTTTTCACAAGTGTAGCAATACCTTCCCTTATTTATAAATACTGGTGTTCCATCAGTGCTGTAAGATAATGATTTTCAAACTGGGCAAATTTAAGATGTGTGGGCTTCAACTCCCAGAATTTCCCATCCATGCAATTTTTTTTAAAACCAGACAAGCTAATAGCTTCACTGGGGAATTCTGAAAATTGGAACCCACACATCTTGGAGTTGTCAAGTTTGAAAAGCAGTGCGGTAAGAGATGGTGCAAAAACCTGGGAATAATGGAAGGAATGCTGACAATAAACAACCAAGAGATAAGAATTTGTTTCTGAACAAACCTACCAAATTTTCTAAGATTATGTACCATATCCATAAATTTGACGATAAAAATTCACTAAATAAATCTGTGAAGTTTATATCTTGCTGAAAGTACTTAAGAAGGGCTTATCCCTACAGTATACAATTCTTCTAATCTATATCATATCTCACAAAACAGTGAGTAACCAAACCAAATATCATTTCTGGGTTTCCAGTGATAAGAATATCAGTTCCACACAGTTCTCTTTGTATGAGAAGAATAGGGGAATTTTCTCAATAGCTCATCCTGCCTGCTTTCCTATATTTGTTGCATACTTGACAATTGGCTTTTCAACTTTTTATCTATAGATAATGGTTCATTTACTGACTTGTTATGAGTAATGCAACTCCACCCTTGGCAGCAAATATTGTTGCTTTCCAATTAGCATTTGCTTTCCAATCCATTCCTTTGAGAATTTCACCAGAGCATTGAAGGATTCCTGGTAGATATATCTATTCTATAGCAAGTAAAATCAATTAATTTCAAGTAAAGGCTGTTTTAAAAATAGTACTGTTTTTCGCCAGCAAAAATTAGATCAGTGTCAGTGGGATGCAATCAGTGTGCTCTTGACTGATAATTGGCAATTACCATCAGAAAATAAGCTACTCCAGTGAAATTTCATGTGAAGATATGAGGATTTTTTAAAAATCCAATTTTCACTTTTTTGAGTTGAATGTATGAGATCCCAGTTCCACTTGGTACATTCATGTGGACTCACTAAGGTTAAACACGCTTGAAATCTTTTCATTATTGTTGTTTCTGAATGTTAGTTGCCAGTTATGGTATATTATCTTGTATATTCTTAAATGAACTGGTTTTCAGCTAATGATTAATTTTTTTGGTGCAATAACAAAGACCCTTGGCTCTGATTTGGCCAACTGACTGGCACGTTATCCAGGGATATGGTACCAAGACAGTGAATGGCTTGGGTTTAGCCAGCTGCCTGACAGTGACAGGAGTTGAGGCAGTGAGAAAGATCTGACAGAGGAATATGGGAGGCAGACCACCTGATCAATCTACTGCATTCAAACCAGAATGATCTGCAGACTGTAGTTTAAGATCCAGCACCTCTGTTCCATGGAATACCGAGTTGTGGGGTTGAGCTGCCAGATATTGCAGTTTTCTGTCAAAGATTCTATACCACCCCCAGTGCATGTCAGTTATTTTGGGGGCTAGTTTTAAAAATTGGTTTAGAGCTCTTCTGAAATAGATGGTTCCAAAATCTGCAGTAAAACTAACGTATAGTACACAGACTTAAAGTTTGGCTAATCAATATCATACAGTAAACCTTAAGTAGAAGACAGGGAAGTTCTTCCAACTAATGTGCTTATTTGCTTTAAAACACTGGTTTCTCTTCAGATCGTATAAATCTTTCGCTTCAAAACACAGGTACAGAACAACTGTACTTTGGTTTAGTTGAATTCACATGAGGGTTTCCTGAATAGTATCGGAAACATGTGACTGCACTCTCTAAAAAATAACTTGCTGTTCAGATATATTTTTTAAAAATTCCTCTATACTTAGAAATCAAAGGAAAGAGATGTCTAATGTTAGCTTGTTGAGCACTACTGTATTTCCACAAGTTTGGTTAATATTATACAGCAATAGCATATCAGAGATAAATCCATCCCATACATTAAAAAAAAAGATAAATCCATCCCTGATAGTTTGAATAATTTTCAAAGAATTTCTTCTTGGTTTTAATTCTCCAGAAGAAAGCAGTATTTGATGCAAAAGAAGTTTGTTTCTGAATTGGATCCCTGGTCCATATAATCCAGCAATCTGTTTCCACAGTGGCCAACCAATTGCACAAGGTACCTCACTGGTCTCCCAGGAGGAGATGGCTTTTAAGAGGCAGTCACACTGCCATGAAAGCTAGTATACACCGATCATCTTGACTTTGATAAGTTGGGCCAACTGTCTATGAAACCAGGAAAGCTATTTTATCTCCTATCAGGGAATTCCATAGTTGTGTTTTGAAAAATATCCTTTTATCTGTCCTGATTTTTTGTCCAGGATTCATATTCAAAGATTTATTGTTTGTGGTCTTATGCCTTAAAATGTCCTTGTCAACCATGTCTTTAAAGGGATGGCATTGTCGGCTGTTATTTATTTCTCAACTAATCTCTTCGGATGAAAAGGCATTTTGCTTCATGAGAGTCAGCCAAGTATTCTTCTATGTACATTTGAAAAAAGAATCCTTTTTAAAATCCGTCAGTGCTTGGAAATATCACTACATGTACATGTACAGTACTGGCTAGAGTTTGGCAGAAAGGTTAAATTAGCCAAGATTTGTGTAGTAGCTATGAAGCTTTGGCCTTGCAGAATTTGGTATATTATATTATATTATATTATATTATATTATATTATATTATATTATATTATATTATATTATATTATTATTATATTATATTATTATATTATATTGCTGTTAAATGATCAACAGATAGAATTTAAAACAAGTTTTTCACCCAAAGTTCACAGAGTCTTCACAATTCTTACCTATGATGTAACCAAATTACAAAAAATGGCTGAGATAGCTATAGTTCAAGGACAGAAAAAAACCTGTTTTTATTGCACTGATTTTATTACAGTCTTTAAACCAGATAATGGTATTCAGATAAGGACTGGGAAGAAAGATAAGTCTTTGGTTAAAAGGTTGGGCAGCAAACCAATACAAAAATCTGTACAGGTAATTCCTCTAAATTCAACAAGGTTACATCTGAATTCTGTGTACCTTTGGCATATAGCCACGCGGGCCATTCATTTGACCACGAAAATTGTCTTTGGACAACACTAGTTCCCTCGGCCAGGAAACGGAGATGAACACCATGCCTTTGAGTTGGATCTGGTGGACAGGGAACCCTTTACCTTACTTCTGCCTGGCATTAATTAAATAATCTATTTGGCAAGCAATGATATCAGTTCCAGGCAAAAAAGACAATAATTCTGTAGTTATACAACTGTTTTAAACCAATGATCTATAAATATCTTTGAAGGTTGTTTACTTGTGTACTCTTTGGTTTTAACAAATGTAAAATGTATTTCATAAAGTCTAATGATCTTCCTTCTAGCTATTTGTCCTAAATAGCATGGTGAGAGTGGAAGTTGTTGCATTACAGGGCAGCAGAAAATCCTAAACTTATATAGAAGTGATTTCCAACATCTCAAATGTAGGATTGTTGGGAATATAATCTAACGGTTGGGTTGGCAATATATAAACCAGGTAACAATGCTGTACCTGTTTCTTTAAATCATACTGTAAAATTTGATTGGTTGCTGTTTTCCTCAATCGGCCATAAGAGGGAGCCAGAATGACTGTTAGCCCTCTGTTTGTTAAATGCTGGGCGGATCTGATCTGTTTTGGAAGCTGGCTGTTAGAAAGTGCCGTGAGCTATTGTAAGTTTTGCAACCGCTAGCAAACTTTGAGTACCAGACTGTTTGTATGATTATGGACTATGTTATTTGGATTATCCCTTAACTGAAAGACATTGATGACTGTCTTATCCGTGTATGACTTGGACTGTTTGATGGACTCTGATACCTCTATTTCCACGAAAGTAAAAGCCTATTTAAACTGCAGTGTCTCTGTATGCTGGTTTGTGTGTTCTCCAACACAACTCTCACAACGCTTCTCTGAATGCACTCACTCTCCCAACGGGGAGCTTACCTAACAAGGATGATCATCGAAAAGTTCTATATATTCTTACTGTATCTATATGCAGAAGTATACTTAATGGAAAGTTTCTGTAACTCTTGGCCATGTTAAATGATCCCTACAAGTGAAATTGCTTTCGGGAGGGGAAACATTCTGCCAAATTGTAGACTTGTAGTGGAAAAGATTATAGACGTAACTATTTAAAAATGTATATAGAGCTTTTCATTTTATTAAAAACATTAGATTTACAATAAAATGATCAAAAGAAAATAAAATACAGTGAAATAAGTTCATTAAAAAATGAAAGCCAAGGGAATTCAACTATCTTGGTATAGCTAAATTGAAGAAATAGTAGAAGTCCCAGAATAAAATGATTTTTGTTGACAAAGTGGAAACCTGTCCAATGTCAGTGAGAGATTATTTAACATATATAGTCCTCGATTTACAACTGTTTATTTAGTAACTGTTGGAAGTTACAACAGCACTGAAAAAAGTGACATGACAATTTTTCATACCTACAACCACTGCAGCATCCCTGTGGTCATGTGATCAAAATTTAGAAGCTTGGCAACTGGCTCATACTTATGACCGTTGCTGTTTACCAAGGTCATGTGACCACCTTTTGCAACCTTTTGACAAGCAAAATCAATGGGGAAGCCAGATTCACTTAACAACCGTGTTACCGGCTTATCAACTGCAGTGATTCACTTAACAACTGTAGCAAGAGAGATTACAAAATGAGGCAAAATTCACCTAACAACTGTCTCACTTAGCAGCAGAAAATTTGGGCTTAATTGTGGTTGTAAGTCAAGGATTATCTGTAGTAGCCTCACACTGGAGAATACGTCTGTCATATCATTGCTACATGAGCATAAGCAGGACATTATAGCACAGGAAGGAAGCCATCCCCTACAAAACTGTAAATACTAAGTACAGTTGACTTAATTTAAAAAAAAACATGGTTCCTAACGACAACAAATGTTCAACAGTAATTAGTTTAATTTGGAAAGTTTTAAAATCATGTTCCATTTCCTTCTGTGACATTTTACAGAAAAGCAGACTGTATATGTTTTTATAGACAGTGTGTCTGCATTGAAACAGTATCTAGAGACATGAAATCCCACTCAAAGTTTCCTCCTGGTCCAGGTTTCATTTCGGGTTGCTTCTCTTTGTGCAGCAACAAAATCACTCTCAAGCAGACCAATTCAGCTGATTCATAGAAATCTCCTAGGTGATAACAGAAATTCTAAAGTTAGTTGTAATGAGTAGACATTTAAAAAAAGCCACAGAATTCACCCTCATTGACACTATTAGCCAGTATCTTAGATCACTACCAAAACCTTATTTAAGAACCATGCCACATATAGTTTTGTAAGAAAGTAGTTCATAATCAGAGACCAGTCAATATTTCTCCCATATTGGTGGAAGAAACAGGGACGTTTTCCCAGTTCCTAAATCAAAAAAATTCAAGAAGGCTAACACAGTACTTCAAATAAGCAACATCAAGTGACTAAATAGCCTTGAGATCAACCTTAATAGCACTATGGATTTGGCTCAGAATCAAGTTGGCAACTACTGCAGTTCTTTCAACTCTACTGTTGTTATTAGGTATATTATGTAACAAAAGTATTTCTGGATTGTTATCAACTGCTTCCTCCATATGAAATGCACTGCATTGGTCCAAATGAAAGATTGCATGAGAATCAATAAATAAGGATTGGCACTCTCAATCTAGGTTCAACCATAATCAGTGTGTTTGACCAACACTGGGCGGACTCAATAAGTGCCAGGCCTCCAGTGATAAAACTGATATCTCTAGCATGTACACCTCCTTCCGAACGAGCTTCCTATACTCTTTCAGATCATCAGAACCACCAATTCAGTAGGACCTCCATCTTGTCAGATTTAAATTGCTTGACTATCATTCAACACATTATTGCCTCCAGACCAACTGGTGATCCATGGACCACTGGTGGTCTGTGGGAAATTTTTTGGTGGTCCACAGAAAATGTATTTGCATTTTTTATATTGCATTAAATCAGGTGTCCTCAAACTACAGCCCCTGGCCGGATACATGCAATGAACATTTGTGTTGCTGCAGAAAGTCTCCCCCTTCAGGGTCTTTTTCTACAGGTCAGAGGGGGGAAGAAATTCCGACCTGGGCTCTGCTTTAGCCTCCTGGTGCCAGGGTTGACAAAGGCTGGAGGGAAGTGCCGCTGGTGGCAAAGAGCCAGAGGACTTGTTCCAGTGGGACTCATCATGGCCTGGAACTGGCTGACCATCTCAACCCACTGAACCTCCAGGTGCCAGTACATGGCCTTGCACTCCCACAAGTCTTCCCTCTGCTTGGAAAGCCTATGTTTGTAGTCCTCAGTGAGGTGCTTCTGCTGAGCCTCCTTCTCGGTTAGATCCAATTTGAACTGAGCCAGCTGCTTTGCCAACTCTTTCTCGTGGTGGCTGCTTAGCTCCAACAACTGCTTCCTGTTGGGGTCCTAAGGAGCCCGGGTGGGGAGGTGAGGAGTGGCTGGGAGAGGAGGAATGAGTAGAGGCCGTCAAGGCGCCCCGTGATGTGAGTGACATCAAGTTGGCCACATTGACCCAGTCACATGACCATCTAGCCACACCCATCCAGCTGGTCATTAGGCAGATTATATTAGTGGTCTGCAGGGTTTCAAATTATGAATTTAGTGGTCCCTGAGGTCTGAAAGGTTGGTGACCCCTGTTCCAGACTGATCAAGCACATACACTCTTGGCTCAGAAGAGAAGAAAAAAGCTGAATATTATCTGCATATTGGTAGAACCTTGTCACCAAAAGCTTGATGATCAGTTCCAGCAGGCTCATACAGAGATTGAAATAGACTGGAAGACAGACTGGAATTTTATGATTAAAATGTTATTTACTGGGCCAGTTTTTAATTGAGTTGAAAGTTCAGGCTTTAAGCAGACATGGGGATATTCGGTATACTGTTGTACCTCCTTATTTCTCTACAACAAAGTACAGAAATGGCTTGCTAGAGTAACAGAGCAGTGATAGTGAGCCTTTTGGGCATGGTCAGGTGTGGTCTGCTGGGGGTTCAGAGGGGTTAGGGAGAACCTCTAGCTAAGATTATGTGCAGTTTGGAGAACCCTCAAATCCCACTCCTGGCTGACCCTGCTCACTCCACTCCCTTCCCAGGAGTCCCCACGCAGCCTGTTTTGGATGCAGTGTGCGCGGAGGCTCGGGGAGGGCGAAAAACAGGCCTACCAGAAGTTCGGGAAGGCCAGAAATGGGCCTGTTTTCCAGCCTCCAGAGGGCCTCCGGAGCCTCAAGAGACCATTTCTGGCCTCCCGGAGGTTGAAAGAAAGCTTCCAGAGCCTGGGGAAGGCAAAAACGCCTCCAGTCGGTATGGTGCAGGAAGCTGATTAGGCCACGACCACTATGGCCACGCCCATCCAGCAAACAGGCAGAGAACTCCTTGTTAAAATTTTTGAAGCCCACCACTACTCTATATGTCAAAAATTTAGAAAGTGCCTAACATGACTCAGCTGGCATGTCACCACCACCCCCAATCGTTGCTTTGTGTAAGATGCTCTTGAGCTGTTGTGCAATAAAAGACTTCTACAACAGCCAGGAAAAATGTGCTTGAAATAACATCTAAGAATTGAAGCACATTGAACTGCATGTATTACTGCTTAAATTGATACCACTTGCAGTGAGGCCCGGTACACTTAAAAGTTTTTCTAAGCAGGTAATTTCTTACCATATTTACTGAGCCTTTGTTACTTCTATTGTTCCATTAGGTGGAAATACTGTAGTCAATGAAAGGACTTCCAGTTCAGGGGCATCAAAAAAGTATGCCTACATTAATGGGGAGCAAGAAGGAGATATAAGAATATCACGGATATCACAATCCGATATGTTTGTATAGGTAATCCTCAATGTATGACCATTCGCTTAGCGATCATTCAAAGCTACGATAACCCCCTAAAAAGATATTTGCAATTTGGATTTGAAGTAGGGTTGGTTGGCCACCGCCCCATAATCACATGATCGTGTTTTGGAAATTCGGTAACAGGCCCACATTTATGGAGGTGTCCCACAGTGATAAGTGATAAGTGATCACGTGATAAGTGATCACGTGATAAGTGATCACGTGATAAGTGATCACGATGTACTTCTGGTTTTTAGCAAAAATGCCCATTGTGGACAATGGATTTGCTTACCAGTCACAGCACTCATTTAATGACTACCTCAAAAAAAGGTTGTAAAATTGGGTACAGTCATGGGATGACCCGCTTCATGACTGGCATGACTTACAAGTGTAATTCCATGCTCAATTACAGTTGTAAAACAAGGACTACCTGTAATGTACTTGGGCAGGGAACAGTCAACATCGAAATAACAAAATATTCAAAGATGACCAAGATAGAAGATGCAGAGTGTCAGATATGGGAAAACAATACCAAATCACTATTTATAGTAGATATAACTGAAAAGTATAATACAGGTAGTCCTTAACTTACAATAGTTAATTTAGTGACCATTCAAAGTTACAACAGAACTGAAAAAGTGACATGTCCATTTTTCACACTTACAACCTTTGTAGCCAACCTATGCTCATGTGATCAAAATTCACATGCTTGGCTACTGATTCACACTTATGACCATTGCTATAACTAAGACCATGTGATAATCTTTTGCAACTTTTTGACAAGCAAAATCAATGGGGAAGCCACATTCAACACAGTAACAACCGTGTTACCAGCTTAGCAACCGCAGTGATTCACTTAACAATCACGGCAAGAAAGCTCATAAAATGGGGCAAAATTCACTTAACAAATGTCTCACTTAACAGCAGAAATTTTGGGATCAATTGTGGTCATAAGTTGAGGACAACCTATAGTAAAGATGAAAAAGGAAATAAGCCAAAAGTTACTTAGTAATTGAAAACTGTTAATTTTCTCTCCAACCAGCTTCCTGGGATTCTCTTCCAACAAGCTTCTAGAGATATTTAAGTAACATCGTACACTTACATGCTTATGGATACACACAAATATACAATATATGATGTAAGTAGCTTGCAAATATTCTGATTGTGTTAATTAGCCATGTCATTGTCTAATTCTACAACAGCTAATCAAATCTAAATAAAATCAATATTGAAAAATAAAAATGGAATCGCTGAAAATAATACTTGACAAGTTGAGAGTTGTCATACCAAGCAACCAACAGCCAGTAAGGCATGAAGAAGAACAACTGTTACAATTGTAGCCATTGCGATTCTCCGGTTGTCATCTCTCACGGCAGGCCAAAATGTCATTACTAGAACAGATCCTGAAAGACACAGAGCAAATACTACCAGAACCCATCGGAGAACTTTCTGTGGAATGATCCATAAAATCTGCAAGGGGAAAGGAAAGAAATAAAGTCCTGGCTTTACTGGCTGCAAAGTAAAACATTTTAATCTGCTATCCTAAATACCATCCAGGTACACCCTCAGCATCACCTGGGATAGAGAAACCTGACGTACAGGAGTAGCACATTTGTCTCATCCTATCTGCACCTCACGACAAGGAACTCCATGGCAGAGTCCTGTACACAGACAGAATCCTGTATCACAGAGTCCTGTATCTTTGTCCAGTCAAACAGTTGTTATTACGGTCTGCCAGCAGCCTGAGGAGCTGGCAGCAGAATCAGACAGTGAGGAGGTTGGGGAGGAACATGCGCCAGAGAGGGGGTTATGGCCATTTGGTAGTTATGTGCTGCTTCCAGAGTCTGACATCAGCGAGGCAGAAGAACAGCGTGAGCCTGTTACCACTGTGCGCATGCGCAGAGCTTCCAGAAGGCAAGAACAATTAAGACAAAAAGACTCGGGAGTAAAACTTGGAGATGATTGGCCCCTCCCATAAGACATAAAAGAGGAGCCAATGGATGTGCGCCTTTGCAGGAAGCAATTTTGTTCATTCTGGTTGGTTCAAACTCTGAGAAGCTCAGTTTGACTCTGTGCTCTGCTTGGTCTTGCAAAACTAATTGGCAATTAGGTTTCTGGCAGCGTTTCAAGAGAGATAAAGGTGGGTGCTTATCAACAGTATCCTGAAAGACTGTGGCAGACATCTGTCGGACTCTTCACAGACTGTTTGTGAATCATTACAGGCTGTGAATGACCATAATTCAAAGCCATTTAAATAAAAGAGGGTTTGGGAGACTAAAAGAGGGTTTGTGATTTATGCTTTATCAGGAAGCCTAGGTCAGAACAGTTTTAGCCTCTCTATCAATACACATTTGTGAGAAGAAAGGCTGTGGTGTCTGTCAACTTCCAGAGATTTTGAAACCTTTCTCCAACTTGAAGACCTCCCCAGTAGGTGGGTAGGGACTGCAATCCCTAGGGTTCTCAGCTGCCATAACTAAATCAAGAAATAACAGCCTAAACAATTAAACAATTATGTCCTGCATCACATAATACAGATATGTCAGTTAAACTTTGCATGTGGGATATAAAAATCTGAGACTGGTCTATTTAGCTATTCCACATATTAGCCACATTGTTCTTCCTAAAATACTTAATTATACAATACTTACCGCTGTTGGTATGTAGATGAAGAGTGAATAGCCATAAACACACACAATCTCGAGAAACGAGTAGGAGACAATGTTCACAACTTTATTATTTCTCCACATAAGGAATCCCCAGAGAGCGAGAGGAACTAGCCAGGCATAAGCATAGATGGCTGTCGCAGCTATGGAGACTATAAAGACATGTATTTTAGGATTAACATTCATTTCAAGATTAACAGGCATTTTACATTATAATATGTTTGGCTTCAAGAGCTGCAGAGTAAACTCTGCAAGAACCAGTGATATCCTTCCAGATGTTCTTTTAAATTTATTAATCTAAATGAGGACCTTCACGCTATATACCAAACCTTGGAAAGTGACAATTTTTCTATCCCATCACTTTCACGTCAATGTGCCAAGCGACACATCTTTTAAAATGGAAACCCCAGGACAAATGAGCAATTCAGGACAAAACTGCTAATTAAAGAATTTAGCAGGAGATAAAGTTAGAGTCTATGGCAATATAATTCTGGGCTAAATATCCAACTTGACAAGTTATTTGTTTCTTAGTTTATGTGAGGGGTGATTTATCTTTAGCTCTTCTCACAAGTACTGAACCCATCCATTCTGGTTACTGCTGTGGCTTACAACATGGAGAAGGACACAACTGGTCTTTCCTTGTCTGGCATGGATCCAGGAACCACCTGCCCCAGGCTGGTTTAGAATACATCCCGGCATAGTTAGCCAAGCAAATGCATCTCTTTCACCAGTGATGATTCATGTTATTGAGCTTGGCATTCTCATGTTCTCTTCCTAGACTCCATCCAAGTACGGGATCTCTTCACCCTTCAGATGTTTGTGAGCATCTCTCTCCTGCCTTCTTCGGATGTCAAAGCTGTACAGATGCTGTACTTCCCGCCCACCCACCTTTCGGCTACCTAGAGCTAGAGGCACTGATTCCAGGGTTTGGCTGCAATGCCAAGCCTCCTGTGGGTGGTTTGTTTGAGCTCAGCATGTCAGTTTTTTTCTGTCCTGAATGATGCCTATAGAGCAGTGCTGGCTAACCTTCACTGCCAACAAGGGCCGAAAACGTGCACACAGCTATAATGCAATGCGTGTGTGACCCATCCCCCCATATGCACCCCCCATACCCCTTGTGCATGCACCCAGCCCCTCACACATGTGGGGCAGAGACCCGAAAACCAGTTGGCCTGTGGGAGGCGTGTGCACATGCGCAGCAGAGCTTAGCTGGTGTGACTGCTTGCATGCCCGCAGAGAGGGCTCTGTGTGCCACCTGTGGCACGTGTGCCATAGGTTCGCCATCACGGCTCTAAAGTGAATGATGCTTCTCCTCCCTATTGGAACATGTCATGGATTCCTTCCTCCTGCCACCCCTGAGAATCAAGAGCTCCTTGCCTGCGTTTCAACATTTCGGCTACAAAGAAATCTGCAAACTGGTTTGCCACAATTCCCGCACCAGACTCTTCCATTGAATAAAAACTGAATAGATATGAACTGTTTGAAATAATTTTACGAACCTTTGCGGAAATCTGGCACATAATGAAAATCACGTTTACCCAGATGGATGAAGAATTTTGAAAGGTTACCGCTAATTGCAACAGCAAAGACTAGGGTGGCACATATCCAAAACGGACCTTAATTGAGACAAAAGCAAATTCCCAATGTAGTTTCATTTATTTATTTGTATTCAGCGCAAAAGCGGGAGAAGAACCCTTATTCAAAAATTATATTGTTTGCACATACCATAAAGATCGGGATTACTCCGAACATACAGTCTCACGAAGTTTTTCCCTGGCACTGGAAATACAGAACCTTTGATTCTGTCCAAAACCTGATAATAATTAAAGCAGCATAGATCATATGGCTGAAGATAAATAAACTGTTTAAATGAAAGAAATATTGAATACATTTTGGATTTAACAAAGCCATCTATACATTGCCCCATTGGAAATCAGGATCTTGGGCAAATTAAGTATGGTTTATTCAGTCAGAAATAAACAATGTGCAACATACTGCTCGCATTCATACATCAAGTAACCAAAAGCAAACAAATTACATTATGATTTGGATAATTAAATCCAGCCATTTTCTTTCTAATTTTTTTTTAAAAGCCTTGTTAGTTCCCTTAATCATAGGTTTGGTTTGCAAATAAGCTAACTCGTAAATTGGTATGTGCTTGCTTTGAGCATTTAATGAATTCAGCCATTGTAGTTTAATGTTAGGTGCAAGCTGGTTGCATTGAATTCTGGGGAAAAAAAACAATACTTAAAAAAAAACTACAATGTGGTGATGGCTATAAGTGAGAGAAAACAACAGAGGTCTTTTCTCCTTAAGCAGCAAATAAGGGTTTATTAGATCTAAACTACATGCATGGTAAGGTATACCAATGGACAGTTAGTAACTGATTCAAAGATCAAACAAGATGGAAGGGGTATGCTGTATAGTAGAAATGTCAACATCCAAGATTCCTTAGGAAATATGTCTCTCTCGCAAGAACATCTAGTACTAGAAGAAGTAGTTAGAACTTAGCTATAGGAAGTCATGGAAAAGCCACAGAAATATGGCAAGCAACAGGAGAAGAATCAGTCAAGGTGCCAATCAAGCTATGGCAGTAAATCTGGAAAGCCATGCTAAAGAGCTACAATCTGTGTAGTGGCCAACAGATTGGAGGAGGTCAACCTATTTCCAATACTAAAAACAGGCAACTTAATAGAATATGCAAACTATTGCACAATATCCTAAATTTCACATATTGGCAAAGTAATAGGTCATACAATGCATAAAGAAATGCCAAAAGTTCAAGATGGTTTTTAAAAAGGACAAGAAATGCAAAACTTGATGTCAATTGCAGTATCCTGGGGTCATGTGATCATCTCTTGTGACCTTCTGACAAGCAAAGTCAATGGGAGCCAGATTCACTTAACAACCAGGTTACTAACTTATCAACTGCAGTGATTCTCTTAACAATTGTAGCAAAAATGTTTTAAAATGGGGCAAAACTCACTTAACAAATGTCTCACTTAATAACAGAAATTTTGGGCTCAATTATGGTTGTAGGTCGAGGACTATCTGTATGAAGAACAAGAAAAATCTTTAAAAAATAATACATGATCATGAAAAATTAGAAAAATGATGATCATATCCACAAAGTTCTATTCCAACTATTTAAATTGGCAGCAAGAAGCAATGGATATTTGGAAGGTTTTCAAAAGGATAGTCATGTATACCTTTTCCTTAAGTCACATATGGACAAGGAAGTAGCAAAATAAACACAGAGCAGGATCTGCTATGCAAGATTGGCTCACGGAAACAAAAAGAAAAAAGAAAACTATTTCATTAAAGTAAACACATTATGCACAGTTGTAGGATCCTACCAGTTTAACAACTGGTTTGATGATTGCATGCTTTGCCTGTGCATTTTTGAGAAAACT
Source organism: Thamnophis sirtalis (assembly GCF_051295495.1). NCBI lineage: Eukaryota > Metazoa > Chordata > Lepidosauria > Squamata > Natricidae > Thamnophis > Thamnophis sirtalis. Next base: position 31,122,743 of record NW_028261387.1, read on the forward strand.
TGCCTTCCTCATTACTGCTGGGGAGGAAAACAGCTGAAGCGTGGCAATCCACTCTGTCATGCAACTCAGCTGAGAAGATACTCTTGTCAGTAAAGCCTGTAGGGGTGGGTGGGTAGGTGGGCCCAGCTGATCATCGGAGCTACCTGTTTGCCCGAACCAGTCTGAACTAGTAGAATCCCACCCTGATTATGCACATACACATATGTGGAGATAACAAACCTGGTACGTATCCACATCAAAAAATGTCTGATAATATTCAAATGTCCAGAATGGAGCACTTTTCTTCTGCCCAGCAAGCAACTGGAAGACAGGATTTTAAGAAGAAAGTACAGGTTTATTTCTTATTCAAATATATTATTTACACATACAAACAATATCACTTATGACAGAAACAGGAACCTCTCTGGATAAAGTTGAATTTGGCATTTGTGCTGGAAAGCAGAGCTTTCAGAAAAATCTATGCCATATACTCTACGTTAGGGTTACTTACATTGTGTTAATTCTACAAACTCATCTCACTGAAAGCACATGCATGTATTTTTGCCAAGTCTCTTATCAGAGAGACAGACAACCTGGAATCAACCTGGCCAAAGCCCAATAATTTAGACCACACTGTAGTGAACTAAAAGAATATATTTGTGAATGAGGAAATGATTTGATTCACGGTTTTACCCAAGCCCAGTTATTATTCATTTCTTCATTCCCAGTCATAGATGCATATATATATTTTCAATTTGTAGGCTAGATAGCTGTGAATTTACTCAACCCATCTCAAAGTCAGTGTAGAAGTTCAGATTTAATATTAAACACAATCAAGTATTGTTACTATTGTCCATTGGCAGGGACAAAAATCCCTTCTAAAGTTATTGGAGTGGAGATTTATATCCAGTTTGCATTGCTATTAGAAGTGAAAAAAGTCATGCAGAATATCCTAAAGTTAAAATTAATCATAATCTGTTTACACATAAGTGTAACCCTAATCCTTAATATTGACTTATTAAACCAGAAATGCAAACCAAGATTGTAACAATGGCAACAACACCTTTGTATATCAGCACAATGCTAATGGATGATTCAAGTCAAAGGTAACACTTCATTAAGGGGGAAAATCCCTCACCCCATTAGATGGTTTCTAGCTGCGATCTAAATTTATAGTACATGAATCATCCCAAGACTATTGTTTCCTGCAGAGAGATGTCCTTAATAGTTTTATTGCTTTTTTGTACACAATATGTGCAGTGTTTATTAACAATATGAGGAAGAATAGCAGTTTGCCAGATAGAATCAGTATGCTTTCATCAAACCTCAGTTTTATCAGAATCATCTGTCTCCAGAAGTTCATCGTCTTCTTCTCTTCCAGATTCTTGCAAGTGTCCATGTTTTTTCTTTGGTTTTTCAGTAGGTTTATCAATACTTATAGTGACAGCATCTGGATTGGCTGCCAACAAATTGGCTGCATCGTCAAATTCTGAAAATCAAACATTTCCTGCAAATGACTTTATTTTTCTTAGCATTTCCTCTCAAGGCATACAGCTATATGGTATTAACTCTTGCATCTTATTCTAAAGTAAATATATTGTCAAATTACCAAGACGTTTGTTTACCCAGTTAAGCAAGGCTTTGGATCCGTGCCCTAGAACTGAGTTCACCAGAACTGTTATTTATTTTAAAAAAAAAATCATTATACTGTATTCTGAAATTTAATATAAAAAGCAGCACCACAAAGCAGAGACCCAACAGGGAGACTTGTAACAAGTAGCAGTTAAACTAACAAACAATACTTACCTAACATCAGGAAGGCGTATTACACCTTCTCGGTCACTTGAGTTAATCTTATTGTACAACTATAACGAATATGCTTTGAATGAAACCAATGCACATCTACTGCATCTCCTGTTTTGGTCAAGGAACAATTAAATGCCGAAGGAGAAGCTGGCATTAGGTTTAAGCAGAATATTTTGTGGAGAAGATAAAAAGAATGAAGTACATATGTCATTTGAATTCCTTGGTGCATTAAAAAAATTACACCTTGAGATAATTCCCATTGGGAAAGGATAATTGTATTCAGTTTCACAATGATAACATTGCTTGTTGAAAAATAAGTGGCAGCACCATGCATTATAAATGAGCAGAGATTAAATTTGCAATGCAAAGCTACGACCAGTCGTGGGATTCAAATAATTTAACAACCGGTTTTCTGCTCTAATAATTTCTTCCAATAACCAGTTCATCAAACTGCTCAGAAAGTTAACAACCAGTTCTCTCAAAGTGGTGCGAACTGGCTGAATCCCACCACTGGCTACAACACAAAACAATCTAAAGATTTTGGAAACCCCTTTTTGAAATGTACCTTGGAATTTGAAGTCATCCACAGCAGCCATTCATGCAGTGATATCCTTAGTTTGTTAATAGGAATTGAGCAAAATCCTGAAAAATATAAAGGGAACAAATATTGTCTAAGACTGAAAACCATAATTCTATTCTTCATTGTTGAAACTGATTTCCAGAGCTCTTGCAGTTATTCAGCATCATACAACAGCTTCTTCATTTCATCCAGAACACAAACTTGCCACAAACATTGAGAGGATACATTAACCTACTGGGCAGAAATGCCTGCATCTAATAGGGAAAATGCAAATACTCCAAACCAGTACTTTATAAAGGAAATTATCTCTTCTGTCATCTTCTATTAATATTATTAATTCAGCCAATTTGACTTGAGATAAATACCTTTACATATCTCAATTTAACTGGATAAAAAGAAAAAAAAGTATGACAATCAAATTGTACAGAGAAGTCATAATCCAATGTGTAGTTGAGTTCCCATTATGAGTTGCCCTGGTAAGAGGTATGTGTGTCCACAGTTTAACTTCCTACTACCAATAACGGAAACTCACTGCGTGACTTTGCACTAGTCACTCTTTTGACTTGTGGGGGAAAATAATGGTATGTTTACTGCCTTAAGCCTCAGAATGAAAGGGATTAAAAATTGGTGAATTAAAGCAATTTTAATGCAAGGAAAAGAACACTCTGGCTGGCATTTAGTCAGAGAAGAAGTGATGCAAAACTTGATTTTCCCTTCCTTCTTACAAGGAACTCTTATACTTGCATTTGGCTAATAAAAATTTGTATCTCTAGCAGATGTTGAAAAAAAATCTCATCTTAACTGTATTTGGAGCACAACAGATTTTGTTCAACTTTCACTTGTATTCTGGTTATTCCATGAAAAATATAAAGCAAAAGCATTTACTTTTCCAAATAAAATAATTCAGTTTATAATCCACAGTACTGTACAACATTATACGAGAAAACTTAGATAATGCTTAAGGGATTTTGCAGCAGCACTGTGAAATGTAATCATATTTGCTGCAGTATGCTTTAAAAAAAAAATTACACAGAAATCTGTATCTGGGTTTCCTTTCTTTCCAGCACACCCTATACTCTGTCAGTGTCACACAAGGAGTACAGTACCCTTAAAGGAAACTTATCATCTGGCCGCATCTTAAGCCCAGGAAACCTCCATCCTCCCTTTGTCCATGGTTGCAAACTTACAATTAGGAAGAAATAAAATTGCAGATCAACACCTACAGAAATCTGCTTCTAATTAGTTAGGATCATTTAAAGAAAAGCAGATTAAGAATTGCTCTTATGTGGGGGAAAGGGGTTTGATCCAACCACTCTCAATTTCTTGAGCAGAGTTTACAAGGCTCCTATGTTGACATTCACACCTGACATCTCTTGGGAGTTGGTGTGGGGGGGTGGGTGGAATGGGCTTTTGCTAGCCAAACACGGATTTTATCCCTGTCCCTAAAGACAGGCCACAGTCAGAGTCCTACTACCCAACCACACCACCAGGCGGCGCCGTCGCTACCTCCTCGGGGCAATACAACCCCGATGGAAGACGCTGAGAACCAACCTGTATTGCTGGAAACAGCAGGCACTAAAGTAAACCCCTCCCTCGTCGCTCTCTCCCTCCCTCTCCTCCCTTTAAAGAGACAGCAGCAATCAATTGAGAATGCATTTTTCCCTAGCTTGGTACTCTTAAAATGTGCCCCAATGATGTTCTAATTACAGGAACAGTTGCAGATCACGAAAGCATTACGGAAAAGGCTAAATTAAATGGTAAAGCTTTTCCAGAGCATAAAAAACTTAAAGCCATGGCAGTTTAAAATATAGTGGATATGTTAACCTTCCAGGTAGCAGAGTCACTTTAAAGAAGAAAAAAAAAGACCAGAAAATCCATTTCCTGAATTGGCTATGACGTGTCAGCAAGTAGCCGACTGTGGATGCTCTTAGGAGTTGAAGCAGAATTGGATTTGAGTAGAATTTGGATAGGAGACCACTCGGCAATCCTAGAACTGTCAGTCAGACCTGTGTTCCTCAACCTCAACAACTTTTAAGCTCTTTGGACTTGCTGGCTGGGAAATTATTGGGAGCTGAAATCCAAATCTCTTAAAAGTTGCTGAGATTGAGAAATGCTGAGCTAAACTGGGAAGTTGAAAAGCATCTTGGCAAAAGGTGATAGCAAAAAACTTCCATATCGTTGCCAAAACAATCTGCATGAATACAGTGGTAGATTAAGGCTCACTGGTGCCCTAAGCACTGACAAATCTTGATGCTCCCCTCCTTTGTACATAGTGCACATCTTCATTGGGTTTTTTTTTCTTTCTCAACTTTGTGGTGCCTCCTTGGGCCTGGTGCCTTAAGCATGTGCTTAGTCTGCTTAATGGTTAATACACCACTGCATGAATATAACCGAGAAATGACCAAGAGAAAATCTTGTAGATTTCATTTCCCTTACTTATAATATTACTTATAATACTTATAATATATATTACTTATAATAAGCCTGTGAATTCCGGCTAGGAAGCAAACCACATTTAACTGTAGTGGCTCTTCTGTATAAGATCTTCCAATAAACATTAATTAGTCAAAGATGCAAATATATTTTGCATTCTCCCATGAGAGACAAAAGGTGTCTTTTTAAAGTCCGACTTCGAAAGTGAAAAACTCAGGAATTCTATATAGAAGTTATTGGTCCAATTAAATGTGATTTTAATTTTTTTTTGCCACTCACTTTTAGTTGCTTTGATGTGGGATTCCGGCTTAAAGACGCCCCCCTCCCCACACTGTTGTGATATGGTCTCGGCTTTCTTTTCTTTTCTCACTACTTCTCGTCCCGTTCTCCACTTTTGCAAATTTTCCGAAAGGGATTCGTGGATTAGACATTCGATCACGCGGAGGAAAAAAAGTCGAGTTCTACTAAATATATAACCCTAACCCCTTTATCTGTCTGTTTTTGTTTTTGCTGATGGTTTTTCCCCACCACCACCAGGAACGGCGTTACGATGTGTGGTCTTAAAAAGACGTCATTGAAGCTATTGCCCTACTACTGGCAGGAGAGCGGTGGTTGCTGGGAGTACATCCGGGAACCGATACCGTTCATTGCCTTTTTGCACGATGGGAGATGTTTCAACGCGGGAACAGCTCAGTGTACGTATAATTCCACGCTCGTATTAAACGCTCCTAAAGACTAAGCGCGCACGCTGGTCATCCACATATTCATGACTGCGATGATTTCGTGATACAAAAGCGTGTAAAGGATACTTGCTTTCTCGCACGAGAATCTGCAACTGCTCTTATGCGTTTAGGGGATTCGTGTCAAAACGCGCCTGCAATGACTCAACATAGATATGAAAATATAAAGATGCCACGCTTTTTTAATTTTAATTTTCTATTAAGCTGGACATTTTTTCCCATCCATGGAAAATCCTGAAATTGCCACTGGCCGATCCTTTTTGCTTTTAAAGGAGCCGTAATGCTGTCAGCAGGTTTTCAATGGCTGGATTCACGTGGGAAGCTAAGCCATAGGCGGTTATTTTGCACATAAACGTGCAAATCCAGTAATTGTGATTTACAAAATATGGCTTTTTATTCTTTTGTGAAGCCAGCATTGTCTTTCATTCAACAATTCAAATAAACCATAACTTTATCACTAAGTTTATGTAAGAAACTAACCAGTATGTTAGGTCCTGAAGCTTTCTTTTTTTTGGGGGGGGGTGTAATCTTGTTAGGAGAAGGGGATAGAAATTTCGCTGAATTGCTAGTGCTGGAAGATTTCTCCTTTTAGGGAATTGAGCATGGAAAATGGAGATTCTGCTCATCACTTTAAAAGGAAAATAACTTGTAGTCTTTCCCAATCTAGTGCCATTCAGATGAATGGTGGGTTGCCCATTTTTTATTACTAGTTCACTCATGCGCATGCGCTCACTCACACGCATGACGTTTTTACACAGAAGCATCCAGGCAGAGCCTCCCACCGCTACTACCGGTTCGCCTGATCCAGGCTAAACCGGGAGCAACCACCCTTTGATTCAGATGTTTTGGAATTACAACGTTCAGAAGTCCCAACCAATCTTTGGCCAAGTTGGTTGAGAATCATAGAAATACTAACACATCTGAAAAGCAGGAAGTTGGGAATCTGAAGGATTGTGGCATATTTAATTATATTTTTATCCCATTCATCCTCAGTAAGGTCACTACTACATTTGCATATTTTGTCAGTATGCAATAATTATTCAGTTCTGCAACTGAAAAAGCTTACCTATTAGAGCATCTCTAATAAGATAATTAAAAATATCCTCCAAAATAATCCCAAAGTAAATTACATACACATGAAGGGCCACTGATCAGGCTAGCTAGCAGGTCAGGGAGAAAAAGAATTACGGTAAATGTAACCAGTCTCAATAAAAGTGATGGACTGAGCCCCCTTTCCCATCCTTTTCATTACAGTAGATGGTGCTTTTAAATAAAATACTATCCAAGTATGTTAAATCTGTTTTAGATACAATTGGCCTAATTTTCCTGTGGTAGACAAATACAGCTCTTTTGTAGATTGACAACTATACATGCCTTTGAAAACTGCTTAGACAACCCCATGTGCCAAAAAAGCTTACCGGAACTTGAATTGTAAACATTCAGCTGTGTGAATGGAGCTTTAGAATCAGAACCATAATTTTTCATAACTTTTTCCTTTGTGCTTCACTCTGCCTATATAGATTCTGAGATCATTGACTTCCAAGGTTGAAATCCTCTATGATTATGAAAGTGCCCTCTTTCCCACAGCCTCTGGATAATTTTAGTGAATTTGCCACTCGCAATGTATTTCAGGCATGTGTTCGTGCACCATACTGCATCTAGTTTGATATGAAACAAGGGTTTTTAATGGAGTATCCTGAGGGGCCCCCTTGTTTGCTGGCCCCCTGGCCAATGCCCAAGTCAACTTACACTATTTAGCAAATTCATGCTTCCTCTTTTATTGTTATTGAAATACAAAAGATCAAAATAAAGTCTGTGGAAGCCTGGTAGTGGTCTAGGTCATCCTGCCTGTGGTGTAAGAAAGGATGGGACTTTGTAGCTGAGTTTAAAAAAACAACTAAAGAAAGAAATGATTACCCTATTTTGTCCCTGTTTCTGCCTCCAATTCCCATTCCTGGATACTAGACGAATGGTATTAGGTGAATTTCAAATTAACTCCCCTTGTTCTGGTGACCTACCGTATAACAATCTCGGGTTAAAAACTATTTAAGTTATTCCACTGTGATCTCAGTTTGGATTTATGTGACATATTTTATATAAAGCTGAGTATGTTTGGTGGCCAGAATTTTTATTTTTAAACGCCACGTTTATCTTTCCCCAACTATCAGATTTTTTCCTCCCTAGATCTTAAGATGGAGAGCAGCAGCAAGCATTGCTTGGTCTGTGCTATTGCTTCCTCTGTGTGTGGCAGTGTTCATCAGCATTACCACTATTGACCTCTTCCATCCTGTTCAGTGGATCACAGGTATGTACAAAATGTACCCAATGTTGGATAACAGTGCTGCAGAATAATACAGCTGCATAGTATTTTGTTGTATTTTAATCACGCTGCTTGGTACTTATTATGTTGATAACACTTATGCAGCATTTCAAATTGATTGTCACATCTCTGATTATGGTTTATGATAACCTCTAATTTAATTAGAGGTTTAGTTAAAAAAATCTGACAAAATCTTGTCAATTTAAGAGAAACTGCCAGAATAATTTAGTTGCCTTTTGCCAGCTCTTAGCTTTTACTAAAGTTAGATAAAACTAAGATTCAGGGAAAGGCAGCTAAAATTTTCTCCTGCATGCATGGATCGTACATAAAACCATGGGATTCTCAACACTGGGTTGAGAATTGTGTTAGAAACTGTAGAGTCTTTGGTGCTTTCTGAGCTTGGTTGTTTTCTTATAGACATTTCATTATCCAACTAGGTAATATCTTCAGTGCAGATGATCTTAGGACGTTATTCAGACGTATAGGTCCTAAACTGTTGTTCCAGTTATAGCTGCTTTATAATCCTTTCTCAAAAGGAATTCACTTTTTCTGTTCCAGATTCTTTCAATGATTTATATACATCCTATGTGATCTTTTGCATACTCCTGCTGTCTGTGGTGATACTGGTAATAAATGTCTTCAATGTTCAGTTTCACGCAGGTGGGTACTGAAAGCCGTATCGAATAAGATGCACCGCCTGGCCCTGATTAGTGTCCTAAAAATATCCTTACTTTTAAGATACATTTTGGGGTCTCTCTTATTCTATAATCCAAAAAGAAATTGAGTTATTCTCCTAATTGTTCCTTGAGTCATCAGTATCTTAAGAATTCTCACAAAGCTTTATCATTGAAAAACTTCTCTAATGGGCAGGGTGGTTTGAATATGAATACCTTTCATATTAAGAGCTATCTAAGAGCCGAGGTGGTTACTGCAGGCTGCTTCAGCTGACTGTTAGCTGCAGTTTGGCAGTTCAATTCTCACCAGCTCAAGGTTGACTAAGCCTTCCATCCTTCCAAGGTGGGTAAAATTAGGACCCAGATTGTTGAGGGCAATACGCTGACTCTGTAAACTGCTTAGAGGGGGCTATAAAAGCACTATGAAGCACTATAGAAGTGCTATTGCTATTGTTATCTAATATTAAAATAAATGCTGTGGTTGGAATGCCATGGTTTGGAACATAATGCAATAGAAGGGAAACCTAAGGAGTCATTTAAGGAGGAGATGGTTAATGTTGTTTTCTTTATTTTGCAGTTGTGCCTTCTATTCACTGCTCCCGTTTAGCCCTAATAAGCAAGATTATCCACCCGCAGCAGGTGATCCACTCAGTTGCTCATGCTGTGATGGGGATGCTGGTGGCTTGGTGTGCTGCAGTTATGACCAAGGGGAAATTCCTCTTTTTGTCCATGCCCTGCACAGCTACCACTACAGAAAGGTATAATCCCAAAGCTTTCCATTTATACATAACATGGAAAAATGAATAAAAACAACATGACCAAAAATTTTACAATACTATATTTATACACTTTGGCTCGTCCAGGGATCTTCTCCTGGCAGTTCTGTGATCTTTGTTTGCCAGCAACAGACAAGCCATAGTGGATGGCATAGCAGGCTGGTGGGTGTGTTTGTAATCTTTCCCCACTGCAAGGAGAAAATGCAGATTTTGGGTTTGGACATCATGTTTTTTGCCTTAATTAATAAGTTACTCATGTATGTTGTAAAAAGCCCAATAGTGATCTTTCTCTCCTCTGCCCCCTCCATTTCAAGTGTGGCAATAACACAAATAATTTTGTTCAGACCAATTCTTTAGGATTAAATCGTCGTTAAAAAAATAATTGACATCAGTAAGCAGAAATATTTTCTTTGGGCTACCTTTGAGTAGAAGTCACATTGTGGCTTCTTGCTTCTGAGACGTTAATCATTGAGGAAAAACTATTTTCACGGCTGCTAATCACAGTCCTGTAACATTTGTACATTCCTGTCAGATAGTGCTAAGACACTTGTGCTGTGGGAAAGATCTTGTGTGAAATTTTGCTGCGTTGTTTTTAAAACAAGGGGAATTAGTTTACAAAAAAGAGGATTCCTATCCCTTCCAAAAGTACTAAATTATCATGTATTTAAATCAACCTTCTCCATTCTCATGATCTCCAGATATTTTTGAACTTTTATTGAATGGAAATTCCTGGAGGTCTGATCTCAGCATATCTGGAAGTTTGCAACATTCCATATAGATCTTTTTAAGAAATGCAAAATCAGATGATATATTTTTGAAAGGGAAGCAAAGAATAGAGTTCTGCGTGAACTGTATGCAAACACTAAAATTGCTGTTTTGCTGCAGTGCTGCTGATGCTACCCTTCACACATGCTTGAATGAATATCATCTCTTCCTTTTACTCCTTGGAGCTTTTATGGGTTACAGTTACAGTCTTCGATATCTTGTCAACAATTTGAACTACCTCCCATTTCCTGTCATACAAGTAAGTTCATAAAATATAAGTGTACAAAGACTTTACATCTGATCTGCAATAATGCCCAGGAAAAGAGCTTTCCTCAAAAAATACCTACAACATTCCCACATTAGGCTAAGCCAGTGCAGGCTTGGCTTTAGCGTGATGGATAAACCCTTTGTTATGCTGTAGTTACTTTTTTGTTTGTTTGTTACATAGACAACATAATCACATAACAATAGAAAAAGAAAGGCAGAGGGAAAAGAAAAAAAAAAGGAAAAAAAAAAACCCCACACACAAAAAAGAAAAAAAAACCCATCATCCCATACAGTATGTCATTTGATTACAGGTGCTTTAACCTTTATCATTCTTATACATTCGTTGTTTCATTTAATCGTTTTTGGTTTCGTATCGTTTCTTACTCCCCTGCCTATAGCAATCCATCCCTACTACCTTTCCCCTCCATACACACACCCCATATCTCTCTGTTATATATTTAATAGACGCCACAATAATCTAGGGTTAAAAAAAAAAAAGGGAAAAAACACAAAAAAGAAAAAACAACAACCATGCTTTAGTTACTTTTATAGGATACATTCACATATTACCCTAAACCCACACAATCAAGTCATATAATGGCTTGTTGTGATGTTTCAGCTCTTAGGATGAAAGCTGGGACTTACATATAGGGAGATACAATTTAATGAGGACAATTTAACTACATGTGACTTCTTAACCAGAACAATATGTTTTCCGTCCTATTTTTTTTTAAGCCTGTCCTTCTCAGGATTGTTAGGCAATTTTACAACTGGCTACTTGGGAGTTACCATTTATTTTCATTATTTATAAGCCATTCCAATTAATTCCCTATGCAATTATTGAAAAAGGAAGTATAAAACAGCTAGAACCTTAAGACAACAAGGTTGTTATGCAACTTTACTTATGTATTGTAAACTGTTTTTATGAAGTTAGCAGTATCTCTTTGTGTGTTAGCTAGAGAATAGTGCCTAAAAGTACATGCTAAGTTAGAACAAGAGCACTAAGTATTTGTATATAGCTAGCAAGACCATTTATTTATACACACAGACATATACCGTATTTCCCTGAAAATAAGACAGGGTTCCCTTGCGAACTGGCTCCCAAAGAGTCGGGCACAGCCTCCGGGGCGAAGCAGCCATAAGATGACCACACTCATGAGCAGCTGCCCAGCAAACCCCCTTTCCAGCCAGGCAGAGCGCCATTCACTGACCTAGGGAGTATCTCTAAGGCGCCAAGGCATGTGGTGCTCTGCCCGCTCCCCAGCTCTTGTGGCTTGGCACATTAGGGATACCCCTTAGGTCAGTGCATGGAGCTCTGCCCGGCTGGTGAGGGGGGTTGCACAAGTGCCTGTTCTACCCCTGCCGCGCTCCGAGCATAACATCTTCTCCGGCTTCGAAACTCCAAAGCCCGGCTGCCGAGTCTTCCAGCAGCGGCCACTCTAGGAGTGCGCTCTATGGTTGTGGGCCGGCTGCCGGACAGAGAGTCTTCCATCAGCCTGCTCGCGCAACCCCCCTCTCCAGCCGGGCAGAGCTCCATGCACTGACCTAGGGGGCGTCCTTAATGTGCCAAACTGCGGGAGCTGGGGAATGGGCAGAGCGCCACGTGCCTGTGCTTTAGGGATACCCCCTAGGTCAGTGAATGGTGCTCTGCCCGGCTGGAGAGGGGGTTTGCTGGGTGGCTGCTCGTGAGCATGGTCACCTTATGGCTGCTTCGCCCCTGAGGCTGTGCCCGGCTCTTCGGGAGCCTGCTCACAAGGGAGCAGCTGCCCGGCAGCTCCCCCCTCTGGCCAGGCAGAATGCCACTCCCCAACATAGCGGTATCCCGAAGGCACCAAGCAACATGAGCGCCTTCCCTCCCCTGGCTCCCGCGGCTTGGTGCCTTCAGGATACCGCTAGGTTGGTGAGCGGTGCTCTGCCTGGCCGGAGGGGGGGATTGTCCAAGGGGCTTATTTTCGGGGGTGGGCTTATATTTTTGCCCATGCGAAAAATGGGCGAGGTCTCACTCGCCAACTTCAGGCTGGTGTTTTCGGCTTAAAGAGTGGTCGGAGCTGCCGTCTTTCTATAAATCTTGGTGGGGTGTATGTAGAGTGCTGGCTTTGTTTCAGTATGTGGATTAATTAGTTGTGTGGTTGTATCATGATTGGTAGATTGGTGTTGATTGGTGCTGGCTGTGTGTCCGTTGTTGTTTTGTGTTGTAACGTCCTGGATGGTGAGTGGGGCTCGTTGATTAGGGCTGGTTTCCAGATGTCTGGTAGGTGGGAGGTATCGTCACATTTATTCATGTTGTGGGGGTGTTTCTCTATTTTGATAGCTTCCATAATTATTCTCTTGTTGAAGTGTTCAGTTTCGGAGATTAATTTTGTTCTTTCAAAATTAATTTCATGTCCTGTAGCTTTATGCACGTATCGCAGAACACAAGAACGCAGTAAGAAAAAAAGAAAAAACTTCCTCCCTTTTCCAGCAAGCTACAGGACATGAAATTAATTTTGAAGGAACAAAATTAATCTTCAAAACTGAACACTTCAACAGGAGAATAATTATGGAAGCTATCGAAATAGAGAAACACCCCACGACATGAATAAATGTGATGATACCTCCCGCGTACCAGACATCTGGAAACCAGCCCTAATCAATAAACGAGCCCTACCCACCACCCAGGCCGTTATAACACAAAACAACAACGGACGCACAGTCAGCACCAATCTACCAATCATGATACAACCACACAGCCAATCAATCCACTTACTGAAACAAAGCCAGCACTCCCCACTCCCCACCAAGATTTATAGAAAGATGGTAACTCCGACCATGCTTTAAGCCGGAAACACCAGCCTGAAGATGGCGAGTGAGACCTCACCGAAATGTTGCAAATATCTTTATTTTTTCTCAATAATAACTCTCCAGGTCAATTTTAGCAATTTATTTATCGATGGGGAAATTTTTTAATCTGATTAAATATATTTGGTTTATTTTAGTCTATGACTTATATCAGAAAATTTTAGAACTTGAACAGCTTCGTTGAATTTCAACCTTTGTATTTTTTGCACATTGCTAAAATTGTTTTAGCCATTGGAAAAAAAAGTAGGTATTCTAATTTGTCTACATCAGGTTTATCTATTTTGGAAGACCTGCTTAGTCATCAGGAAAACCAGAAATGGAAGACCTGTTACATGATGTGATCAGGCTCTTTTTAAAAAAATTTGAAACCAGAGATACAGCTGCATGAATTCACATAAAGTTGCAAGAATGTTAGTGCAGTTTAAAATCCAAGTAGAGAAAAAGGGTTCTATGTACAGTAGTTGGGAAAAGTGTCTGATCAATAATATTGAGCTCCAAACTTGGACAAATATATCTGAAATTTATCATTTCCACTACCAAATATGCTGCTGTGTGCGAAATACACCTTTGTTTTTTAGATGAAGGAAAGGTCTTAGCATAGTCTTAACTTCATATGTACCTATGGTAGACCATAGAACCCTATGTTTTACTGTCGAAATGTATGGAAAAAAATGACTTTGCCAAAGTACACCTAGTGCAACCTCTTTGTACTGATTGCCTGTCATGAGATATGTCATAAAGCAATAAAGCACGTATAAAAAGTATATTGATGTGTAGCTGCAATACATAAATTAAAGTCCTACCGCTAGCTAATAAATATTTTACCGTATTAAAGTAGGGAAAAAATAAAACTTTAACCTGCAACTTTATCAGGCAAGCTCCTATAATGTGGTAGGATTGGAAGATTGTCCAATTTAAAGCATGAAAAAGGTCATCACGTTCAATATGATATTCCATTCAAAAATATATGTGTATATTTTTTTCAGCAGTACAAATATCTGCGCTTCAGAAGATCTCTTCCCCTGCTGGCAAAACATAGTTGCGTGGAGTCGCTTTATATGGTTAGGAACTTCTGTGCTGTTTATTACTTCTTTGGTAAGAGTTCCTTCTCTATCCCTTCCTTTCCTGGTGTGCAAAGCGATAGAAAGAGGTGAGGCACTGAGGTTGGTTTTAAGACAGGATGAATCTTAACTTTTGGTCCTGGGATCAATGGAAGAGGAGTTATTGCAACTGTTTCTTTTCTTTTTTTCTGTATATCCATATGGGCAATATAAATGTGGGAGGAGCCCAGGGGTGGGATTCTACCGGTTCAGACCGGCTTGGGCAAACCAGCAGCTCAGACTATCAACTGGGAGCAAACTGGTTCGCTCCGACTTTCAGCTGGACCTGCCCACCGCCCTTGCGCTATATTCACCTATATTCCCTTTTCTGAAGCCCAGCTGATAGGCGTGGCAGAGTGGATTGCCGCGCCTCAGCTGTTTTCTTCTCCAGCAGTAATGCGGAAGGGGATTTCTCTGTAAACTGCATGCATGCACAGCGCACGTCAGGCGGATGCTCAGTGAACCGGTTGTTAAACTGGTAGGATCCCACCCCTAGAGGAACCTATTTATTGCATTTACTGTATATGGTGCCCTGTTACAGAAGTTCAAGATTATGTACATAACATGCCCTCTCATTGTTTCTCACAACAATCCTGTGAAATAAGATGGATGAGAGAGTGACTGATTTTGCTAATGACTGACACTGGACTTGAACCTAGGTTCCCCAAGTCTGGGTCTGATTGCCTTGACTATTTGTTGTGGCCCAGCAGGAGCTGTTGGAGCTGCCGATGGACTCCGATAGCGAGGACCCCTATGAGTCTGCTATGGAAGATGTGGAGGAGCCTGGGCAGGGTTCAGACTCAGAGCAGGGACCAGAGAGGCTGGTTGGCCATCAGGAGGCGCCTGAGGCATGGATCAGTGGGGAAGATCAAAGGGAGTTTGTCCCTGACGCCAGGCAACGAAGGGCGGAGAAACAGGCAGCAGTTATGGAGACAGACTCATAAGAGATAATCAAGCCCAGGTGGTTGTGGCTTGGCCCCTCTCAAGAGAGTATATAAGAAGAGATTTTGGGAGGAGTCCTTTTGCAGGACACATTCGTAGTAATCTGGAGAACTCCTTTTCTGGTCTGCCTTGTATTCCCGTGTCTGTTGGAGTCTGGGTTGCTGCCAACGTCTTGCCAGTGAGTCGCGTCTGGGCTTTCAGCCAACAGGATTATAATTGCTATGAATAAAGAGTGGCAAACAGCTACGCCTGTGTCTGTGTTCATTACCGGACGGAGGGGGGCCAGAACAACTATCATTATATCATTCTGGCTCCCTAGAAAAACTGGCCATTTGAGGAATACAAGAAGATTGTTCTGTGTGATTATTTTATTTATGCCAAGTATAGCAGCTACTTTTCGGCAACTGAAATCAGATGAAGTCCATTACTATGACTTCAGAAGTCCCAGTTAATAAGAACATAGAAAAACATATTTTGCTGCAAGATGCAAGAAGCATTTCTTGGTGCGTTGTTGAGTAATGTAAAACGTGAGTTTGTGTATAAATGGTGATCTGAAACTACTCAAGAAACCAGGATCGCGCTCTCCTCCCCTCCATACTGATACTTCTGTTTGCATTTTGATAGTATTGATAGCACCCTTAAGATGTCACAGAAGGAAGATGTGTCTTTCTCTGTAGGGTTCAAATTCAGTTCTCTATCCCTGGAGCAGTCTATACATATAAGAAGGTATTTATATTGGGGTGTGATCCTGACATAATGAGACTTTGAAATCAGTGGAATAGGTTAATAATAACCAATCATGCCCTGTTGATAGTGCTCAGATTATTCTAACTGAATTTGGACATTAAAGTATATTAAAAACAAACTCTTTGGGTTTTGTATTGGCAGTATAATTTTTTTGCTGAAAGTTCTGCATAATTTATCAAAGCAAATTATGTAATGTTACCCATTGATTGTCCTGTTTATGATTTCTCAGGTTATATTCCAAGGACATGGATAATGACCACAATGAACCTTCGTGCTGATAGGTTAGTACCTATAAACATGTATTTAGGTTGAATTGTATCTTCCCTACTCTATAAACTATAAAAAGCAATATAAGTGCTTCCAGTTAAGTTCACAGGTTGTGATGAAGTGTGGGATAAAGTTTGCTTTTTAAGTGTGTTTTATTGGTGAGGACTTAAAGTGCTTCTAAGAAGGGATTATATTCTAAGAATGTATCTGTAAATTGAAAGGATTCTGTACAATGGTTTCAAGGGACACATATTTTCAGGTGACAACATGAATCCAGTAGGGCTATAAATTATTTCCGTGAAACATTTGTTTGATAACTTTAATAAGTAAATTCCTTAAAAAGATTTTCCTAAAAAAAACAGCATATCCATTTTTCTAAAACATGGGTGATGATATCAACGCAATAACAATATATTGAGCATTCATCAACCAAACTTATTCAAAACACATCTTTGAATATTCAATTTGTTCACTTACATAACTTACAGGTAGTTCTCGACTTGATTGTAATGAAGCTTGTTCACCATAGTCATAAGTCGTGACAGTCGTAAAGCAGGTCACTCATGTGACCAACCTGATTTTACAATGGCGGTCGTTCAACAAACACCACAGTTCTTTAGTGAACCAATTATTTGCTATTGGCTGGTTTTGCAAGATATTGGAAGAGCCAGTTTTCCGTTTTTCTCATGTGACTGAGAACTGCAAACTGTCATATATGCCAAAATTCATCCATGTGGCCATGGGGATTGGATTATAAGTTCCCCTGGGGAGGTCTAGCTTTGAATGGTTGCTAAGCAACCAGTTGTAAGTCGAGGATTAGCTATACTGTGTTTAAGGCTCAGAAGTTGTGCTTTTGATAAACTGCTTATATATTCATATCGCACCCATCAAATTGTATGAAGGAAATAAACTGTCTATTTTTATTTGTTTAATGGTCTTTCAGCAATCTCCCTCTTCTAGACACAGTGGCTGGTCTCCTGGATTTGTCTCTTCTGTATCATAGCTGGTTATGTGGTTTGTTTCTACTCATGACTTGGTACATTGCATGGCTTCTCTTCAGAATTTTTTCAACTGAGGTGGGTGCCATAGGCCCCCTGCTACCCAAACACACTATCCCTGCTCTCAAAGTAGCTTTCATTTCAAAAACCCCGCTGTTTAATACAACTACTGTTATAATAAAGTCAACATCATGGCATTATATTGAATAGATAACATTCCCATCAGTGTGTTGATTTTGCTATTTTGACAAGCTTGCAAATGAGTATTGTGCCTTAAGTAACATCCATAAAAGATGGCCTCTTGCTTCAGCCGCAGTAAATGTGTTCTACTTTCAGGCACATCACTTTCCTGTCCAGCCAACCTTTGCAGAAGAAGCAGACCAGTGTTTACCTAAAATCTTAAACAGCAACCCCCCACCCCTTTTAAAGGTATGGCTCTGGCTGGATGTGGAAGCTGTCAGGCGGTATAATTATGTGTGTGATTATAATAGAAATTATACAAGGAGAATTTGGCAACAAAATCGAGTTTTTATTATTGGTTGGCATGTCAAAATCACAAATTAGCTGTAGGTTATCCTTACTTGCAGAAGCTAGATTGGCACCTTGTCTGTTATCAAAGCCAAGCAAACTAACTTGTGTCTTAATTCAATTTGTGAATCCAACCATATGTTCTGATTGCTCTTTTTAAAGTTTTTTTTTAAAAAGAAACTTTGTATGATTATGGTTCAACTCTGGAAATTAAAAAGCAAGATAGCCAGCTTTGCACTATTTCTAAAAAAAATATTTCTCTGTAGTTTTTGGCTTTACAGGACCTGATGTTTCTTTCTCAATATTCTTCTGTGCGTCGTCAAGAGGTGTTTAGCTTGAGCCAACCAGGTACTTGAAAAATTACTGATGTTTTCCTAAATGAAAAGGAAGGTAATAAAGAGTGAGAAGTAAATTGGTTTCCTTTGAGAAGAGTTTTGTTTGCATTTGATATTTTGAATGTGAGCATGACATAGCTTTACTTTTTTATTATGAATATTTAGTTATAAAATTTACTTATACATTACTTATATAGATTTTTATAGAACCACATATTTTTGGGACTTCAAAGTATTTAAGGTCAGAAGAAAACTGGCTTAGAAAATATCTTAAGACAATTATTTGTACTTTTTGTCCATTGGTGAATATAAAGAGGTATAAAATAGAACATGGCAATTAGAATAATTACCTTGCACATTTTTCCTAAACTGTTGTTGGTCAATAAACCCATATAATGTTGTGTTATCACCTCTGACATTCCAGGATGTGTAGGCTTGATTCTGATAACCTAACAGCTTAGGAGCAATAGAATCTTGATTAAAAGTTTATATTGTATGGGGATGTAAATTCTGTACCTCACACATTGCTCCATTAATTTTTTTCTGGTTAAATATTTTGGATTAGAAAACTGTTTGTCATATTGTTGACTGATGCTGTTGCAACAAATGATTATTTCTATTAATATTAGTAAAATATGTTTTTTGTCAAATAAGTGGTTTTCTTTCTGTTCTAAATCTGTTATCATAAAATCAGAATTAAAGGCACTATTTAAGGTTATTGTTATAGGTACTCATTGGCATTCTGTGTATCTCTGACAGGTGGACATCCATACAACTGGACTTCAATTTGCGGGGAGTGTTTGAATCTACTAAGTGATCTGACACAAAAGCTGATAATCCAACAAGAGATTGCAGCTGCAAATGGAAGGTTGAAACAGCCATCTGCAGGAGACTTGCCACAGTCCTTCAGTTCTCCAGGTAATGAACAATGTTTAATCCAACAGCTACCCAATCTGAGTTGCCAAGATGATTGCTAGGTGGCAGCAAAGAGGTAGAGATATTTCTTTGCTGCCATCTAGTGGTCATTTGGATTTGCAAAATCAAAATCTGGTAGCCTTAGCCTTGCAGTTTTTTGAGCCTTTAAATCACACCAAGTCTGTCAGATAGGAAAGAACTGCATTAGAAAAAGAGTTGGCTAGTGTACTAATGTAGCATTCATGAAAGTGTGAGAGAAAAAGCAGAGTGGGTTTCACTGGCATTTTAACTTTTTTTGTCTGATAACAAGCAACATGCTAATGAACTGCTTTAGAGTTAATTTCTTGGTATAGTTTCATTGGCATAATTAAATCATGTCATGCCTCCCCCCCCCCCAAGATCCCATGGCTACATTTTGGACACTTGACAACCAGCTGACATGGCAGCACACCACAGTCACATCACCACAATTTGTGATTTTTTTTGCCAGTTTCTGACAAAAGTACCCATTCGGGAGAATGGTTTGCATCTACAACCACGTGATTTGTTTAATAGTCACCATAAAAACAGTTGTAAAATCAGGTATGTTCATATGGTACCTAAGCCTATGACTTTCCAGTCCCAATTGTGGTTGTAAGTTGAGAGCTATCCGTACTCAGATATATCATTGTGGCAATTTAAATTGCTGTGGTCTATGTCCTAATACAGTGATGGGTAAACTTTTCCGGATCAAGTGCCCAAAGCATGCGTGAATGCGTGCGTGCGCACCCAAACCCCCAAAATGCAATGCATGTTCACCCCATGTGCCTGTGTCCTGTGCACGTGCCCCATCCCCATGCAGGCGCGTGTGGCCCCGCGTATGCATGTGCATCTCCCACATGCGTGAGCGGCCCCCCACACACCCCACACCCCTGTGCATGTGCAGCAGACACCCGAAGACCAGCTGACCAGTGGGAGGCATGTGCATATGCGTGGCAGAGCTGAACTGGGGTGATGGCTCAAGTGCCATCAAAGAGGGCGCTGCCTGCCACCTCTGGCATGCATGCCATCGGTTCGCCACCACAGTCCTAATACATTGGGTTTATTCAACCCACATTATCAAGGATAACCATGACAAGTATAATTAAATAACCTCAGAAGAATGGATCTTTATTTTTTATCCCACAATCTATAGCTGGTAATCCACATGTGGCACCTTAGCATCTCATTTGCAGTTCTCAGAGCTAGCATTGCAGAGGTTTATATACAAGTAGTCCAATTTCAGTTATTCTATGTTTTAGCTTTTTTGGATTCCCCCCTCCCCCCCCCCAATTCAAGAATTTAACACTTTTGAAAGCAAGTATTCTCATTCTTGGGGACGTGGTGGCTAAGAGGCTGAGCTTGTCGATCAGAAAGGTCAGTGGTTCGAATCCCTAGCACTGCATAACAGCTTCTGTCAACCTAGCAGTTCGAAAGCATGTAAAAATGCAAGTAGAAAAATAGGAACCACCTTTGGTGGGAAGGTAACAGAATTCAGTGTGCCAGCCACATGACGACGGAAACGTCTTCAACGCTGGCTCTTCGGCTTTGAAATGGAGATGAGCACCGCCCCCTAGAGTTGGGAACGACTAGCACATATGTGCGAGGGGAACCTTTACCTTTATTTTATTCTCATTTTTATTGAATGTCCACAATACCCCAAATCAGGTCAAAAGAAATATTTGGGGCCACTTTTTTAGATGAGGATGGTCAGAGTTGAAATGGAAATAATTTCAGATTCTCAATTCTACTCTCAAAATCCTGAAATAAATGGGCCCTCCTCCTCCTGATAACATCCTAAAATAATCTTCAAAGATCTGAAGACTGAAAGGCTCCTAGCTACTTTGATCATTTAAACCCTATTCATTTCTATTCTGTACCCTTAATATAATATCTATATTGCCAGCTATTATTGATAATCAAAAGATACAACATAATCTCCAGGTGTAACTTGGAGATTCATTATTGGATTTACACTTTTCCATAAGTCATGGTTTGTCTTAACCATGGCTTGTTGAAGAAGCCTAAATTAAGCTATAAATTGTGATTTATAAACCAAAGCAGCGGAGTTCAGACAACTAAGTCAACCACAATATATTTAGTCTCTCTCTCATTTTCTGTATTCGTAAATGTCCTTTCTGCAATGCCATTTAATAATAATCGCTTCAGCTGCTGTAAAATCATATGTACACATCTATTTAAACTACTTCCACAAATCTGTTTCAAAATGTGAATCTAGAAATGCGAAAAATCGGAGAGAAGTAAGATGTTTCTTAATAAAATCATGTTTGATTCATCAATTTTCCAATTTCAATTTAATAAAATTTGTATGCCGCCCTCTCCCTAGGGACTCTGGGCGGCTTACAGACAGATAAAAAACATTTAAAAATTTAAAAATAAAGGTACATCATTAAAATTGCACATCATCCATTCAGTGTAGGAGGGGCTGGACGTTTATCAACAGCCCCAGGCCTGCCGGAACAGCCAGGTCTTGGTGGCTTTATGGAAGGCCGGGAGAGTGGTAAGGGTCCGGATCTCTACGGGTAGATCATTCCACAGGGCTGGCGCAGCTACAGAGAAGGCTCTCCTCCGGGGAGTCGCCAGCCGGCATTGTCTGGTCGACGGCACCCGGACGATGCCCAACCTGTGAGATCTAGTTGGTCATTGGGAGGTATGTGGCAGGAGGCGGTCTCTCAGGTAGCCAGGTCCTAAACCATGTAGGGCTTTAAAAGTAACGACTAGCACCTTGAAGCGCGTTCGGAGACCAATAGGGAGCCAGTGCAGCTCGCGGAGGATGGGTGTAACATGGGTGTATCTAGGTACACCCAATATTGCTCGCGCGGCTGCATTCTGGACCAACTGCAGTCTTCGAACACTCTTCAGGGGCAGCCCCATGTAGAGCGCATTACAGTAATCCAGTCTTGAAGTGACGAGGGCGTGAGTGACCATTCGAAGTGCCTCCCGGTCCAGATAGGGCTTCAACTGGTGCACCAGGCAAACCTGGGCAAACCCCCCCCTGGTCACAGCTGACAGATGGTGTTCTAACGTCAGCTGTGGGTCCAGGAGGACACCCAAATTGCAGGCCCACTCTGAGGAGTGTATAATTTCACCCCCCAGGCTAAGAGGTGGAATTTTTGTCCTTGGGAGGCAGCATCAATAGCCACTCGGTCTTGTCTGGGTTGAGTGCAAGCTTGTTCGCTCTCATCCAGATCCTGACAGCCTCCAGGCACTGGCACATCACTTCCACTGCTTCGCTGAGTTGGCACGGGGCGGACAGATACAATTGAGTATCGTCCGCATATTGATGATATTTGATCCCGTGCCGGCGTATGACCTCACCCAGCGGCTTCATGTAGATATTAAATAGGAGGGGGGACAGGACCGAACCCTGCGGCACCCCATATTTGAGGGCCTAGGGGTTGATCTCTGTCCTCCAACCAACACCGACTGCGACCTGTCTGAGAGGTAGGAGGAGAACCACTGTAAACGGTGCCTCCCAGTCCCACCTCCCGTAACCGCTGTAGAAGGATACCATGGTCAATGGTATCGAAGGCCGCTGAGAGGTCAAGAAGCACTAGGATAGAGGAATGTCCTCTATCCCTGGCCCGCCAGAGATCATCGATCAGCGCGACCAAAGCAGTTTCAGTGCCGTAACCAGGCCTGAACCCCGACTGAAAGGGATCCAGATTACCTGCTTCATCCAAGGTCCGTCGGAGTTGAAAGGCCACCACTTTCTCAACAACCTTCCCTACAAACGGGAGGTTGGAGACTGGACGGTAGTTGTTTAAGATGGCTGGATCCAGGGAAGGTTTCTTAAGGAGGGGTCTCACCACCGCATCCTTTAGGGGGTGTGGGAAGGATCCCTCCTAGAGAGAGGTGTTAACAATCCTCTGGATCCAGCCACGTGTCACCTCCCTGCTGGTCGAGACCAGCCAGGAGGGACACCCGTCTAGTAAACAGGTGGAGGCACTCACCGCTCCCATGGCCTTGTCCACTTCCTCAGGGGCGACAAGTTGAAACTCACTCCATAAAATCGGATCAAGACCCTCCCCCGGCATCTCGGCTCGTGCTGTCCAAGTGGAGTCCAGGTCCGTCCGAATCCAAACGATCAAGCCCATTCCGAGAAGAGTGATATTTTAATATCGATTTAGCATAGCCACTTCACATCTCAGCAGTCTTGCTTTTCTTAGTGGAAATTGTACTAGTAATTTTCTTTTGTGTTTCATACAAGTTACAAAAAGAATTAACTCCGTTATTCGCTGTATCTAAGTTAGCAGCTGCCACTTATTTTGTTGGTGCAAGGCATCCTGAATGTAGCTTTTTAAAATATGATTCCTTGCTTGGAGCAGCTCCTGAAGAAAGCTCATTCCAGACGCCAAGGACCAGCATATTTCCTCGAGCCCATATGCATTCCCTGGTTAAATCGTCTCTGTTGCCCTTAAAAACATCACCTGCATCTGATCTTGGAAGCAATTTAGGATCACCTTTTAATACTTCCCTTTTGGGTCATAAGCCTGGACTGTTGGAGTTAAACTCTCCTTGGCATGGATCTGTCCAAAGTCCCCATATTATGAGAAGAGGACCAAAACTATGGACATCAAGTTCAGGTAGGAAATATTATTATGTCAATTTTGATCTGGATCATCCAGTAAGATAATTATTAAGGAACTTTGTTTTAAAGAAATAACCTTTTTTTAAAAAAAAATGGGATGGATTTTTCTTACAGATCTGCAATTGACAGGCTACCCCGATGAACCTCACCCAGTGATGGTGGTTGCAAAAGATGCTAAGGAAGCAGCAGAGCCAGGTTGTTTCTACATGTGGTTACAGAACAAGAAAGAACAGGTATTAACCACAAGTGAAACAATGCACAGTATATTTTCTTTGTAGGTGGTCCTTGGTGACCTCCTGTTGGCTTCCCCAGTGATTTTGCTTGTGGGAACCAGTGTGAATATCTCAAATGTGACCACTGGATGCTGCAATGTTGTATTTGCAAGCCAAGTGCCCAGATTATGACGATTGTAGGGATGCTACAATAGCTGGAACTCCAAGGATTGGTTTTAGAATAGAATAACAGAGATGGAAGGGACCTTGGAGGTCTTCTAGTTCAACTTCCTGCTTAGGCAGGAAACCCTACACCATTTCAGATAAGTGGTTATCCAACATCATCTTAAAAACTTCCAGCGTTGGAACATTCACAACTTCTGGAGGCAAGTTGTATCACTGATTAATTGTTCTATCTGTCAGGAAATTTCTCCTTAGTTTTAAGTTGTGTCTCTCTTTGATTAGTTTCCACCCATTGCTTCTTGTTCTACCCTCAGGTGGTTTGGAGAATAGTTTGACTCCCTCTTCTTTGTGGCAGCCTCTCAGATATTGGAACACTGCTATCATGTCTCCCCTAGTCCTTCTTTCTATTAAACTAGACATACCCAGTTCCTGCAACCGTTCTTCATATGTTTTAGCCTCCAGTCCCCTAATCATCTTTGTTGCTCTTCTTTGCACTCTTTCTAGAGTCTCCACATCTTTTCTACATCGTGGTGACCAAAACTGAATGCAGTATTCCAAGTGTGGCCTTACCAAGGCATTATAAAGTGGTATTAACACTTCACATGATCTTGATTCTATCCCTCTGTTTATGCAACCTAGAACTGTGTTGACTTTTTTGGCAGCTTCTGCACACTGTGGTCATAAGTACCACTTGCTAAGCACTGCTATAAGTTCAAACAGTTGTTGAATGAGTGGTTGTTAAGCAGGTGTACTTATAGTGCATTTCTTTCTTTTTTTACATAGGAAGGATTAATTCCAATCATTTTAAGACTTGGGTATATTTATAGTTCAGGATCAATCAAAGTGGTGCTTCCAGATACCCAAATATCTGTCTTAGCACAAAGCTCCTTGATTCAGCTGATATTTTATAAAGATTATTTTAATTGAAAGTGACCATGTTAAGAACATAACTGATAGCATCATATTGTGGATCCAGCTAGTGTGCTAGAGAGACCTCCAGGGAGCTACTTTAAGTTTTGGTAAAAATGTATTTTTTAATTGACAATTGTCCCTCAGGCCACCAATTTTGAAAATAGGCACATCTAAGACAATGATTTGTATATACTCTTAGAATTCCAGTTGTGCTCTCTGTTGTCCACCCCAGTACGGGTTGTCCTCTACTTACAACCACAATTGAACTCAAAATTTCTGTTGCTGAGACATTTGTTAAGTAAGTTTTGCCCTGTTTTACGACCTTTCTTGCCACAGTTGTTAAGTGAATCACTGCAGTTGTTAAGTTAGTAACACAGTTTGGCGTTCCCATTGGCTTTGCTTGTCAGAAGGCCATAAAAGGTGATTACATGACCCCAGGACACTACAATTGTCATAAATATAAATCAGTGGCAATGGTTATAAGTGTGAAAAAATGGTCATAAGTCACTTTTTCAGTGATGTTGTAACTTTGAAAGGTTACTATGAACTGTTGTAAGTCGAGGACTACCTGTATAGGAGAAAAGCTTTGATTAAAGCTTACAACTGGAATTATATATTATATATTATTCTGAATTACTTCATATATTCTTTAGCACTTCATAGATTTCTTTTTCTTCCAGATCAGAAATTTCTTGTCAAAACGAGTCCTGATAATGTATTTTTTCAACAAGGTAAGACAGCATGTGTAAGTCAATAATTGGCCTTTTTAGGATAGCAAGTATTTTTACTAATAGCAATAACACTTAGAATTATATACCACTTTACAGTGCTTTACAGCCGTCTTTAAGAGTCAGCATATTGCCACCAACAATTTGGGTCCTCATTTTACCCATCTTAGAGGGTTGAGTCAACCTTGAGCCTGATGAGATTTGAACTGCCAAATTGCAGGCAGCGGGCAGTCAACAGAAGTAGCCTGCAGTACTGCACTCTAACCACTGCCCCACTGTGGCTCCTAATGCTTTTCTTTAATTCTTAAACTAGAATTTTGTACAATGATTTTTGAAATGGTACTTTGGAAACTTACATTTTAACTACTGATTTAAATTTTAATAATTGATTTAATTTATCAGCAACTTGGTTTGCAAGGATATTAGAATTAATTGGTTGAACATTGGAACTATTAACACATTAAATAGAACTCTTGCAGATTAAATTTGCTATTAGTATTTAAAACCTGCAGCTAACTTCATTAATTAATTTGCAAAACATTTTATTCTCCAGCACCCTGAAGCATCAATCCAAGCCCTGTTTTCGGATACCCAAATACATATTTGGGCTTTGGAAGGTAATCTCTTTATTTTTAAAAAAGTTTTTTTCATTGTATTATATTTCAAAGGAAAATTACAAAAAATAAACAATACAGAAAGTAAACAATGAAACAATAAAACACTCTATTAAAAGCTTAATGAACCACCAAAACCCCACATATCCCTAAACAAGATTTTTTTTTTTTAAAAAAAAACAATAAAATAATAGGAACAATTTCTTTATACCTGAAACATCTCCCAAATAGGTAACACGTTGCCATATATCTGTTACTTGCCCTGCTTTTTAAGGTCATTGAATATCACAGATTCATCTTTAGGTTGCTTTTTAAGCTATACATACACATGCCCTACAACTTTTGGGGCGCCCGGGACCGGTTCCTTGAAGAGAGGTTTTTCCATGGCCCAGAGGGGGCGTGGTTTCACATGCTGCCTGGATCCCACAGATGGGGCTTCACTTGTTTGTATTGTATTGTATTGTATTGTATTGTATTGTATTATTTGTATGCCGCCCTTCTCCGGGAGGACTCAGGACGGCGAACAATTCAAGGGGGAAAAAAAGGGGGAACATAAAAAACAAAATACAAATAATAAAAGTAGACAACAGTCGCACAACCATACATGTCGAGAGGGGAGGGAACTCATCACCCCCAGGCCTGCCAGCAAAGCCAGGTTTTGAGGGCTTTTCGGAAGGCCTGGAGAGAGGTGAGGGTCCGAATCCCTGCGGGGAGTTCATTCCAGAGGGCCGGAGCTGCCACAGAGAAGGCCCTCCCCCGGGTAATAGCCAGGTGGCATTGGCTGGTAGATGGCACCCGGAGGAGGCCAACCCTGTGAGATCTAATGGGTCTGTGGGAGGTAATTGGCAGCAGGCGGTCTCTCAAGTACGGGTTTGCACGGGCCAGTTTCTGGCATGCCGCAGATCAGTGCTGGTCCATGGATCGGGGGTTGGGGACGCCTGCCCTACAGGACTGAAAGGCCTAACCCTATCATTGGCTTTGGGTAGACTAGGTTAGACCTTTATGGAGATGGGCGGTAGATCAGTGAACAGGGTATTGCTTTTCTTCAGATCCCCCTCTATTCCAGCAAATAGCTCATCTACGCAGTCTTTGGGACTTTACTTATCCAGGGGTTTGTAAAAATTGTGTTTAGATTTTTGGAGACATTACAATTTAACCAGGCAGAGAATCCTCCATTGTTACTGAAGAATGGCTGCCACACAGTTTTCATAAAAGCCTTGAACAAGAGATTGGGAAAATCTCTCCCTTAGAAACCTGGATATAAATTGCATTCTGAAGGTGAAAAAAAATCTTCACCTTGTTCTTAAGATTTTTATAACTTTGTTTGGAACATGTTCAGTAAATCTTCATAAAGAAGCCCTGAAAAATCTTGCTTTCTTTGAAGTAGGAGTGGCCAAGAATTTGAAACATCTTTCTGCTTTTTATGATCTCATACCTGCTGCGGTGGCTCAGTGGCTAAGATGCTGAGCTTGTCGATCAGAAAGGCCGGCAGTTCAAATCCCTAGCACTGTGTAAGGGAGTGAGCACCCGTTACTTGTCCCAGCTTCTGCCAACCTAGCAGTTTGAAAGCACGTAAAAAATGCAAGTAGAAAAAATAGGAACCACTTTTGGTGGGAAGGTAACAGCGTTCCATGCGCCTTCAGCATTTAGTCATGCCAGCCACATGACCACGGAGACGTCTACGGACAGCGCTGGCTCTTTGGCTTTGAAACGGAGATGAGCACTGCCCCCTAGAGTTGGGAACAACTAGCACACATGTGCGAGGGGAACCTTTACTTGTTGCTTGCTTGCCATAGGCAGAGGTATCCTCTTGAATTTGCTATAGGTACTGTCGTTGATTACAGGTGGCCTTTTTCACCTGTTGAGCTGATCTTGCAGATCCCAACTATCTTTCTTCTTCACCACCTAGCTTGATTTCTGCCAATTTTTATGGCTAGATTCTAGATTAGGGTCCTTTTTAAGGAGTATTAGGGTGGGGCATTCAGCTGGAGGACTCCATGCTGGTATCCAAATCAAACTATGCTTGATAGCAGTCTGAGTAATTTTAAGAAGGGGAATGTCTCAATAGCTCATGGCAGTGGCCTCTTCCTCTATGTAGGAGTTAGGAAGAGTCTCTACTGATTCAAAATTTCTTATCAGTTTCATGATTAGGGAGGAGGGATTTTTTCTAATTAGGTTTTGGCAGAATTGGGCTTCAAAGTTTTCCACAGATTGAGGAGAATACATTAGCCTTTGGGGAGTGGAAATGCCACCAAGCTTCCTTTTCTCTGTTCTCTGGAGTTGTGATCAGAGGTCGTATTCAGCAGTTTCTGGAGAACCGGTAGCAGAAATTTTGAGATGTTTGAAGAACCGGTAAATGCCACCTCTGACTGGCCCCGTCCCCATCTATTCTCAAGCTCCCGAGTCCCAGCTGATCGGGATGGAATTGGGATTTTGCAGTAACCTTCCCCTGCAGTGGGGAGGGAATGGAGATTTTACAGTATCCTTCCCCTGCCACACCCACCAAGCCACATCACTCCCACCAAGCCACACCCACAGAACTGGTAGTAAAAAAAAATGAATCCCACCACTGGTCCTGAGGAGAGGGTAGATATATTTTTTCTGGGGGATACAATATCAGCTGTGCATATTTTGAACATATTGATTTGTTACAGTATCTGAAATGTTTCTTGTTAGTGTACAAATACTTCAACACCCAGAATTCTCGCAATGACCATGTTGGCTGGGAAATTCAGAGAGTTGAGATTTAGAAATCCGGTAGCTCTCCAAGTTAAGGGGAGATTGGTTTTACATTCTTGGAAAGAAAGAATAGTGAAAATAAATATCAAACTTTTGTAAATTAAGAGCCCCATGAAAAAACACTGCAATCTTAAATTTCATAATATTTAACCGGTTGGAATTAAAAATTACTCTTTTTTCTGAAGGTTTATCACATCTTGTAGCAACCTCATTTACTGAAGATAGGTATGGTGTTGTTCAGACGACACTGCCAGCAATTCTGACTACTTTGCTAACTCTTCAGGAGGTAAGGAGCCTTAATTCTTTTCACAGAAAAGAAGTATGAAGTCATAACATACTACTAGAAAAATGATTATGTGCTGTTTCTTTTAAAGTCTATTAAATGTTTTTCCTATAGTTAAAGTGGGTATATTGGTTAGGCTAAAATCAAAAAGATGCTTTTAAGGGTAAAGCGGGCTGTGATTGTAGCACTTCTTCTGCAGCACCTTAAAACAGCTATATCTTTTTTTGAGATCACATAGCTACAGAGCTATGTATGTACATAGCTGGAGAATTCGTATTTGATTTAAGGAGCTGCAGACAAGTGCTTTCCTCCTGTCCTTATACTTTCTGAAACGTTTTTTTGGCCTTTCAGTGGAAAGCATGCAAAACCCGTTATTCTGTTTTTATCCTCTATAAGTCTAGTGTTAGTTGTTTAAACAATATTGGGCAGAACAGTATTTTTTGATTGACAAAATGTAATTCTA
Organism: Thamnophis sirtalis; assembly: GCF_051295495.1. Taxonomy (NCBI): domain Eukaryota; kingdom Metazoa; phylum Chordata; class Lepidosauria; order Squamata; family Natricidae; genus Thamnophis; species Thamnophis sirtalis. Next base: position 31,152,517 of record NW_028261387.1, read on the forward strand.
TTCCTCATGGGGCTTGGCCTCCAAAGTTGATACTAGCATTTTCATCATTTAGGGCAGCGGTTCCCAAACTTTTTCAGTCCACCACCCCCTTGGTATTACAAATTGATCCTCAGTGCCCCCCACCCAGTGGTGGAATTCAATTTTTTTTTACTACCAGTTCTGTGGGCGTGGCTTGGTGGGCGTGGTTGGGAGGGTCATATGATTGGGCGGTTTGCACAACAGAAGGAAGATAGTAACAGTAAAATTCAAAACTGTAACAATTAATTGCACGTTTATTCAAAATCCACATGCGCACACGCTCACAACCAGCAAACCGGTTGTTAAAGGTAAATGAAGCCCACTTCTGGATCAATTGTGATCATAAGTCAAGGACTACAATTATATGTATAATTATTGCAGGTAATTGCTGTAGTCTAGCAAGATTGTAGGTGAGCAACAATAAAGAATGCAATAAGGAACGCAAGAGGTGTCTTGTGAACACTGGAGAGATGTGCCAGTGCCTCCCAACACTGGAGAGATGTGCCACTTCCCAAATTCATTTTTGTTCCCCACAATAGGTTGCTGATCTCAAAATAATGGATAATAAGCAATACTAATTTGCACTTTGTAGCTATGGTTGAAATAATATGGACTTATGAAGAAAATGCCACTTTATAGCTAGTACAACTGATGATTAAAGATATTTCACTCATTAATGGGAATGAGATCAGGGCAATGACAATTCATTTTGTGGGGGAAACACAAGGATGTAGTCAGGTCATGATGTTAAACTGCACTGTAAGCTACTTTTGAAAGGTGTGTCAATGCTTGAGAACCACTTGTCTCAATTCCACAAACTATTCTGAACAAAATGTTCCTCCCCCTTTTAGCAGATCAGCCAGACAGCTAATGCTATAAAAATTATTACTAATTTAAAACACATTTTCTGGAGTATTTCCAGCAGTGGGCAAGATTAAGATTGTTTATTAATCAGATGATTTTAAAAAGAATCCTATTAACAATACTAATAGTATAGAAAAAAATGTGCATCTATGAAGTAGCTGCAAAATCATGCCCTGCTCCAGCATGAAAGGATTACAATCCACAACCTCTTTTGTATGCTGTTCAATCCTTATTTACATAAGAAAGTAGCCCAAGCGGAGTAGACACTCTTCCCCTTAGAATCACATTCCAAAATTTCAGCTTCCCCTGCAATTTTTTACGGAGGCAGCAGCTCAGTTTCTACACAGCATATGGGACAGGACCTTCGGCTCTTGCGAAGCTGTTCACCCACACGCCCATTCGTTAAATAACCGGGCCGCGGAGAAGGAAGGGGGCAAAGCTGTCGAGAAGCGGGGAAGACAACTCCATCGCTATGTTTAGGGGTTCATGGCTGCCCCCCCTGCAGCTGGAGCAGCAGTTTTAACTGCCAGTCTCGCACGCTGAAGAAGAACCCAGCCCTTCCACCTGTTGAAGGCGCACGCGAGACCTGAGCTTCCCAAAGGTGCGGCATTGCCGGTTCCTGGTGAGGCGAGACTGAGCCACCACTTCCACACAAGCCACGCAGGGAAGGACTCTTGCTTTCGGTCCCATCGCATTCCCTTCCGCGCCTGCGCGCTAAGCTAGGCAAGTCGAGAGTACAGTACAGCAGAACACCTCCAGCACTCCTGCCACCTCCCTTGCCTCTTACCGCCCCCATACAACCCCCCTTGCCTCGTAGCGCCCCCCTAAGTCATCCCACCCACCCCCAGGGGGCAGTACCACCCACTTTGGGAGCCACTGGTTTAGGACTTACCACAGTTGGTTTGCATTGGAGAAGACACGGAAAGAATTTGCACAAAAAATATCTAAATTATTAAACTTGTATTAGCTTAGTTAGTTTTCTGGGCATTATTTTCCTTGGTTCCTTGTGGTTCATTAAATATTGGAATAGTATGTGTGTAGCCCTTGAAATTTGTAAATCATGATTTATTGATAATTACTTTTTATAGACTGGCTTAGCATGGACAATGTCTAGCAATTAACAGTCATTTTCTCATAAGGGAAATTTTTTTTTTAAAGAATTGAATTATGTTAGTTAATTTTTAGAACCTTGATCTTTCTGATTTCTGAATTGTTTTAATACCTTTGATAAACATTTAGTATTTACTAAATGTGTTGGGTCATCTTTCAGAGATACTTTTTTATCCAAACAGAGAAACAGAATGATGATATATGGGCAAAAAACACTGGGAGCAGGAGTGTTTTTGGCTTCTGATTTCCTACTGGCTTCCCAATTGACGTTGCTTGTGGGAAACTGGCAGGGAGTATCAGAAATATTATGTGGCTGAGTGTGGTGGCCCTGCACTAGCCAAAAGTTTGCAAATACAACTGATCTGAAATTCTTTGAAATTCAATTCCATAAAAGTAAGGAATTTCTTATTTTGTACGCATCCTTCAAGTTAACACATTTTAAGTACGTTGATTAAAAAATCATTGCCTTATAGTGTACTATTTTGGATAATTGAAGCTTACAAACAGACAAGAGTTTTAGTAGTACGTAAATTGTCACATAAGACTTTAAATGTCAGCATGTTTATTGGATTTTTTTTTTCATTCTAGGTTGTAGACAAACACTTCAAACTTCCTCATGTTTCCAGCAAACCTCCCAAAACTTCAGGAAATCTTGCAGACACTTCCTACAAGACCCTTCGATTTGCTTTGAGATCATCACTAAAAACTGCAATCTATCGGATAACCACCACCTTTGGAGAACATTTAAAGTGAGTTTGAAGGATCTAAAACTGTATTCGTGTTCATTTACTAATGTGCTAAAATATATTATGGATGAATGAAAACCGTGATGGATTGTTATTGGGAAAGATGGGAGGAACACTATCTACACTACCTTGAGCTCCTGAAGAAAATATGGACTTTAATGATCACATTGAAATGTCTATGGAGATTCTCAATCATCTAGATCAGTGTTTCTCAACCTTGGCAACTTGAAGATGTCCGGACTTCAACTCCCAGAATTCCCCAGCCAGCGAATAGCCAAGGTTGAGAATCACTGATCTAGATCATGGTTGTTCCAAAGAGATTTTTCAAAAAGCCTTTTTTCTTTGGTTTTTTTCTTTGAAAACATTTCACTTCTCATCTAAAAAGCTTCTTCAGTTCTAACTGGTGGGGAATAAAAGGATTTATGTGCTTCTGGATATAACCAGATGACTGCAAAGAATATAAAAAGGAAAAAAAAACCAAGAAAGGCCAGTTGCCTTTTGGAAAAAGCACCTTCAGAACATCACAACGAAATGTAATGCATTGTTATATCAATTAAATAAGTATTACAAAGAACAGCAGCCACAACTAAGCCTGTTTTACCTATCTAAAAAAAAGTCTATACTTCCTCTGAGCTTGTATTGAAAATAATTTGGAGTGAGCTTAAGTACATTCAGCTGAACATGCTTGAGATCCTTAGATTCAGGGTGGAAACACTGAAGTAGAGCCAGCAAGGCAGGTACCCTGGAGGCAAGTGCTCTTCAGACATGTGCTCTTAACAAATGTCTGAATAGGGCTTAAAGCCATGTCAGGATTGGAGGAAATAACTCACATCTGAATTTGCTTTCTTAATTTTCTTATTTTGGATCCCTTTTTTTCAGCCAAGGCTATTTAGAAAAATGTTCCAGGAGGTCATCACAACTTTTTATAGTGCGTATTTTAATGCATCTTGGAACAGGTTTTGCAAAATATGTTTTCTGATCTCTCTCTGTCTCTCTTTTTTAGTGCAGTGCAAGTGTCTTCAGAACATAAGAAAAGACTGCAGCAGTTCTTGGACTTCAAGGAATAATAGAGAAGCCAAATTGCACATACTATTGGAGATGGATAGTAAGGTTGCAGCAATCTCTGGTCAAAACAAAATTAAAGTGACTTGATCTATCATACTGGCTTCTCAAATATGTACTTTTTTTCCTTTTTGGCAACTCATAAGTTGATGTGTATGTATTTTGTAATACATATACATGTATTTTTTAAATTTTGGGATTGTTTCACTCTGATATTTTGTATAATAAAAAGATATTTAAAGTACATGCACTTTGGACTAATTGAATAATATTTTGATTTAATATACTTCCTGAGGCTATTGATCCTCTATGATTTGACTTTGCATTGGTAACTGTTGAGAAAAGTTAAATTCTCACAGATCTGATTGTCACCCAGTTGCCACATACATACAGATAAAATAGGCTTCCAGAGTTTATGGCAGCGGTCTCAAGCTGTGGGTCGCAACCTCTTTGGGGGTCGAATGATCCTTTCACAGGGGTTGCCTAAGACCATCCACCTCCACCGGCGTCATCCATGTTCAGGAGCGCGTCCTGAAGCGGCAGGTGCATGAAGAGCACTGGATGGCGAAGCAGCCTTGGCTCTGACGGACGTCTGAAGTGAGCGCGGTCGGCAGTGCTGCTTCAGCCCAGTCGCCTGCACAGGGGATCGAAGACGCCCAGAGAGCAGGAGACCGGCAGGGCAGTCGGGCCACCTGCTTCAGCCAGCAGGACAGGCTCTCGCCCAGGCCGGCACATGCCGGGATTCAAGCCGCCTTGGGCCTGGATGCTGCCTTTACCGCCCCCGCCGCTGGTCCTGTCCTGCGGGCTAAACTGAGCTCGGAGGCTTTTTGGCCCCCAGGAAGGGCTGGCAGGAGAGATCGGAGGGGAGGACAGGCCCTGCCCACCCATTCCTTCCGTCCCAAGGAATTCCACTCGGGACGTAAGCACAGTTTGATGTATCTTAAGCCCCTGTTTAAAATCCCATTTAAAGGGCAACTTCTTAATCTGTGTTAAATCGATTGCTCACATGAATTAATCGCTATGCGCTCCCACTCCTGGTTGTAACGATTCTTGAGAAAGAAAGAAAGAGAGGGAGGGAGGGAGGGTTGGAGGGGTGAGGAATGGAAAGAAAGAGAGAAGGAAGGGTAGGAATGGAAAGAAAGAAAAAGGAATGGAAAGAAAAAAAGGGAGGGGGGAATGGAAAGAAAGAAGAAAAGGGAGGGAGGAATGGAAAGAAAAAGAAAAAAAATGGTGGGTGGATGGGGGGAACGGAATGTAAAAAAAGTAAACTTAATAAAGTGAAACTCACGTAAACCACGAACTGCTCCTGGAGGCAGGCAGGGAGGTCGTTTTATCCTGGAAAATCCCAGCCTGGCTGATCTCCCAAACCAAGATTGGCAGATTAATCACTATGCTTTAATTATGTTCAATTTGTAATAATGAAAATACATCCTGCATATCTGATATTTACACTATGATTCATAACAGTAGCAAAATTACAGTTATGAAGTAGCAAATAAAATAATTTTATGGTTGGGGGTCACCACAACATGAGGAACTGTATTAAAGGGTCGCGGCATTGGGAAGGTTGAGAACCACTGGTTTATGCCATTGGCTAGAGACCGATTACTGCAGATGAGGTTTTTACATGCTCTTCAATCAAAGACTCTTCTGAAAAGAAGGGAATGCAACTCACAGAATTCCTCAAAACATGGGCATCATTGATTGTTGTGGCCCAGCAGGAGCCGTTGGAGCTGCCACCAGACTCTGACATCGAGGGGCCCTATGAGTCGGCTCTGGAGGATGTGGAGGACCCTGAACAGGGTTCCAACTCCGAATGGGCGCAGAGAGGCTGGTTGGCCACCAGGAGGCACCTGAGCCTTGGACCAGTGGGGAGGAGACAAGAGAGAGTGAGCCGGATGCCAGTAGTGAGTTGTTCCTGGATGCACAGCATCGAAGAACTAATAGGCGTCAGGAACAGTTGTGCAGTTACAGGAGGTAATTGCATTCAGCTGGTGGTCATTAGGCTCCTCTCCAGACTATCAAAATACTCCTTGTGCACACGCCCCTCTTTGCAGAAGTCAACGCAGGATTGAATGTCGGAGGACATTACTGTGAGCTTGGCAGGCTGGATTGCTGCCAAGCCTTATCTGTGTTTATGCTGCCCAAGCCTGTCTGTGCCAGTTTGCTGCCAAGGACCTGTCTGTCTGTTAATTAAATGCCATAACTTATCTTTGGCTCGGAGTGTGTGTTGGTGTGGGACGAGGGGAGTCAGAACAATTGACTGTTGATTGAAGACTCTAAAATCGTACATCTAATGATTTTTATGGTGGAATCAGAATAGAGAAGACCTCTGTGAGTTAGATTTCTGGACTTTATAGACTGGCACAGTCTGCCATGTTCTTTTAGGTTTTCTTGTGCTTCTATCAGAATCAAGTGTCTAAAACATATTGTACCCAAAAGAACAATCTGATGTCTAATTCTATTCTATACTTGTTATGCCTTATTGAAAACTTAGGAACTTTTTTCACGGGGTTGCTTAAATAACATCTCTGGGAATTTGGCTTTTCTTTGTCCTCAATAATATGCATCCGTCTAGCTAGCACATCACAATGAGTTATAATGTTACCATCAATTTCAACAATGAGTGCCATATGGTTTTTGCTGTTCCCTTAATCTTTGCTTTAGTTCTATTCAAGACGCTGGAAAATTTTCTAAAACAATGTAATCAAGTACTGTACAGAGGAGCCTCTGTCCCATTGCCCCTTTTACCTATCCTTTCTCCATTAAGTAGGATGATCTGGCCCACCCTTTCAGTGGTCTTTCAGTGGTTTCAGTTAATGATTGAATGCAAGCAATCTGAAATGGGCCTTAAGAATTTCCTGAGGATTTTCTGTTTTGTTAGATTTGCAAATATTTTGGAGAACCTTTCTAATTAAGTGTTTTCATAGTTTTCTCATGATTTTTTTTCAACAGAATTAGATATGTTTTTATTTCATTCAAAGCAGAATGTGAGCCTCTAAACTTGTTGAAATGTTTGCTTCTAAGTTGCAGTATTATATATCTGAAAAACTCTGGGCTTGGAAACAATCATCATTATTAGAAGTGTTAATCTAGGTCAAATAGGAGAGCATAGGTATCCAGCTCCAAAATAAGAAAAAGTTAAGACGTTCCTATTCCTACATACAATAGTTCTCGTCATAATATGTTCATACTTAATATTTTTGGGAATAGATTAGAAGAACAAATTCTACAATTCCCTATTTACCAAGGGCGGGCGGGTTGATCAATAATAATTTACCAAAAGTTTCAAATTCAGTTTGAAGATAGTATTGGAGCACGGAATGTTTATTGGCTTCTAATTTCAAAGGACAGTACCTAAACTTACTTTATGTTAAGTATGACATTTCTCTTAAATCCATACAGTAACTTTTCCACCAATTTTATTTTTTAGCTATTCAATAATTTGCTTAATTTGGGGGAGGGGGGAAACACATTTAACTTTTCCAGAACTTGTATAATAATTTATTTCAGTTTCAGTCTTGCAAATTCTAAAAACGAGTGATTTTCCTTGTTTAAAAACTGAATTTGAATCTGTCTATTGATCATTTCTTACAATGATCCCACAAAGCACTTAAATTCTAAATGTCAATCTTTGCATTTGGTTGAATTCAATAACATTTGATCACAGATTGATGATCCATAGGAACCTGGGCCAGTTGATTTAATTTTTCCTCTCACTATAATATTTAACATGTAGAACATAAATACAGTTTTTGCTTTATTTGAAATTCTGATCTATAAAAAGCTAATCTGGAATTGTGCAGATTTTGTTTTTGCTCATTCTAAAAATCTATTGGTAGCATTATATTCAGCATTTGTTTCTCTATAGCAGAATGATGAGTGGACAGGATCACTAAGAACATACTGCCATCTCAGAATAGAAGTAATTTTTGAGGTTAAAATCTGAAATGGGCCTTAACATGGGCCTTTTCATTTTGTTAGTTTTGGAAATCTTTTTGCTGGAGATTTGGAGAAGCTTATAAGACCCAATTATCTAAATAACTTGTTTTGAAAACATGTTAGACAAAAGGTTATACTCTTAAAGGTTTTTACTAAAAGAATTTGTGCTAGGATTATTGTGGAAAATACTTCAAGTAGTATTGTCTTAAGCTAGGAGTAATTCCTTTGCCACTGCTTTCTTTTGCTCATATAGAAATAATAAATGTGGTTAAATATATTCCACTTAAAAAGGCAAATCCTTTGTGAATAAATTAAAGTATTTCCCCATATTATTTCTCCAACCTGTTGATTTTTGTGTGTTGATTCGACTAAGGAAAACTGGCTGTTCAAGAGAACAGAAAAAGCTGACCATTGTAACAGTGGTGTAAACTCAGCAATAAAAAGACCATCCAGAGTTAGATAACACAATGGTTATTGTTTTCCAAAATCATCAGAATAGTATAGTGCTCTTTATGACTGGCAGGAAAAAACAGTTTCCAGAAGGCATTACATCCTAAAAGTAAATTAGCTACTTCACATTATTTCCACCCTTTCTTTGATATACATTCATTCATTCATTCATTCATTATCCATCCCAAATATGAAGAGTTGGATGTCATATTTGCAGAAACAGAGGAGATAATTAGAGCAGAAAATTTAATGTAGGTTGCCTTATATATGGTATATACTTAAAAGAAAAGATTTCTTAACTTTTCCTCCCTAAGTTTTCTTGCTTAATTTTTGAGTTTTCTGTTTATATGAAAGTTAAGCAGTGAAATGAACATGTCCCATCCACATAAAGGAATCCTGAACAACTAATCAATTTTCAGAATATCTGTTGATAGAAAACATAGTGTGAACTTTTATTGTATTCATTTGAAAAAAATTATTTAATAAGGAGGTACTTATTTACCAGGGAAGTATGTGCTATTCCTCACATAATAATTGTGTTTTCTTACATTTTAGCTGCTTAATGAAACATACTGCTTTATGAACAGATTTTTAAGACAGAACAGAAATGTCACAAAGTTCCTGCATTAAATCCATAATGATGTTTTATTTATTTTATTCTTATTAATATTTTTGAGATTACCGAAACTAGAAATAAGTGGTTGCATCTGTGTTTGCTTTTTGGCACATCTTTTAAAAGTTGATCCAAGATTTTCTCTGCACTCTTATATAAGAAATTCCACAATCAGATTGATTGACCAAAACATTTCTAGACTACTTTTCATTAAACAAGATCCTGAGACAGTTTATGATTAAAAATGATTCACAAATGATCAAATTAACTTAAAATTCATGAAACTGTTGAGAGAACTCAAATCTTAAACCACTGCAGAGGAGCGATGTTGAGTCATTCTATGTGAAAGGTATTTGTCAGCAGTTTTCAGTTAAGTAAATTAAGAGATCAGATAAACATACTATTCATTTTGCTCTGGAGAAAAAATACAACACACTCACAATACAATTCTTCTAAGTACAACTTTCTTTTACCAGAAGAGGTCACTGTTCTACACTTTGTGTAAGTGTGCCAGTGTATTCCTGCCCTTAATGGCAGATATACTTTCTGTTGATAGTCCAGGCAGCACATTTATAACCCCGGGCAATCAAGATGTTTGGTTATAACTTTCATTATCCCATCCAACCTAGTCATAATTCAACATAAGTAGGGGGGGAAAATGATGGAAGGCTAATCTAGGCCTTAGCTTCTGAGTTGAAAACCATGAAACTCCAGACATAAAGGATAGGAAAACTTTCCTTTCTCCAACAACTTATAAAATTCTGTAAGTTAAGGGGGGGAACCAACATTTTAAAAGTTGAATGTCGACCAGTATTAGGTTTCTTGGAATTACTATGTTTTTGTTTGCTTAGAAAGAGCTACTCTGTGGATATATCTTCTGCAAAATGTGAACTTGTTCTTACATCCTTTAGTTATCCAAATTTTTACAACCCAGATATGGTAATTTCAGCCAGACACAGAAAAAAATAACTTGCATGGGCTGAGAAAAAAAACAGAGATGGTGAGGCATAAATTAGGGAAAAGTTAAAATTAGCTAGCATATGTAAAACCTACAAACAGGGAGCACGGCATAATTCTGGATAAGACAAAAAAAAAAAGATTACATTTAACCTGTGGCTCAAAAATTATCCACCCCTAGACTATTTATCTTGAGTGATTTGTTCAATGTTTAGACTCTTGAGGTATTATATTTATCTAAACCATAATTTGTTTTCAGATAGAGTAACCATTTTGGAGAGAATATAAAAGATTAACTTGTATAGAGTAGTCCTTTAAAATATGTGATTGTAAAGAAGTTTCAGTCTGCAGCACAGGCATCTATCTGCAGGGGAGGTGGAAAAAAAAGTCAAGATGGTGGCTGCACAATTCAACCACAATTAAAGCTGCACCTCTTTAAAGCCCAGATGTTCCCCTTAGAATGATACAATAATAACACTCTCCATCTGATTTCTTGTATACGGATGGCCTTCAAGTTCATTCTACTTCCTCAGTAGCATTGTTTGAGAATTCTACTTTGGACTAAGACATTATTTGAGCAAAGTGTGCCTTCAAATCAGGGTTGACTCCTGCCTAAACTAAGTCCTGCAGTTTTCTTGGCAAGATTTGGAAGTGGTTTGCCATTGCTTGCTTCTCAGGGCTGAGCAAGAGTGACAGGCGGAAGGTCACCCAACTGGCTGTGTGCCTGAGGTTGGACTAGAAGTCAGAATCACCCAGTATCTAATCCGGTGCCTTAACCACTATATCAAAGTGGCTCAGTACGCCAAACTAGCTCAGGATCAAAGCATTATCAGAAAATAACAATTAGATAATTTGCAAAAACCTAAATTATTGTCAGATGGCAGCAAAAATACACGGAATATCCAGTGTTACCAGCATTAAGAGTTGTTGTTGTTTTGTGTGTGTGTGCAACATAGGGTTTATAGTAGGCTCATCAGAGGAAGATGGTATTTTAATATCTTGCATCCACATATATGACAGACTGGATTCATATAACTCTAATATTGCTTGCTTGCTTGTGGATCATCACTCTAATGTGTAAACCCAACAAATAGGTTATGTTAGTGGCTGCTTGATAGGTTTAATTTGAAATAAAAGATAAAAACCTGGATTTTGCATAACACTTGGATGAATTCAGTTTGAAATCCATTTTTCCTTAACAACCTCTTATTATAGCATTTTGTCAATTTTTTTAAATAGTCATAACTATTTAAAAGCAGAGGGATTTTAAAAGCAATAGCTATCTGAAATTTCTGTTGTGTATTTAGTCAACTGGTTTATGGTACACAAACACCAACTGCTGAAAAAACTGTGCTCCTATCTAGTAGCTTATCTAGCCTTCCCAGAGATTCTTGTACAATTTGTGCACACATCAAAGCACTACAGTGTAGCTCTTGTATCACTGCGTGAGAGGTGATTAACAATCTCTCCATTTTTATAGCTGCAAATTGGTAGTAAAGTTTTAGTTCACTATAAATTTTTGGAAAACTGCAATTGCAGGGCTGGGCAGATGGAAACAACTGCTTCTGTAAAGCTCTGTAGTAGGAAAAAAGCAGGCGATTATTAATTATTTGATTTTCTATTATTGCACTTTTATTATAAGCAAAGGAGGCAGGGTTCCATGGGACTTTCTGCTGAAATAGTTTGGCAGACGTTTGGTACAATGTACTCTGGCTACAGAAGAGGGACACAGCTTCCTGCCTTCTTCAAGCAGTGAAATAACTTGGTTGAGATTTGCTTGGACTCCGATAGGTACCTTTTCTGTATTTTCTGCTAGACAGTTGTGTCATTGTTCGGATGCTTCGAGTTACACTGAGATAAGATGGGTAGCCTATAAATTTTATAAATAAATAAATTCTTCAAAAATAATTACTAGCACATAAATAATGTTCCTGTTGAGAGAAAATTGTGTATTTAAAGTTGAATGATGGAGAATACACCTCAAGTGTTGTTGTAATCTGGACTTGGAAGATGTCATGTGTGTTAACTTTTTAACATTCCTGGAAAGAAGCCCAAATGTTAAGTTTTTTTTTAATTTAAACTAGTTTTAAACATGATAGTGAAATCTTAGTGCTGACGGGTAATACATGAAGTTGATGTTGTTGACAAACTAAGAACAATTGTTTGCTTTTCCTGAATGTGTGTCAGTACATTACATGCACCTCCAAGTTGGTGGGATGAAGGCAACAGAGTGTTGTTTTGTAAGGTAGTTTCTAGACAGGAAATACTAGGTTCCATAGAGAATGTTTGGATAAAATTGGGCATGGTTGCAATCGTACTATATTGGACAAGATGTATCAAAACTGATCAGTAGTACATAGCATGGAATCAGGAGTGAAATGCTACCAGTCCGGACCAGTTCATCGAACCGGTAGCAAAGATGCCAGCTGTTCGCGTGAACCGGTAGTAAAAAAAATGCAACCATTTTGAATGAACCAGTTTTTCCGATGGTAAGTGGATTTCACCCCTGCATGGAACACCAGCATAGCTAAGTCTGGTGATACAGTTAACATATGCACAAATGTTGGTCATGTGAACATGGGGATACTGCAATGGCTGTGAAAACTGGTCATAAGTCATTTTTTTCAGTGTTGTGACTTTGAATGGTTACTAAATGAATGGTTGTAACAAGGGCTACTTGTGTTTATTACTACAACACATTATGCAAAAGCCTTTACCGTCTAATGGCATAAACTGGTTGGGGAAATCTATGGGTCCTCTGGGGATGGCCGTGGCACATGGATGATTGCAACATAGAATGTAAGAGGAACAAAATGGCAAAGTGAATGAGAAGGTACCTTTTAGAAAGCAGATAAGAATAGAGAAGGGTATAATGAAAGAATCACTACAAAAATTAGGATGAAAGAAAAGTATTAATATGTTCACAGGGAAAAAAGGTAACCTAAGGACAAATGTAATTCATAGGTGCTATGAAAATATTGAAAAATTAAAGTGTCCAGGTATAAATAGCATAACTGGAGAAATGGAGGAGGTTTGCTTATGCAGTGACTGTTTAATGTGCATTTGAAAATAGCTGTTTTGCTTGACAATTGGAAAAAAATTAAGAACAAATAAAAAATAGCAAGAATGAATGCAAAAGATTACATGGAAAATAATTGGATAAGCAGGGAAGATGTTTGGAGGATTTCAATTAAAGGATATAAAAGTGACATTAAGTAAAATATGTAAAATACAGGCTTTATCGCAGTGACGATGAAAACCAGAGTTTTGCTTTTTCAAGAGTAGCAAATCAATTATATCTATGATGGAAAACTAACGTAATTTTGCTGAATGAAAAAGAGTACAATAAAGCACATAGGCATGAAGTACAACATATTTTGCATGAATATGAAGCTGGAAGTTGATCAATAATGTATAAGTAATACTACAAGGAATAAGGCTTCCAAAAGGGCAAGTAGAACAATTAGCAATGATTCAATATTGAGGAGGGGGTGAGACAAGGTAGTGTGATATCCCCTTGGTTATTTAATTTGTTTGTAGAAAAAATGTCTAAGTAATGCTTGAAATGATTCATCTAACAAGAGTTGTCACTAAGAAGACTGCTTATCCATGGAATACTCATCTCTCCCGGGACTAATAATAAATTCACATTGGTCAATATTACACATGGCTTCCCAGAAAAAGCTAATTAACTTTATAAATACCTAATCCACAAGAAAACACGGAAGCAAAACATTTTGGTTGTAATTTGTTTTGTTTTATTAATTTTCATTATTAACTCATTAATTTCAATTAATTATAAAGAAAGCAAGCTTCTGGTAAGTGTCAGAGTAAAGAATACTAAATCTTTTAAAGCAAAAACAGAATTAAATGCTTTTTGACTGATATATTTCTAAAATATTTTAACATTTTTAGAAGTAGGTTTATTATTATTTTGTCTAAATTGTATATATTGCTCCTTCCAGGTTCTTTATTATTAACTGCATTTATGATATAGTCAATATGTTAACAGACAGAAGGACCTAGTTACAGAGCTGAGGTGACACAGTGGTTAGAGTACAGTACTGCAGGCCACTTCAGCTGACTGCTATCTGCAGTTCGGCGGTTCAAATCTCACCGGCTCAAGGTTGATTCAGCCTTCCATCCTTCCGAGGTGGGTGAAATGAGGACCCAGACTGTGGGGGCAATATGCTGACTCTGTAAACCGCTTAGAGAGGGCTGAAAGCCCTATGAAGCGGTATATAAGTCTAACTGCTATTGCTATTGCTATTGGTTGATTTGAAAAAAAGAAAATAGCTACATAGGATAGGATTTGGTGAGTGTTTTAATGATAGAACACAGACACATGACATATGATGATATTTTTGGGATATTGTTTAAAATATGTTTTATTTGCTTTTTTGTGTGTGAGTTGCTAGAAAAACTATGTTGAGATTGGTGACTATAGAATGATGCTTAAATAAATCAATAAAATGATATCATTTTCCATATACAATAAGATTCAAATTTTTAATAATCGGCTGTGATGGATAGGACTAATGAGAGCTGGGTAGGACTAACAAAAGTGAATGTTTAATTAGTTTTTGGTATTCTAAGATCTGGAAGATTCCTGATTCCATGATTGATTGATTGACTGATTGATTGATTTATGCTGCCCATTTCACTGATACAGTGTGATTCTAGGCGGTTTACAACATATTACAATGATTTAGGGTTATATGCTGTCCTTGATTTATGACCATTTGTTTAATGATAGTTTAGAGTTATGATGATCCTAAAAAATGTGATTTAGAACCTGTCCTCAAAATTATGACCACAATACCACCCCCATGGTCAAATGATCAAAATTTGGGTGCATGGCAAACAGCTAGCATTTAGGATAGTTACAACATCCTATGATTATCTGATTGCTGATAAACCTAGGATGTTTTAGTAACCATAAGATGTATAGGATGTTGTATTGACAGAATTGGGATTATCTAATCTTGTGAAAAGAAGGATTAGGGTTGACATGATAGTAGTGTTCCAATATTTGAGGGGCTGCCACAAAGAAGAGGGGATCAACCTATTTTCCAAAGCACCAGAAGGCAAGAAACAATGGATAGAAACTAATCAAGGAGAGAAGCAACATAGAACTAAGGAGAAATTTCCGAACAGGGAGAACAATTAACCAGTGAAACAGTTTGCCTTCAGAAGTTGTGGGTGCTCTTATCTTTGGAGGCTTTTAAGAAGAGACTGGACAGCTGGTTTTCTGAAATAGTATAGCATGTCCTGCTTGAGCAGGGGGTTGGACTAGAAGACCTCCAAAGCCTCTTCCAACTCTGTTATTCTATTTACAATTTGTGACCTTCCCAGCCAGCTTCCGACAAGCAAAGTCAATGAGAGAAGCTAGATTCACTTAACAACTGTGGTGATTTAATTAATGGTTGTGGTAAAAATGTTAATAAAATTGGGTCCAGTCACAGATAGTCCTTGACTTAAAAACACAATTGGGAAGGGAATTTTGGTCACGAAGCAATGCAGTCATTAAACAAATCATCAAGTCAAGGACTATCTATAATACATTTTCTGGTCTTATTATATGATGCATTTGAAGAACAGTAATACAATTGTAGTTCACTTGGTATATTATTTCTTTAGATTAAAAAAAATCTGTTTCATGTCTTCAGGGATTGTGCTATTATTTTTGCTTTCAATAGAATGCTAGGAATGATTCGGGAAATAACTGATTGTAATATTATTATAGTTTCTAAAATTGGCACTGGTTTGTATGAAGTAATAAAATGACTTATTAAAATCTGCAAAATATTGAAGTTGCAACAATTTGAGGGAGGGAAATACTGTCCAAACCCTTTAACAATTTTGGATGTTTGCTGTTGATTAAACTGTCATTATTCAAGTTAATATTTTTAGAAGCAAGATATATTTGCATGCATTGGCAGGAGTGGGGAATAAGAATTAATACTAAATGCTGGATTGATAAATTCTCATACAAGCCATTTTCAATTATTTTTCATGCAATGAATTGTTTATGTGGTGAGTTTTAGTCTCCCTTTTCCCACTTTGAACTTTGATACTGAGAAGAACCTATTTTGCCTTATGTTACCTGCTGTTTTGAAGGGCAAGCTTGTTAGCCTATTGGTTATTTCATTACGTGCAATCCTATTTCATGCAGGTGAACCAGTCTTGCAAAAGCATAACTAGTATGTTACCTAATAAACAGTAAGGCCTTATTCAGAGGAAGTGTTTATGTGCAAGAATAGACGTTCGCTCAATTTAATGAGGAATTTGGGAAATGTAGTCCTGTTATTTCTTCTTATAGGATAAATACAAACCCCAGCCTTTTGAACAGCATAGGTAAAGGTTCCCCTTGCACATATGTGCTAGTCGTCCCCGACTCTAGGGGGCGGTGCTCATCTCCATTTCAAAGCCAAAGAGCCAGCGCTGTCCGAAGACGTCTCCATGGTCATGTGGTCGGCATATGACTAAGCACGGAATGCTGTTACCTTCCCACCAAAGGTGCTCCCTATTTTTCTACTTGCATTTTACATGCTTTTAAACTGCTAGGAAGTTGGGACATGTAACTAGTGCTCACTGTTAGACGTTGCTATGGATTTGAACTGCCGATCTTTCTGATCAACAAGTTCAGTGTCTTAGACACTGAGCCCCCGTGTCCCTTCACTTATATACCAATAGAAGAGAATATTTGTAGCTCAGGATTGAACTGTGGGGTTCTTGATGCTCTCTCTAAGCCTAGTGGTTTCCTTGCAAAAGTTTCATTACCGAACTAGGCAACATCATCAGTGCTCAACATCCATGGAGATTTTCAGTCCTCCAGGACAGTTCATCCCAAAAGTGCTTTTTCAAAAGGCAACCGGACTTTGTTTTTCCTTGAAGACCTTTCGCTTCTCAAGCTCCAAGAAGCTTCCTCAGTTCTGAATGATTGGGGAAGCGCTAGCGCTCAAAGATTAAAAGGGAAAAAAATCAACACGCCAATATTGTGCAGCGATGAGAGTGCTGCGGATTGGCTTTTGGTGAAAGCCTTCCTTAGAGAATTGGTGAGGCGGGTCAAGAGCGCAGGGGCAAAAGTGTCGAGTGGCCGGGCCACGTGCCGACGGGCGCCACACTTTGCACACGTGCCTGCCCCTTTTGCACGCTCACTCTCCGGCTCGCACCGAGGAGGCGGGTCCCTCGGCGGCTCCTCTCGCCGCCCAATCTGGCTCAGGGGCCGGGTTTTGCTCAGCCACCGGCTCTTCGGAAGGGCAATCGCCAGGTTGCTTTAACCCGGAGTTTGGCGGCGCGGGAGAAGCACTGGGCGACGGGCGAGTTGAGGTTAAGCGAGGGGCCGGCCGGCTCGCGCCACAGATTGAACTCGGGAGCGCTCGCGCGAAGTGATACTATGTGCCAGCGTCGTTGCCTTGGGTAATGTGTGTGTGTTTGTGTGCGTGTAGACCCGGGCAAGAGCAACCCTGTAGTAGTTCTCTTGAGCGAGAGGCGGACTCGCTTTCTCACCTGCAGGGCACGGGTGTTTGGGCGGCTTTCCCAATTTCTTGGTGTTGCAACTGATTAGATGAGAGAAATCCCAGTTCCGCTATTCTCCTAAGGGGAAAGTATCCTACCCGGCTGGATTGGAGGCGCTGGGTTTTAAATATTGGCGGAACATCTGTTTTATGATACCCGGCTAGCTACTACGTTATTAGGCCAGCCTGGTTCCTGAATGATAAAAAGCTTTCGGTTTCTGTTAGAAGGCTTCGTTTAATCGACTTAAGACAGTGAAGATAAAAGACGAAGATGTAGGCAGTTCTGCTATTCGGGAAGGGTGAAGCCATCTTTCTCTTCGCTAATCGTCTTGCACCAACAGTGGGGATTTTATATTGCTTACATCCTTTTGTTGCAATTTAGCCTGATTAGTGAAGGTTGAGGAAGGAACCGGCAGGATCGAAGCATCCAAATCCTACACCCGCTCTTTTTTTTTTTCCTGAAAGGGGAAAAAAGTTAGATTGTCCTGTTAAAAAAAAAGAAAGAAAACCCACAGAATCTCTTTAAACTTTCTTCTGGCTGCAAATATCCAACTGCAATTATTTTCTTTGGAAAACCCCAGGTTTTGGGTTGGTAGTATTGTTCTCTATAAACAGACTTTTAATTTAGATTATATTGGGGATTAGTTGAATAGTGGTAGAAAGCTATAGCTGGTCAAGACACCGACTGATTCATCCGTTTGGAGTTTTAAATTTAGGGGAAATTCTTTTTTTTTTGTGGTGCATCTGATTAGAAAGCTCTTGTCGTAAATCATCAGGAAATGGAAGGAAGCTGTTAGGTTGCTGAATTATGCTGGATGGTGGTGTTAAATCCTGCCACTTAATAATGTAAGTTATAACTCATGGCATACTTGTTTAGCTACTTTGTGTTTAAAATCGTGCCTTTCCTAGTAATTGCAATTAATTACCGAAGACACAGCTTGAACCAATGAATAATCTCTTCATTTTCTGCATCTAAGGAAGAGAAATCATAACATGCTGGAATAGAGGGATGGTTACATAGTTCAATGAATCTCTTGCTAAGTTTGTACTTTACATAATGAATAGCAAGTTACATTAACAAAATAAACAGAATATTCTTCTAATGCAACTCTTCTTTAGAGTTGTTTGGGTTATTACACCAGTTAATGAATAGAGTTAAATCCAGGATCGCAAGGCAAACCATCTGGGTTTGACCAGAGAAGCTGATGCTACAATATAGTAATTTGACTTTAAAATTTTATAGGACAGCTTGTTTGAATTGCAGTGGAACTAGGGCAACTGCTCTGTTTGAAGTCAATAAGGGTTACTGTGCTACAAAAATGTGTTACTTTCCAGTTTTCTGATGTTAATAATTTTGCAGCAAGTAGTTTAAAATTAAAACCAATCAACCAATTTATCTTCTAGCTTAAAAACCCATTTCTTTGTGGTCACCTTTCTCTTGCAGCAATGAGTGGCAAGTTTAAAAGTATGAGTTCAGTCAGTAAAAGGCTGCTTCTAATTTATTTCCCATTTATTGACAGATTTCATTGCTCTGTATTTTGCTGTTTTGTGCACTCCTCAATATAAGAGATTTGGAAGGGTCCGTCTTGAAGAGGCATGTTACACACTATGCATGATGAGGTAGTAGAAATCCAACAGTAGCACAGCATTCTCTGAAGTCCATGACAAATGTCACGTTATTCCTATGAAGAAGCTACTCCAAGTCAACTTTTCCAACAGTGGCACACTTTCTTGAATTCCCAAATGTCTTTTAAAATCACTGTCAGTAACAGCAGCGACAATGCTGAAATTCAGAGGAGCCCACCTGAACTCACAGGTTTCTTTCCAAAACGATCTAGCATCTTTGAGAGATTTCCTGTTCTCCAAAGAACACAGGAGACAAGATGTCCTAAAATTGCTAGAGAAGATTTCCAGCAGAAAGGTGAGGTTTTTTTTAAAACGTTCATCAGAAAATATTTCCTGTAAGATACATATTTTCTTTCCTTTGTCAGATTAATATTTGTTAACAGTATTCATACATTTACCAGTACTTATGCAAATATCCTTTACCTTCTTTCTTGAAGAACATTT
The DNA here is from genome assembly GCF_051295495.1 of Thamnophis sirtalis. Classification (NCBI taxonomy): domain Eukaryota; kingdom Metazoa; phylum Chordata; class Lepidosauria; order Squamata; family Natricidae; genus Thamnophis; species Thamnophis sirtalis. The sequence continues at coordinate 31,171,869 of NW_028261387.1, forward strand.
AGAGCAGATTTTCTTTATAGTTCACAAATTTATATCACAATATGTAAATAATTGCAAGTGTAAGGTTTGCAAAATACTATTGTGAAATGAGTATCAGAGAAGGAAACCTCTTTTTCTTTCATTTAATAATAATATGAAACTGTCACTCTTTAATGGAAACTCTGTTGGCAGATCTATTTAATGTTTTTATATAAATATTATAGTTAATATAACTACATTTCCATTTGGAATGTGGCAGTTCTTTTACAATGCACCATCATTTTATACTGTGTTTATTGTAAAATGATAAACACCTTTATCATAAGTGTTCTTTCTCAGAGCTTGTGAGTAGAATGGTATTTATGTAAAAAAGTTAACCTGAATGATGCAGGCAACAAAAATAAGATGAGTATAGATAGTTCAGAATGAGCATTGATAATATTTCTATCTAATCAGCTGGGTCAAAATTAATCTAACATGCTAATTCAGTTATTTTTCTTGATGTCAGAAATAAATTGGTGTGTTCTGGCCTATCATTCCTCCTTAGTTTTGTTAATTCAGCTTTTAATCTCAGCTCCCTCATTGTTTCACAATCTAGAAACATAAATCAAGGTTCTCTAGATAGTTAAGAAGAAGTACCCCACCTCAGCTATAATACTAAACAAACCTAGGTTTGAGGTTACATGACTTTCCTAGTTGTTCCCTCTAGCAGAAAAAAAACAATGGTCAAGCAACATATACAATCTTTTTAAACAGAAATAATCTGCATTTATGCACATGGACACTAAGAAAGTTCAATCAATTTTTGGCACATTAGGTATCTTGAGATCTACTTCCTTCAATACATTTTAAATTATTGCTTGATTTTCCCCCTCTCTGGTTTGTGTTCAAAACACTGGCCTGGAAGCTATGATTTTGCTATGTGTCTTTATTATTAACCCACTCCTGTCTCCTTTAATCTCAGAATTCTCAAAAATAACCAGCATTATAAATATTGTGAATAATGCATTATTTTCAGCAAAGCACATTTTTAAATGCCCTTGAAATCCTTTAAGAAAAAAAGCAAGAACATTTGAGACATCAGCTTTATCTTTTGTAATATTTGTAACAACTTTAGATAGATCATATTTATAAGACCAAAATCTATGTAATTTAACCTTTGGTTTTCAACACAGGCCCACGGAAATGGAGAACCATAAGAGCAATATCCATCTCCTGTTATTGTTCTGGAGTAGTTACCATATTTTTCAGAGTATAAGATGCACATTTTCCCACTAAAACAGGGTGAAAATTTGGATGCTCTTATATAGTGAATGTAGCCTCGCCCACACTTTGGCGTCTGCCTCACAGCAATTTGCCTCCTTGCAGCAAACAGCAAACAGCCTGTTTCAGTTTCAGCATAGCCTGATTAGCACAAGCAGCTGATTGTTGGTTGGATTGGCCTCCCAAGGATCAGCTGTTTCAGGCTGCAGGAATTGCCATTACCTATGGCCACCTCTGCACGCCCCATTTTCAGCCTCCACATCCCATTTTTGGTTTCCACGCACCCCATTTTCCGCCCATTCTAATCCCTGCCACCCGGAATGGGTGGAAAACAGGGTGTGCGGGGGTTGAAAATGGACTGTGCGGCTTAAAATGGGATGTGGAAGCCAAAAATGGGTGTGCAGAGGCAACAATAGGCTATGGCAATCCTTGGGAGGCCCGACAATCAACTGCTTGTGTTAATCAGGCTGTACTGAAACTGAAATGGACTGTTTGCTGTTTGCTGCAAGAGGCAAATTGCTAGGAGGCCGAGGGAGAGGCAGATTTTTTTTCTTGTTTTCCTCCCCAAAAGCTAGGTGCGTCTTATACTTCGGAGTGTCTGATACTCTGAAAAATATGGTAATTCTTTGTTTCTGTGACAGCAGATTGCCATCCTGATTGTATGTTTCTCCAGGCTTCTTTAAAAACAATCAGAACTATTCCGCCTGTCTGAATTTGCACTGATGATACAGTTATTTGAATAATGAAAAGTCTGCTAGAAAACAACCAAGTGTCAGAGAGCACCAGGGACTCCCTCATATCAGAGTTTACAGTAAATTCAATAGTTCAATTCTTTTCCACTTCTCTGAGCTCCTCATTATTCCACTAGATAATGCTCTGCAAGTTTATTAATGGGGCAGTGGGAAATAATGCTTTACCCATTCCTTTTTTTTAATCCATTTATTTTTTCTCTCCCACTTAATCTTTCCATGTCTTTCTTCTTTCTTTTAGTTGCTTCTTCTCTTAATGAAAAAGTCCCGAATGTCATAATCGTTCTAATGGTATAGTTGCTAAGTTGCTGAATTCCAAATTGGGAGGGGGGAAAAAAGGAAAAGTCTTCAATGTGTTTTCTATAGAGCCTTGGATCATATATTTTATCTGCTAAAAAGAAGGCTAACATAAAAATAGTTCAGTAGAAGATAATATCTAGCAACGAAAAATAAAAGATATTTCTGAAGGGATGCAGCAGTAACATATGTTCTCAAAAATCTTCATAGGGCAATCCTATTTTTTAAAATAAATTCCTTGGCAATATTCTTGATGGTGAATTACTAGTCCAAAAGATGTGGAAAATTTAAAGAATGTTGTGTAGACAATTTAGCTGGTTGCTGAAATGCACTTTGGTCCTTTATACTACTTAGTGCATTTGCATTGAGTTGAATGTGACTGGTGATATATTTTAATGTCTTGGATGAGGAAACTTTTATTTCTTTTTCTGGGTAGCAGGTGATCATTTAATTTCTATTATGATTTCCCTTTTAATTTAAAATTACACCTATTTATTTCCTTTTTTTAATTAAAAAGTAAATTCATCAGCTTCTTAGTTGCCAGTTTTCTCTCTGGCCTTTTTGCCTAAGGTCATGTCTTGGAGGGAGTTAAGGAATGAATTAGAGTCATTACCGTAATTGTTTGATGTAATTAAGAAGAAAAGGGTTATTTCTTTAAAACTGGGGATAGGTGCCCTGGCAGCCCCCTTTTTCTGCTTTAGAATGCTCATACTGAGGAAGACTTCAATTACATTTAGCTATCCCATCATTAAAATAGTTTTTAAAAAGATTTATATGGCCACCCATCTTAAAACACAGCTTTGAACAGCCATACATGTATTGGGTTGTTGTTGTTTTCTTGCTTATCCCACCATGGATTTGGTATGGATACAGTTTGATACAATTTGATGCACCTCACCAACCATTCACAAACTGATTCTCTCTCAGGGGTGGTACTAGGCCAGCAGAGATTGGACAGTTTAGGCTCATGCAATCACACGCCCTCTCCTCTGGTTTCAGGATATGTTTGTGGGCTTTTCTGCTTGGGCAACGGGAAATACAAATTATTTTAGATTGAATACTCTCCTAGTCCAGTCAAGTCTCTGAGCCGATCCCAGGTTTGATGACCTGGATCAGTCTGAAAAGCACCTGCCCAATGATGGTGGTGGTGGCAGCAGTGGATGGGAGTGGTACAATGAAGAAGGAGAGACCGAGCTGATATCAATAACCAGTTGGGTTGCATTTGGAGTCAGGACCTGACCGTCTTTTGTGGTAATGAGCGCTTTAGCTTAATTATGCACTGTGTGAAGAAATATTTTATTTTGCTTATTTAAATATTTTCTAAACCAGTTTCTTTCACTAGCCATTGATTGTTGTGTTTGGAAAATTCCCCCCTTCCCCATTTCTCCATGACATGCATGATTGATAATGTTTCCTTATATGTCTTTTTATATTCTAAACATTCTCAGATACATTAGCATTCTCCTAAAGGCAAGTGTTTGATTTCCCTCAATTCGTTTTCACTGCCTTCTCTTACATTTTCTCTAGATCTATTATAACCTTTTTCAAATATGGCCATCAAAACTATGGAGTTTTTTCAAAGTCTGACATACCGTAGATCTGCTTAAAGGCATTACAGAGTTGACAGCTTTATTTTGAGTTCTTTTCCTAAGGATCCCTCTGACTGAATTGACTTTCTCAAAGCTACTAATTATTCATTATGACCCCAGATCTTTTTTCTAAATAGTTACAATCATTTAGTCCTCTATCAGTATATGTGTGAGGTTAGAAGGGTTTGCCTCACTGTGCATCACTTTACACATACCTGGTCCTGTAACCATTGATCTGCCACATCATTCTATGAGATCAATAGTGATAAGTAGCCTTATTTTTCAAAATTATTCCTATATCATATAGGAAAAACAATGTAAGTTGTTGTTGGAATCCATACTTGTAAGAATGTCCAGTTTCATCTTTGTAGGCAATTCAGAGACTGCTTGAAGCAGTTCAAAGAAGCGTAGGTGTATAATGCACACAGTAAGAGTTAGTTGTGGATAGGAGTTACATGCATTACTTAAATAGAGGGTCAGTTTGGTCTACTGGTAAGGCTAGAAAGCATGAAACCATGAGTTCAAGTGCTATCTTAACCATGAAAGTGAGCTGGGTGAGCTTGGCCAGTCATTCCCTCTCAGTCCAAATCACCTCACAGAGTTATTGTTGTGGGGAAACTAGGAAAAGGAAGATGTGTTGAATATGTTAACCAACTTGAATTATTTGTAAAAATAATAAAGATGGGATATAGATAAACAGTAGAGCTGCTTGATATTTTTCAGTTGCATAAATTTAAGATTTGCTCTTTGTTATAACTCAGTCCTAGTCTAAATTATTGTGCTATCCAGTAAATATCTGTACAATTGATTTATATTGATTTGATTTATTTGACTAATTCTACACATTCCAAGTTCTTTGTGTGTGTTCTGTCTTGGTCTTAATAATACCCTGCAAAACAAAGTAGACCCATATAGTAACTATGAGAACTCTGGCCTGGTGACCAGCTTCAACTCACTATATACTTTATCCAACCTTTTCTTGGTTTGCTTCCAATTTCATTTGGAATTGAGAATACCGTAGTTTTAGTATTTTAACAATGTACTGAACTACGCTGCTTGTATTACCATTTTATTTCATATAGAGATAGAAAGAGACACATAGCTGCGTGTTTATATATCTGTGTGCAACTTAAAATCAATATTAAATAAATCAATGTAAAGTATATGATTTGACATTGTGTGCAGATTTTTAAAAATCTAAATTGTGAAGGAATGGTCAGCAGTAAGAAATGGGAGAAATCTCTATCAAAATTGCTTCTTTTTCACTTTTCAGAGGAAGAAAGAGCTTATGTTTTTTTAATCTGAATTTCAAACGTGGAAAATCTTAATTTTGTTTGGGAGTTTATTAGTCAAAATGCCAAAGTCACCTTTGTCGTGTTTCTATTGTGGCTGCATTAAATTAAGTTTAAAAAATGCATAAGAGAGAGTGGGTTGCTTGAGGTGAGGTCATGTTTATAGATGAGGTCATGTTTAAATTGGACAAATCCCAAGTCTTGCACTTTCTGCCTTACATTGACTGTTGCTAGGATGGGAGAAGTTACATAGAGAGCTTATTGCTTGCAAAGTGGCTTTGAAATTACACTGGATTACAAAACATTAACATCAGGGCTGCAAATATATCTAGAGCTACAGATTGCCCACCCTGATTTAAAAGTGTTTTTAAATATTTGGTTATTTAAAATCATATGATGATAACACTATTGTAGCAATACATGGACAATTCTTCATTGTTTTTCCTTCCAAGCTTCTCCAGAAACATATGGTTTCTGAATGAATTATAGCTATGGATGGATTTTAACAATTCAGTTTGTCTTGAAAGATAGCATGACAGAAGAACTGATTATAGCTTTTATTTTTTACAAGTTATCTTTCTACATAGACACTCTGGGGGATCATTTGGGCAAGTATCCCATGGTATGATAGTACATTGTGGTAGAATGCTGGAAGAAAGATGCTATATTTGAATGCTTTCTTGAGAATTTGATATTGCAATAGGAACACTTTGACTTTGAGTTGTGAATAGCAGGAGTCATGGTGGCACAGTGGTCATGGTGGCACAGTGGTGGCACAGGAGTCATGGTGGCACAGTGGTGGCACAGTGGTTAGAATGCAGTATTACAGGCTAATTCTGCCAATTGCCAGCAGTTTGATTCTTACCGGCTCAAGGTTGACTCAGCCTTCCATCATTCCAAGGTCGGTAAAATGAGCCAGATTGTTTGGGGCAATATGCTAACTCTGTAAATCACTTAGAAAGGGCTATAAATCACTATGAAGCGGTTTATATGTCTTACTGCTATTGCCATGTCTACTAAAGAGCAATCTAAAAAGACATTTGTCAAATGATATTTGCAGAATACTTGTGGGAGAGGAGGCAGACAAAGATAGAGTCACATAATATTAATTAAATTAGAAAAGGGTTTTTATGAAGAATTAATTATTCTTCCTGTACCATAAGTACCAAAATAACCACATTATAATATAAAAAGGAGGAAATGAAGCTTTTGGTAGCCAGTATACAAAGATTTAATTGCAGCTATATATTATCTGAAAGTAGCTACAACAGAGGGTGTGATAAGCCATAGAAAATATTATATACTGCCACTTTAGAGAATTCAGGATCCTCAAAATTCAATATGAAAAGAAGCAAGTAGTAATGCTGTTCAGAGCATTCTACAGCGACACTTCACTAATAAGTTAATGGGAGTATAGGACTTCTCCCCAGTCATGAAAGTAGCATCTCATCTACAAAGTGTTGGAAGGTTTTTGAAGACCATTTCCAGTTGTCTCCATGCAGGAAATCAGAGAAAAAGCTGTTTTAGAAAACGAATAGCTGCTCACTCATGGTCATATACCTTACAAAATGCCAATTTCAAATGTTTTGCACAATCTTCATAAATAGCAATTAGAGCCACATTGGTATATGAACAAATCAACAGTTCGGCAAAATCTAAAAAGAAACCAGAATGGCACAAAAGGGTGGGCATGCGCTCATGTTCTCCATAATTTGTCATTAGACAAATTATTCTAAGAAATGCATGGTGGAATAAATGTAAAGAAACCTGAAGTTAAGCCAGATCTTTTAGCAATTAAAAAAAAAATCTCCGAACCAAGATGGAAGGGTGAGCACAATAGGTAGTGATGGCATTATTCATGTCAACTAACCCAAATGTTTAAGGACAAAGGCAAATTATTATTCCTGGCCTGTTAAAGAGCGGGTAGAAAATAGATAGATAGGTAGGTAGGTAGGTAGGTAGGTAGGTAGGTAGGTAGGTAGATAGATAGATAGATAGATAGATAGATAGATAAGATAAAATAAGATAAGATAAGATAAGATAAGATAGGATTTGAATATTTTGAAAAATATATACATTTGCATTAAAATCATTAAGGAAAACAACTTTCTGAAATAGTAAATTTTCTCTATTCATAGCATATATGTAAAAGCTCATTGTATTTAAATTCTGTTCCAATTCTATCTTTATGTTGGATTTGATAACTTTTGCAAAGTAGTTGCCAGGTTTTCTCAAACTTCTCTATATTGTTAAGGCATATTCTGTCTGAATACTTCCTTATTTACACAACACACTTCACTGCTAACCTGGAAAAAGGCTCTCCCCATTTTTCTGTGGTTTAATTTGTGTTTTATTAAATGATTATTCATCACTGATGATTACTGGGAAATAAGCTGCTGTATGAAATACTGTAAACCAATTTATGCCATCTCAGTTTTCATGTGTTTTTTTTATTTATGAATTGCAAGAGCTTATTCAAACCATTGCAAAGTAATGAAGCAAAGTCTATCTGGCCAATTGGTGCATTAACATAAATATTGCAAGGCTTGATGTTGCTGGCTGATTTTGATTGGTTTTTCTTCTGCTGTGTTTGAATGGGGCTTTGATGGGTTTATGCAGTTTCTTAACCAAAAAAAACAGCAGTAAAATAAGTCTCAATTATTAATATATTTCAAGAGTTGAGCAAATGATTTTCATATTCAAGGACATTCTAGGTAGTGACAGATGTCAGGATAGCAGCAAGATGAGAATTGATCCAAAAAGCAAAATAATTTAATTGTGTTTTTTTGCATGTTTACTTTGGGGAAAAATTGCCCTAAAAAGACATTAGCAAATACTGTAAAACTAACTTTTAATGCACATTTCAATTGCTGTTATTGTAAGCTCTTCAGGGGTTGAATATTTAGTTTATTCTGAAACTTTGCTGCACTACATGAAATGTGACACCTAGGACTTAGCATTTTAATACTTAGACAAAATATGTATAATAGTAGATGATGTATTTTGCCTGCCTTACAGATCTGAAGAGGTTAGACATTCTGACTAAGGTACTCAGTATCCAAAGTGTAAATCGATGCTTAACTTTCTAAAAAAAATAATAATCTTTCAGTAATCAAATAATTTTACAAGTGAGTGCATATGCAAGAATAATATATGCTACAAAACTGGAGCCAAGTACTTTCCCGGCAACTGGTGTAAGGCCTGAATTTCATTGCCAATATGTGTCAGTGATTCATTGCTATTCTATGAAGTATTCCACCGAAAAGGTTAAAAATTAAAGCCACCAACTTGTGGGTGATAAAAATAACAGCGTTAAATAGTTCATAGAAGTGAAATTGAATAGTATTCATCACCAAGCCACACTCTGTTTTAGATTTCTTTAAATAAAATGCCACCATAAAAATCTTGCTTTTGTTTAAAAACATTCTTGTTTTTGGAGGGAATGACAAGGCTGCCAAATAAGAAATGAAATGATTCTTTAGGTAGATGTGCTCTTAGTACTTAATGCCTAACATAGAACAGGTTTCTTTATAATATATTTAAGTAATAATTCTTAGGAATGTGGGATGCCTAGAGCAAAGCGCTTAAATAAAGTGTTGTTTTAGATATCTAGGAGCAGGTTTATGAAACACTACAGGATAGTTGTCTGGGAAGGCAGAGCCTCACCATTCAGAGCTATGAGCCTAAAAACAGCTCAGGAGAGCAATGTTAAAATGTTAAAAAGCAAAACAGAGCATCCTGATATTTGCCTAAAACACCTAATGCTTTTGGAAAATAGTTTCATGCATGTAGAGGAGAAACTGCACAATTTTTAAATGGTTTTCTTGAGTTTTAGTCTCCTCTGCTGCCCTATTGAGCAGCTGAGTTTAATTTATTCTGACTTGCACACTGAGGGTAGGCATTTGTAAGACCCAGATAAAATTTGCTGTTTCCTGGAATTGTCTTATGTTGGTGAGTAAATCCAAAATAGTAGTGCTTGAAGAAGGCTCCTGATGAACTAGACCACCCAACTACTTTCCCTATTTTTTTTTAGTAAGTCTTGACTCATTCTGACCAAGCAGTTGAATCTGGGTCAATTGTTGAACTAACGTGAATTGCAATGAAAAAAAAAGCATGAATTGATTTATTGTTTCATGTTGTCTCAGAAGCTTTATCTACTCTAAGGCACCCTATCTCAATTTAATGGCTTCTAAATTATTGGAACTGCAGCCCTCAGAATTCCCATCTTTCATGCTTTTGTCACACTGGCTGGGGATTCTGGGTTTTAGAGTATCAACACATCTGGAAAGTGTCGGGTTAGAAGATTTTGCTATAGGGGATATATTGCATACTAAGGATTGCTAGAGCTGCTTCTATTTTAAATCAAAGGAAGTTTTTTTTTTCAAAGAGAAGAACTTGGCTGTGAAGTTTTTATGGAATGCTCATCCCAGTTGGACTCGAGGAACAGACGCTACAATCTTATATGGATCAATCTTGTTTTGTTCCTCCTGCATTAAAAATATGGTGATGTTGAAGGTGGGGAGGAATGATACAGTGGAGATTTGTGGTCACCTTTGCCTTCAGATGGTATATTTAGGTTCTTTGTACTATTTCAACAACAGTAGCAAAATGTTAGAAACACTGTTCTAACGAAATCTGCAGTAGGATGGGGGTACACAAAATCTTTTTAAACCTTGACATAATAATATGATATTGATGGTTACACACTCAAGCAGATGTTTAGACTGGATTTGGCATTTTTGTCCAATTATCGAGTCCTTCCAAAGGACCTGGGACAGGCAGATGTTGTTTAATAATATTAATTATATCGTTGCAGAATGTAAGCTGTTCCAAGTAAAGATGCCTTTTGTAATTGACTGATGTTGACTTTATCAATGCCAGTGGTGTTCAAATGGTGCTCCGAATATATTGAAGTTACATCCTAGGCACCTATTACTATTGGTACTATCTTTGCTTTCTTTTGCCTTCTACTTCTATTTTCAAATCTCTACATTTTATGATTTTTCTCCGGTTCTTCTATTCTGCTGTCTCCAAGTATTTTATTGCTACTAGCCAGACTTTATTATTATTTTTCTTTATACAGAGAGCCAGATGTTTAAACTAGATTTTGAATTTCTGTCTACCTATCAAGTCCCTCCTAAGGTCCTGGGATAGACAATAGCAATAGCAATAGCAGTTAGACTTATATACCGCTTCATAGGGCTTTCAGCCCTCTCTAAGCGGTTTACAGAGTCAGCATATTGCCCCCAACAACAATCCGGATCCTCATTTTACCCACCTCGGAAGGATGGAAGGCTGAGTCAACCCTGACAGAGGTTGACAGAGGTTGTTGATTAATATTAATATTATTTTATATATTATCACTTCCTCTTTTGTCCATTTTCATAACGTATAATCACATGTATACTATTACATAGCCAATATCATGTTGTGTTAATTAATAATTACATCAGTTCATCTTGCCATCAACTCCCGGAAAAATAAAAATAAAAAATAAAAACCAATTATTGGCTCTTCCGCTCTCCATACACCATATTTATGCCTTATCCAACACTTTCTTCTGCCTCTCTCCTCCCCCTCCCTACCTCCTTTCTTCCCTCCATCATCCTTTTCTACTCTACTTCCCCTTCCTTTCTCCTTCTCCTCTCTCCCTTTTCCACTCCTCCTTATTCTCTTCATCTTCCCCCCCTTGCCCTCTCTCCTATCCCTCTCTTCCTATCTTTCTTCTCTCCTCTGCTTCCCACTCTTCCTCTCATTCACTTGGTGTATTTCAGCTTCTGAGCAAACTCCATTCTGTGTTGATGGTATTTATACTTCCATTTCAATATACATAACATATCTTTGTTTTAAAAAATAAGAGAAAGACAGTATACATGTACAATCATATTACTTTAAAACCTAACACCCCTCCTCAAGCCTAATATACTTCCCTCCCTCCCCCCTCCCCCCATGACCCCCCCAACCTTCCCTCCCCTGACTTCCCAGAACCAATACACGGTATAAGTCTTTAACAAAAATAGTCTAAAATATATTTGAAAAGAGAGTAGAAAATTAATAACGTCTTTAAATTGAACTTAGCTCCTCCTTGCTAGGCTAACTCTAAACAATTTATATCATTCCTTATCTTAATCATAAGCTATCTGGAATTTCTTAGTCCCATATTTATTTTGAGTATAATCAATCCATTTTTTCCAGTCTTGTTTATATCTCTCGTTTGAATAGTCCTTAAGATATGCAGATATTTTACCCATCTCGGCTAGGTTTGTGACTTTCAATGTCCATTCTTGGATAGTAGGCAAATCTTCATTCTTCCAGTATTGCGCCACCAACAATCTAGCTGCAGTTATTAAGTGCAAAATCAAATTAATCTCTACAGCTGTACAATCAGTAATTATACCTAACAAAAATAACGGCGGGGGGGGGGGGAAGAACTTTATCCTTTTTTAAAGAACATAATCCACCATATTTTTATCCAAAATGCCTTAACCTTTTTGCAAGTCCACCATATATGAAAATATGTAGCATCCACAAAGTCACATCTCCAGCATTTAGGTTGTAAATTCGGATACATAGAGGCCAACTTTTTAGGATCTAAATGCCATCTATAAAACATCTTGTAAAAGTTTTCTCTTAAGTTTTGGGCTTGTGTAAATTTTACATTTCTTACCCAAATCCTTTCCCATGTATCCAACATTATTGGTTCTTCAATATTTTGGGCCCACTTTATCATATAGTCTTTGACTAATTCTGTTTCCGAGTCCATCTCTATTAATACATTATATAATCTCTTTATATGCATTGGACTTTGATCTCTTATTTGTTTAAGTAAATTATCCTCGACTTGCATAAAACCAATTTTTTGATCTATTTTCCATCTGGCCTGTAGCTGCCCGTACTGAAACCATGTTTGGATTACCTTTTCCTCTTTTAATTCATCGAAGGATTTTAGTTGTAATGCACCCCTTTCTAGGGTAAGAAGCTGTCTGTAAGTAATTTCATCATGTTTTTGTACTATGTTCATATTTTCTATTGCATGTCTGGGAATTGCCCACATGGGTATCTTATCATTTAATTTTTATTGATATTTTTTCCAGACCCGCAGTAGAGCATTCCTTAAAATATGACTTTTAAAATTCTTGTCCACTTTTTTGTTATATAACAGGTAAGCATGCCACCCATATACCAAATCATGCCCTTCGATATTAAGTATTCTATCATTTGGTAAATTAATCCAATCACTAATTACAGATAAAACTACTGCGTTGTAATATAATTTTAAATTGGGTAATTTCAAACCTCCCCTCTCGCGCACATCTTGCATTATTTTTAGTTTTACTCTCGGTTTCTTCCCTGCCCATACAAATTTATTAATACCCTTCTGCCATTCTAACAGGTTCACATCTTTTTTAAGTATTGGTAACATTTGGAAAAGAAATAAAAATTTAGGTAAAATATTCATTTTCACTGCTGCTATTCTTCCAAGCAAAGATAACTATAATTTCTCCCATTTTTTCATCTCTGTCTGTATACTATGCCAAATTGGTTCATAATTATACTTGTATAGCTTCCTGTTTGAAGTTGAAATATGAACTCCTAAATATTTGACCTTTTTAACTATTTCACATCCTGTCATTCCTTCTAGTTCTTCCTTTTGTTTAGTATTCATATTTCTGGCTAATATCTTTGTTTCCCCTAAATTTATTTTAAATCCTGACACTTGACCATATTAATTAATCATATTTATTAAGATCTTACTAGATTCCTGCAGTTGGGTTAATATTATAACCAAATCATTTGCAAAAGCACGCACTCTATATTCTTGCTGCCTAATCTTAATTCCCTGTAAGTCCTCTGAACCCCGTATTTTATTCAACAATAATTCCAAAGTTATGATAAACAATAATGGGGACAAGGGACAACCCTGCCTTGTACCTTTTTCAACTTGAAAAGAATCTGTTAAACTTCCATCAACTATAATTTGAGCTGTTTGATGTTGATATATTGCTTTGATTGATTGTAAGAAATGTTCTATTTGCATTTTTTGCAATGTTTTCAGCAGGAATTGCCAATTAACTTGATCAAAGGCTTTCTCAGTATCTCGAAATATGAGCACAGCAGGGATTTGGTTATTCTTTCCCAAATATTCTAGTGTATTAACAATTAGTCTTACATTACTTCTCATATGTCTCTCTTGAATAAAACCTGTTTGATCATTATGAATCAATTGCTGGATAACCAACATTAACCTATTCGCTAGTATTTTGGTAAAGATTTTATAATCTACATTAAGTAATGATATAGGTCTATAATTTTTTGGTTGAGTAATATCTTGATCTTCTTTAGGTATCAGGGATATAAAAGCTGTCTTCCCTTCCATTAACTCATATTAATTCAAATATCTTAACTCAAATGTTTACCATATTAACATCATTATACCTCCAGTTTTAATTACCTATAGTTATTTAAACATCCTTCATCCTTAGCTTGCCAAAGAATTAATCCATAACACATGCTGACATTTCATTTACTTACTTGTAAAATCCTCTATTAACATCAAATCCTCATATCCTATTTTAGCTGAACATCCATAATATTTAATTATATCATATATCATAACATTTTCCCAGTATTGATTAACATTTGATTGTATGTATTTTATTTAGTTTTTATAATAGTGATAATTATTGTAATTAATACTCTTTATGTATAATCCAAAAATGTTTTCTCATATCCAATTGTTATTTATCATATCGACTCCACATTATATACATTACTATCAATATCAATTATTATTCAGCTATATCTGTTACAAAGAGAGCAATTAGGTTTAGCTAGATTTCAATTGTATTCTTCAATCTATCAGCCAATTCCACATTATATACATTACCATCAATATCAATTATTATTCAGCTATATCTATTACAAATTAAAGTAATCAGATTTAACTAATTTTAAGTTGTATTCTTCCATCTGTCAGCCTGTGTCCCTCCAACAGCAAAATTTTCTCAATCCAATTGCCATTCGTTGGATAAATTTACCAAATGTTTTTATAAGCAAGTCCAGACAAAGATATCTTCACATCTTTTGGCTCTGAATGTCAGTGATGAAATAATAATGTTGTCCCGGGCTTGTAAAACTCTTCAAATTGACTTTAATTCTCAAGGGTGGAGTTTTCATTTCTCCTGCACTCTGTCTCTTTAAATGAATCTTCTTTATAGCTCCCCCCCTCCTTTCTTCCTCTGAGATAGACCAGACACCATTTCTCACATTTTCCATTTGTATTTCAGGAACATTCAAACATTCAACGATCTCAGTTTTTCCTTCATATTTTAAAATCAGATGATCCAATTTTCTTTCCAATCTCTGAAAAGAGTCAAAAAGCTCTCGACATGCGGAAAAAAGAATCTGGAGTGAGACCTTAGAAGTATTTTCAGACGCCATGATGTGTCGTAGTTAGAAATTGCAAGTAAAAACACGCTGGAAACTGCAATCTTATCTGATCGTAAACACAGCCAAGTAATAAAAATGTCAGATCGTGAAGGGCTAATTAGTAGAAAGTTGACTTTACAATCCACTTAGAAAGAGTCAGTGGGGAGGGCTGCCGAAGCGTTCCTTGAAGCATTTAAGAAATAAAGTAGCCACCAGCCATAAATCCATTAAAAAAAGACCAATTCGCCGCTAGATTCTTCTATTTTTTGGTTTCAATTAGCTTAAACTTTTAGTGCGGACAGTCTCTCTTGAATAATAAAATCAGCTTACCAGATGACATCACTTCTGCCATTCTTAGGGGCAACCTGCAGTTTCAGTTAGCATGCAGCTAATCCAGAAAGGAATTGGCACGAGGGGTTAATACCCCCCCCCAGAGACTTTGCGAATGTCTCTGAGGTCCTGGGTCTCCCCTCACCTTCACTGTCGTCTCCGGGACAGCTAGGGTCCAAAAAACCCGTCCAAAAATCCTTCGGAATAGAGGAATTTCAGGAATAGCCTGAAACTCCGTCTTCTCACTGCTAAGCCCCGCCTTCTTCCCTTGTCTTCCAAGATGGGGGTACCTTGCCTTCCACTTGAATCTTATTAAATAATTCCATAAGAGGTTCTACCATTTCTAATTGTAGATTTTTATAATAAGCCGCCGACAAGCCATCTGTACCCGGAGCTTTCCCTGCCTTTAACTGTTTGATTACCTGTAGAATTTCCCCCAAAGTTATTGGTTGGTTCAATCTTTCCCTCTGCTTATCTTTAACTATGGGTATTTTTTCTTTGTCCAGGTATCTATCTATATCTAGGCCTTGAATTTTATCACCCTTGTACAATCCTATAAAAAATTCACGAAAGACCTTTTGAATCTCATCCTGTTGATACACTTCCTTCCCTCTATAGTGTAATTTCGCTACGTTACGAGATTTTTGTTTTTTCTTAATCAAATATGCTAACCATCTACCAGATTTATTTGCATTACAGAAAGTTTTATGTTTTGCATATAACAGATTGGTAGCTACCTGGTCTGAAATCAGCATATTAAATTGGTCTTTTAATAAAGTAATTGCTTCTTTAATCTTTTTATCTCCTGGTTTTAAAATTAACTCTTGCTCTTTCTTCCTAATTTCATCTTCCAGTTCGATTCGCTTTCCCCCCTGTTTACGTCTATGTAATCTATTTAGATTTATTAAAGCTCCTCTCATATACGCTTTACTTGCATCCCATACTATTTCCATAGATGTACCCTTATTCATATTAAAAACAAAGTATTCTGTTAACAATTTTTTACATTCATTAATATATTTCTCATATCTAAATAAATTTTCATTCAATCTCCAAGACCTTCTTGGTTGCGTCCCAACTCCCAACTCCATCCAAACCGGATTATGATCTGATAAAACTCTGGAGCATATCTTTGTTTTCTTTACCCTAGAAAGCAAATCATTGGTAGTTAGTATGAAGTCAATCGTAGAAAAGGATTGGTGTCTATCAGAAAAGAAGGTAAAATCATATTCTTCTGCATTCCTTTCTCGCCAAATATCTCTCAGTTCAAAATCATCTATCATGTCGAAAAAGGACTTAGGTAGTTTTGCTCGCATTTGAGTATTTTGCTGAGAAGACTTCTTGTCTTTCTTGGTATCCATAACACCGTTCCAGTCACCCAATAGTATGCAGGACCTATAATCCCAATGTACTAATTTAGCATGGAGCTTTTTATAAAATCTATCTTGTTGTTGGTTGGGAGCATATATTCCCAGTAGCAATATTCTTTTACCTTCTAATACCAGATCTATTGCAATGTATCTTCCTTGGGAATCTGCTTCAATTAATTCAGCTCTCATATCCTTCCTTGAATAGATAACTATACCATTTTTCTTCTCTGGAGCAGAAGCTATAAAGTGTTGTCCAAGTCTTATATTAATCAAGTACTTTTGATCAGTTGATCTAATGTGAGTTTCTTGCAAGCAAATTATATCATACTTGAATTGTTTAAGATAGTGATTTATTTTCTTCCTTTTCTGTGGGGAATTTAATCCATTAACGTTCCACGTTAGGAATTTAGTTGTCATCTTTGGCTCCCTGAAGCTTTTTTAGAGCCATCTGGACATCCTGGAATTTAATCTTTGGCCTGGCTCCTCCCACTGGTTCTAGTCTGATACCTGTAGCTTCTTGACCGGTGGCAGGTGTTTGTTGTAATTGTTGCTTTTTTAATTCTTGGTCCATTGGTCTGGTAATCACACGGGTTTGTCTTTGTTCCTTGGCTCCTTGTACTTCTGAGAGAGAAAGTTGATCCAACCCTGTGTAGTTTGCTGTCTATCTTGTCCTTCTTGTTCTCTTTCTCTGGGTCCAGGCGGGGGTGGGATGTCCAGCCTTCAATATGTTATTGTAGAAGTCTGGGGCCTTCCATACTGAATTAAGATGGTATCTTTGCCCTGATAAATGAGTGCTAAACTGTCTGGCGCATCCCATTTGAACTGTAACTGATGATTTTTAAGCTCTTCAACTAAAAAAGCGTAGTCTTTCCTTGATCTCAGCATTTTAGGTGGTATCTCCTTCAAAACTGTCACCTCCTGACCCCCAATTTGAAGCTTAGTTTTATAAGACTCTTGCAATATTGTATTCCTCCTGTCTCTTGTAGCAAAATACACCACAATGTCTCTTGGTAATTACTTTTGTCTGGTAAGCCCGGAGTTTACACGATAAACCTTTTCAATTTGCCATTCAAAATTCCCACCTGGCCTTCCCATCAAATTATCGAAGGCTTCTGAGAAAATCTGTTTCAAATTTTCTTGATTATTTTCACGTAAACCTCTTACTCTTAATGCAAATTCCATTTGCCTATACTGTAACAAAATAATTTCATTTTCAGCATCTCCAACTTTTTGTTGAACCATATCCATTTTTGATGCCAAGTTGGTATTGGAATCGCTAAGATCTTCTAGTCTCTCTTCAATTCCAGACATGTATCCTGATAGAGAATTAAAAGCCCCCAAGATATCGTCCCTGATCTTCTGATCCCGCGTCACAAGTTCATCAGACAGTTCTTTATAAGCAGCAGATATCTCTTCCTTAATTTTTGTTTCAATCGCAGCTGCATGATTTTTAAAAGCTTCGGCCAATTCTTTCTGAAAAATTTCTTTAGTCAGAGGCTCCCCTGCAACAGTAGGGGGGGGGGAAGTAGTGACTGTAATTTCGCAACAGGAGCAGGCGAGCTGCCCGCACTTTTAGAGATATTAGAAGGGGGGAGGAGGGGGGGAACCTTTTGCCTAGAAGCCATTCCAAGTTTAATCTTCTTCAGCCAATTAGTAAGTCTATGCTAGCCGATTGTACAGCAATTGCTGTTTAGTTTAGTGATAAATCACTTCCTTTTCTTTAAATGTTCTAAGCTCCGTAGAAATATTTTCAAAGTCCGACCCGTGCTACGAAACTGCTTGGCGCCATTTTGTATATCTCTTTAGAGATATATCTCTTTAGCAAGTAATTTATCAGAAGGAATTCTTGTAAAAATGAAGCTAAGGATTAATACATACAATTAGAAGTTCACGCGTAGAGAATCTGCCCGTTCTGAAATCAGTAAATCAGATTTTATGCTTGTGCTGAGGATGAGTGGATTGCCTTTGTTCTGCAAATGAAAGCAGAAGAAGTTCTTGGCGCGGAGAATATTATGCTGACGGGTGCCCTTCCTCCCTTTCCCAGATTTATGGTCTGGGAAAGTTAGTTGGCGCGCTGCCCAAGCATAATTAGCTCACCTCCTTCTAAGACCGAAGAAGAGGTAATCAAGCTGTCAAACGACTGATGAATTGCTGTTCAGAGAGTTTAACGCAACCAAGAATCCGGAGCTGTTAAGAACAAGCTCCCACAGGCAGCCCCCCCACCGGAAGTCATCACTTCCTCTTGAAGTTTAAATTGAAAGCCGAAATAGAATTCTTTATTGAGAATCTTTTTTTTATTTTTTTCTCTGAACAACATTATAGTGTAGTTCATCCCAGTTATGTTCTTATTATCAGGTGGGACTTCATTTAATAACCAAGAAAGAAACCACTCAACTCCATTTGTTTGAAATTAAGTGTACTTTTACTAATTACAAATGAACAGTTGCGAAGCTAAGCTGAATCTGGTTAATTAGGCGCGAAAGCAAAGAATACCATGTATAATTCAATCCCCTCCCCTTGGCACCCCAGTCCATAGTCCAATTATAATTCACCCAACAGTCAGGTGGGAGATAACTTCGAAAAACATCACCAGGATGGAATGCTGGACAGTTAACCTTGGCGGGAAACTCCTTCCCTCCACATGCGCAGTAAGATGGTCAGATCAGCATCTAGAATCTTCCTCCAGCACATAATGATTCCCTTCCCAAATACCATGCTCCCCCTCCCCGTTTCAATGGCAGCTGAAGCAGCAGCAAAGCAGAGGCTGACATCCGGCCCTCCTCCAGAAAAGGGCGGTCAGACCTGCAGAAACGAAAAGAACACAAACAAATCGACAGACAACAACACATGAAAGAGAGAAAGGGGAAGGGAGAAAAACAAAAGGAAAGAAAATTAGGAGACTGTCCAATAATCAGGGCTTGTCAGGATAGGCAGTGTAGAACTTGCGGAGCAGATGAGGCGCTCGAACATGGGATCCATCAACCCATTCAGTGTGAGATGGGGGAAAATGCGTCCAAGCCACCAGGTACTGGACACGGTTTCGCTGTTTACGAGAGTCCAAAATCCCACGAATCTCGAAATGCTGCTCTCCCTCTATCCAAAGCGGTGCAGGTGGAGGAGGGAGAGGTGTTCTGAAAGAAGAAGTGTGGAGAGGCTTCAGGAGATTAACATGAAAAACAGGGTAAACCCGGTTGAGATGCTTAGGCAACTGGAAACGGACGGAAACAGGGTTGATGATCTTGACAATGGGAAACGGGCCAACATACTTGGGGCCCAATTTCTTTGACTTCTGGGGCATCTGAAGAAATCTAGTGGATAAATAAACTTGATCACCAACTTTGTACTCATAGGGCTGAGTCTGTTTCTTATCAGCCTGTTTCTTATGAGCGCGGTGCGCAGCATCTAGAGTCTGGAGAGTCAAAGGCCAAATGGCCCGAAGGTGATCACTCGGACAGCGAAGACACCTGCGGCTGCTCGCGAGGAATCTCAGGAATGGGTACAAAATCTTGGCCGTACACCACACGAAAAGGGGTAAAGCCAGTACTGCTGTGCATGGAATTGTTGTAAGCCACCTCAGCGTGAGGCCCCAAATCCACCCAATCATCTTGCTGGTAGTTGATGAAACAACGTAAATATTGCTCCAGCACAGAATTAGTCCTTTCGCAAGCCCCATTAGTTTGAGGGTGGTGGGAGGAGCTTAACCCCTGGGCAGAGCCAATCCGCTTGAGAAACTCTTCCCAGAATAGGGAGGTGAACTGAACACCGCTGTCCAAAATGATGCAGTCGGGTACCCCATGTAAGCGATATATATGAAAGATGAACATCTTAGCGAGAGATTTAGCTGAAGGGATCTTGGAGCAAGGGATGAAATGAACTTGCTTGGAGAATAAATCCGTAACAACCCAGATTACTGTGTGTCCTTGACTCTCCGGAAGTTCAACAATGAAATCCATGGAGATCTCCTTCCACAGGGCTACTGGGCGAGCCACTGCCTGGAGCAACCCCTGGGGCTTACCCGGAGGGCGTTTAGCAGCGGTACAAATGGGGCAACTAGCAACATAAGCCTCAATGTCTTTTTTCAGTGAGGGCCACCAAAATTGCCTCTTGACGAGGTGTAGAGTCTTGACAAATCCAAAGTGTCCAGCTATCCGGGAGTCATGAGCCCGTTGAAGAACAATGGCTCTAATGGACACAGGGATGTATAACTTTGCCCCAATCCAAGGCAATCCATCTTTCATAGTGCATTCATCCATGTGTTGCTGGAACCAGTCATCCTCAGTAAGGGCCTTTTTTAGGTTAGAAAGAAAGTCCTCAGTGACTTCTACTTTAGAAGTTGTTTGACTTCTAGTAACAACAGGAGCGCCGAGGCTCTTTGTGGGAATGACGACACTGAGCTTTGAACAGTTGTACTGAGGGAGCCTGGACAAAGCATCAGCCATAAAGTTTTTCCCTCCTGGAATGTATTTCAAGGTAAAATTGAATCTATTGAAATGCTGAACCCAGCGCATCTGCTTAGGAGAAAGTTTTCTGGGGGTTCTCAGTGCTTCCAAGTTTTTATGGTCAGTCCACACCTCGAAAGGGTGCTTGGCGCCCTCCAGAAAATGGCGCCACGTGGATAAAGCCCAGTGAACAGCAAAAGCCTCTTTCTCCCAAATGGCCCAACGTCTCTCCGTGTCCGTCAGTTTGCGAGAGGTGTAAGCTCAGGGTTGTAATTTACCTTGGTTATTAGTTTGAAGTAGTACAACTCCCACTGCCACATCACTAGTGTCAGCTTGGACCACAAAAGGTGCATCCATGTCCGGGTGTTTGAGAACTGGTTCCTCCGCAAAGAGGTGTTTCAATTTCTCGAAAGCAGCTTGACAGTCCATAGTCCAATCCAGCGGTTTGCTAGGTTTAGGCTTGGCCCCTCCTTTCGACTTAAGGAGGTTAGTTATAGGGAGAGCTATCTTAGCAAAGGAGGGAATAAATTGATAGAAGTTAGCAAAACCCAAAAACTTCTGTAATTGCTTACGTGTACGTGGGGCCTCCCACTTGGTGACATATCTGACCTTAGCGGGGTCCATTTCAATTCCCTTGTGGGAGATGCAATAGCCCAGGTAATCAACCTTCTCCTGATGAAATTTGCACTTGGACAATTTGGCATAGAGTTCCGTCGCCCGGAGTTTTTTCAGAACTGTGCGAACAAGTTTCACATGTTCTTCACGTGTTTCCGTGTAAATAAGGATATCGTCTAAATAGACCATTACGCTTTTGTAAAGATGGTCATGTAAAACCTCATTAATTAACTGCATGAAGACTGCTGGTGCCCCCTGGAGGCCAAATGGCATTACCCGAAATTGGAAACAACCAAGGGGGCAGTTGAAAGCAGTTTTCCATTCGTCCCCCTCTTTAATTCTGACTCTATAGTACGCTTCCCTCAGGTCCAATTTAGTGAAAATTCGGCCCTTCCCCAGTTGGGCCAGCATGTCCTTCATCAGTGGTAAGGGGTACAGGTTCTGAGCAGAGATGCAGTTTAAATTTTTGAAGTTCATACATAATCTGAAGGAGCCATCTTTCTTTTCCCTGAACAATACTGGAGCTGCTAACTTGGGCCTTGCTGGCTTAATGAAGCCCCGTTCCAAGTTTTTTATCAATAAATTTCCTCATTTCCTCCATCTCCCTAGGGGTCATGGAATATATTTGGGGCTTTGGAAGCTTTACTCCAGGTAAAATATCAATGGTGCAATCAATGGGTCTGTGAGAGGGTAATTTATCAGAAGATTTTTCACTAAAAACATCCTTGTGGTCCCAATATTCCCTTGGTATTTGTTCCTCCCCTTCAATCTTCTCCTGCCCCCTGGCTGCCAGTGAGGGGGTAGTAGTATCAGAGGCTGGAGCTTCACCTTTTCCCTCTGGGGGTGTGGATGTTCGAATCCGCAACCACCCCTCCCTCCAGTTATGCGCGGGTTCCATCTACGGAGCCTGGGGAGTCCCAGAATAAGGGGCCGGTCCATGCCAGGCGCTACAATAAAAGTTATTAGCTCTTGGTGGGTGCCCATACACATCTCGATGGGTTCAGTGGAAAAATGAGCAGGACTGCCTCCTGCAATAGAGCCATCTATTTGGCAAAAAGCAATAGGGATTTTTAAAGTCTTTAGTTTCAAGCCCAGCTTCTCAACCATTTCAGGGCTTATCATGCAACGGGAACACCCAGAATCTTAACAGGGCCAGAGGTTTTTCTGTTGCGCCAGAAGAGGGCACTCTAAGCTCAATTGGGATAAGCATAGGGCCAGAGCGGGAACTTACCCAGCAATGAGAATTTTCATCATCAGTGTTGTCAGACGAGCTGGGGCTTTCGTCTCCCTTCTCCTCTGGCTCGAAGCGTCGAGAAACATTTTCAGCAGCGAAGGCGGCCTCCTTCCTCTTGCCTGGAGCTTTCTCAGGTTTCCTTTCCCTCCGGGGGGTTGGAGCGGGTTGGGTCAGCTTGATGCGGCAATTCACAGCACGATGCCCCTCCTTTCCACAGCGGAAACAAGCGGAAGACTTGGCTTTGCCTGCAAAACCTCCCCTGCCCTCACTTCTTGGGGGGGCTTTAGGGGGTGCTGGGGGGGATTTCTCAACTTCTCCCTCTTCCATGCAATGAAGCCTGATTAAGTCTAACTCAATGTCTGCAGCGTTCTTATACCAAGCTTCCAAACGACGGGGAAGGCGTCTGTTTATGCATTGCTGGCAAACATCTTTATCCAAGCCATCAGCGAATCAATCCAGCAAGGCCTCTTCCGACAACCCCCTCATATAGGCTGACAATTCCTGGAATTCCTGCACATAGTCAGGCACAGTTTTCTTTCCCTGTTTAAGGGTCGTAAATTTCAGACTAGCGCGACGCTCGGTCAAAGGATCGGCGAACCTTCTCCTCATGGCTGCCATAAATTCATTAAAATTCCTCAGGAGAGGGAAATTACTATTATGTAGTCCGACCAGCCAGTCAGCTGCTTTCTTCTCTAAGGCCATTAACACCATTCTCACTTTAGATTCATCTGTTTCTAAATCAGGCCCATATATTTCCATATAATTCCAGACCTGAATAATAAACAACCCGAGACCTCTGGGTTCTCCATCATACTTTACGCTTAAGGGTGGGACCTTAGCCATCCAGCATCGCCTGCTCTTGGAATGTCTCTAGCCGCGGGGGGGGGGGGATTTTGGTTCTGGGTTTTCTTGCGCACATCCCCCTTCGGCCCCTCCAGTCTCCCTTAAGCTATGCAGTGAGTACCTTTTCTCCAGTTCCTCTGTTGGTTCCCTTTCCACAGCTCTCTCTCAAATTCGGCATTCACTCCATGCCTCTTCAAGGAGCCTCATGGCGTGGGAGATTTTGTAGTCTTCCTCTCCAGAGCCACTCCAGTCAGCCACTGGCTTTTTCTTTGGCCTTCTTCTCGTGACTCCAGCTTGTAATTCCTCAGGTCCCTCTTTCTGTCCCACACCCCAAGTTCATCTGGGACGGACAACAGGTTCTTCCACTCTCAGTTCGGCTAGTCTTTCTGTTAGAGATGGTCCTGCCATTGCACCCAAGTCTTCCTCTTGGTCGCTTTCATGCAAAGACATTTTCTTTTCTTTTTGTGAGGTAGTTGTTCGCTCCGGGTTGGGTGCGAGGTGAGATTCAGCTTATTGTCAGGTGCGACTTCATTTAATAACCAGGAAAGAAACCACTCAACTCCATTTGTTTGAAATTAAGTGTACTTTTACTAATTACAAATAAACAGTTGCGAAGCTAAGCTGAATCTGGCTAATTAGGCGCGAAAGCAAAGAATACCTTGTATAATTCAATCCCCTCCCCTTGGCACCCCAGTCCATAGTCCAATTATAGTTCACCCAACAGTCAGGTGGGAGATATCTTCAAAAAACATCACCAGGATGGAATGCTGGACAGTTAACCTTGGCGGGAAACTCCCTTCCTCTACATGCGCAGTAAGATGGTCAGATCAGCGTCTAGAATCTTCCTCCAGCACATAATGATTCCCTTCCCAAATACCATGCCCCCCCTCCCCGTTTCAATGGCAGCCGAAACAGCAGCAAAGCAGAGGCTGACACTTAATGTTCTGTGGTTTGCAAAGTGGTTTGCAAAGAAGGCAATGCAAATGTTACAAAAGAAACATATTACCTTAGTTTATCATGTTTTTGAAGCTTCTGAATCAATTAGGTTGCATATTGTTCGGGTTAATACCACTGTAGTGAGCTTTCCTTTCTTAACAAGACAGTATCACATGACATGAATTTCCTTTTTTTTTTGTTGTATAATAAATTTTGCATACAGCTGATATATATTGAGGCCATAATAGCAATTTTTTCTATAAATCTTAAATATTTTTTTTACTAAGTTAAAAAGATAAATGCAAAACAATGTAATGAAAGAGTTAGAAAAGTGAAAAGGAGCAAAATACCAATCAAGAGTAAAATAGAAAAAGGAAACAGAATGATGATTAAGGAAGCAACTTCCAATCTTCATACGTGTTATAAGGGTATTTAAAACTGTTTCTTCTTCCAATATTTTTCCTTCATTAATCAATAAATCCAGAAATCATCCAGTTCATTTTTATCCATTTTCAGCTTCTCAAAACATCTCAACTGGCTTGGAAATTTGGGAATTGCCATTCAGCCTGGGGAAACACTGACAGAGCTGTACATGAACCAAATATTTTATAATATTTATGGTACTAAGAGTCTGGACATTTTTAAAAATACATTGCTATGCATGTGTAAATAACTAATATATACAACATACACATATACACATACTGTAAGGTGACCAGATTTTCAGATTGGTAAAGAGGGACACCTTTGACCGGGGGGGGGGGGGGTTGATTAAAAATTTTATACGGAGCAACAAAAATTTTCATACAACGCAAAAATAGTATTGTAATATTTTTTTTATTTCAACATAACTACAATTTACAAATATAATACGAAGTAGGAGAGGAAGAAGAAGTGTGGAGGAGAGGTAAGAGAAGAAGAAAGAGGTAAGGGAAGGTAGGTAGAAGGGAGAGAAAAAGAGGAGGGAGGGAGGAAGAGAAAAAGAGAAGGAGAAAAGATAGGAAGGAGAAGAAAAAGGGTAGGAGTAGGGAAGAGGTAAGGGAAGGAAGAAGGGGACAAAGACAAGGAAGGAAGTAGAGAAGGAAGGGAGGGAGAAAAGAAAGAGAAAACGAGGTGGTGTCTTAGCAGGTAGGAAGGATGGTAAACAAAGCATTTTAAACTATACCTTATAACCTTCCAAATGGAATAATAATAATATAAGAATGGCAAAGAAAAAGAATAATTATGCTTTATATTTTTACTGTCATTTATTATCTTACAGGCAGGCAGGCTAGGAAATGGAATGAACGAGCGGGCAGGCAGGCTGGGAAACGGAATGTTTAGGCAGGCTAGGAAACAATGAACGAGCGGGCAGGCAGTCTGGGAAACGGAATGAACGAGTGGGCAGGCGGGGGGAAACGGAATGAACGAGTGGGCAGGCAGGGGGGGAAACGGAATGAACGAGCGTGCAGGCAGGGGGGAAACGGAATGAACGAGCGGGCAGGCAGGGGAGGAAACGGAATGAACAAACAGGCAGGCGGGAGGAAACGGAATGAACGAGCGGGCAGGCAGGCTGGGAAACAGAATGAACGAGCGGGCAGGCAGGCTAGGAAATGGAATGAACAAGCGGGCAGGCAGGGGAAGAAACAATGAATGAGCGGGCAGGCAGGCAAGGAAACAGAATGAGCGAGCGAGCAGGCGGGCAGGCGAGGAAACGGGGACGGGCACGATTGGCAACGTCACGCCCATCCCCTCTCAAAAGGATTCGGCTCGGCCACCGCTTCCTCTTCTTCTTCTTCTTCCTCCTCTTCCTCCTTCTCCTCCCCGTCCAAGCGCCAACACCACAGCCGTTTGCCATCACAGACCGGTCCACCTGTCACTGTCTGTGACCCGGTTCGTGATGGAAGGAGGCAGGAAAGCGCGGGGCACCGGAGAGCTCACCCAGCTGGAGGCTCTGCACGGCCGTCAAAGCAATCTCCACCGCCGTGCGCAAGGGCAAGGCGCAACCTGTAATTTTGCCAGAGGTCTCTGGCTGGCCGCAAATCCAGCCAACGGCGATGAATCCCCCCCTCCTCCCTGCATCTCCTCCCGGGTTTCTCTCTCAGGGTAGGGAGGCCGCAAGCTGGCTTTCCCCCTCCCGCCCCGCCCCACCTCCTCCACTAGCCTTCCCTTGCTAAAGGCCGCCGCCGCCCACACGAAGCAGCAAAGCATCCCGCCGGAGTTACTTACTCACCAGTGGAGCAAGCAAACGGCGAAGGCTAAATGAAATGGAGACTGCGCGGCGTGCTTAAAGTTTTCCATCCGCTGGAGTCCAGGCCAATCAGTGAGCGGCAGGCTGGGCTGGCTTAGAAGATTACGGAAGAGTGAGCTAGCTAGCCGCTAGCGGCAGGTGATGGGCGGGGGAGCGAGCGAGCTGCGAGCGCCAAAATAAAGCGGGGTTTTTCCGGAACGGCCCGGGACGCAGGAAAAATTATGGGAAGGCATGCCTGTCCCGCCAAATGCGGGACATCTGGTCACCCTAACATACTGCCATATATAAATCTGTGTCTACTTCTTATTCCTGGTAAGAAATCCTTTATTTCTTTTGTTCTGACATGCATATTATGCCCAAATACATTTGAATGAAGAACATAGAAATACTATTTCAACAATCAGCATAGCATGTTCAACAGATTTCAAAAAAACATTTTCAAGCAGAATTTCACAGGTTTTGTCCATTTTTCTTGGAATTATTTTGTATTGCTTTATGCAATATAGTAATGTATTTCAGATTTTTGGGTAGTGTGGGAACAATTAGATATGATAAAAAAAGCTTATTCTTGTGCTACTGATTACACTCACTATCTTTTTCCCTACCTCAACTAATAGGGTTTCTCCTTGCCAAAACTTGATTTCCCCCCTTCTCTAAATGGCAAAAATTCTGTTCTGTTTCTGATTGCTCAGTGATTGCTACAATGACTTTTTTAGCATGCCACTAAGATCACAGCCTACAATTTACTTCTATGTTTTCTTCTGTGGGAAGACCAAAAAGCTAACTTGCAAATAGCTTCTTTAGAAGTTCAGTTAGTCACACATTTTTAAGACATTCCAAAAATCCTAGTAAGCTCCTTCTGAACTCATTCGGTTGACTACTAACTGAATCAAACATTTAAAAGCTCTCCTTTCAGATTAGATTTCACGTGTTGGTCTTTAGGGAAATGGGTTTTTCATTTTATTTAAATAAAAAATGATTTTACAGATTTGCATCACTTTATGTAATTGATACCTGGCTTTCCTATTTCTTATTTATTTAATAAAATAAGTTCAATTAGACACACAGAGAGTGTTTCTAAAACAGTTTTAATAAATATGTGCAGGACAAATTAGGAAAGACAACTTATTAATAAGATTTTTCAGAAAGGAAACCTTCCTGATGAGGTTATAATGTATAGTTTGTTATAAATTTGTGAGAGGTTATGCATATGATTTTGTTTCTGACTACTAAATGTATTAGAAATAAAGTTCATATAAAGAAATACATAGAAATATAAACAAATGAGCTTCAGGAAATTTCTTATAATGTTATCTTCTAAGATATATTCTTATATGTTCTTGAGAGCCATTTCTTTGAATAAGGGTATGTGTGTGTGGTATGGATGTATAAATGTGTGTAAGAGAAAAATTCAAAAACTAATTAAGTGGTCAATACAGTGGTTCTCAACCTTTTCTTCACTAGGAAGGCCCGTTAAATACCTTTTGTGGCCACAAACAACGGCCACAGATCCCCGAGATCTAACTCAAGATTTAAATCATAACATTTGTTCAAGTCTTTGCAGACCTTCTGTGACAACATCATGCCCCCCCCCCCCCCCAGTGGTGCACGGACCACAGGTTGAGAAGCACTGCAGTAACCCATTAATAAAAATAATAATGAAGTCCAGACAGGAGTAAATCAACAGTAAGCATTTTCAGGATTAAACCCAGGTTTCTCTTACAACAGTGAACAATCACACAAAACATATAGCGCTCTACATGTTTGTAGAGGCTGACTTAGCAAGAAGAAAGCACTCATCCTTTCTCTGTGATCTAAACTATTAGTTAGCTGGTGTATTGTTAATTCAGAAGGCAAGCAGAAGGCATTCTAACATATACCCGAGACTGTTTCTTTGACCCTTCATTATAGAGCCATAGGCCATGTTGCAATGGAATGTTATTCAGCTCTCTGTTCGGAACATTAAGTCAAGAAGAAAATTGCCCTGTGCAGAAGGAAAAGGAGTCTAAAGGAATCAAGTACAATCATGTAAAAGGCTTACTATGGAGGATAATTTTACATTGATGAGAAATTTTACTTCTCTTTCTGCAAATCCCGGCCAAGGATTTACTGCTTTTTCTCTAAGGTAGCACTCTCAAAGCATCAAGAACTAGAATGAGGGACCATAGTAATTTAAGCCTACATTTATGATTTTCTTCCAAGAAGCAGTCATATCAAATAGGACTAACTGGACCAAAGATTTTTCTGTAAAGGTCCTTGGGAGATATACAGCATAGCTCTTTAAAAATATTTATTAACTTCATAGTACTTATACATTTTCAATCAGTATAGATTCTTGAAGCCACACAAGGAAACCTTACTCCCTAATCCTTGCTCACATAAAAGCAACAACTAGGTGGTCATCAACAAAACTCACTATGGACAGAAAGACTGTCAGGAAAAAAAAACATTTTGAGAGATTTTTGAAACACAAGATGAGCTGGAGCCAAGTATAGGGCATTCCATCATGTGGGAGCTACTATAGAGAAGCTGGCCTTTGGCCCTCACCCTTTTAACTTCTCAAGGAACATTATTTAGATATTTAGACTGCACTGGCAGAATCATGCTCCGTAAGGTGGTCCACAATATTCTTTGGGTTGGAAGAAGGTGATGCACTCCTGGCCCCGAAACAGCCTATGTAATTGCATCCTCATATCTTCTTCTGCCCGTCACAGTGTCTAAATGAACCCTGGGAGGCTTACTTACAGTCACTCATGTCTTGGTCACTTCTTAGATTATTGCAGTGTATTACACTTGAAAATCATTGAGAAATTAACTGGTCCAGAATGTGGTGGTACATACAGTTTTGAGCTTCCCTTGGTTTGCCTATATTAGATAATTGCTGCATGAACCACAGTGGCTTCCATGTTTTTTTCTATGATGAATTCAAAGTACTAATTATCATCTTTAAAGTCCTGTATGGCAGGTCCCCAGCTTCTTCTTGACAATATCTCAGGATAGACTGGATGCATTCCTTTAAAATGTCCCCTGGCAGGACATAGGAAGCACTTTTTCCACAGAGGTCCTTACCCTGTGGAACACCCTCTTTCCCATGTTTTCTGGCAAGCCCTTGATCTCCTAGCTTTTTGGAAAGCCTTAAAAAGCTAGCTCTTCTCTCAAGGGCTGGGATAAAATGAAGTTGGATCCCAGTCATTTGTGTTTCTAATTGTTAGTGGGTTTAGGACCATTCATTGGAGCCCCGGGGATTCTTTTTAGATGTTTTGGAATTTGATTTTATTGTTTCCTTTTGTTTTATTATGGCTTTATGAGCTGTCCAGAGTTGTGATACATAAGATAGGCAGCCATACAAAGCCTTACAAATAAATAACTACAGCTGAGCAAGTACACCTGGAAAAAAAAGTTAATCTGTCTCTCATTTAGCATATGTGGAGTCCTTAGAAAAAAGCTCCCATGAGCTAGTACAGAACAAAAAGGGAGTATTTTGCAACAGATTCAAACCAGAGGTTCTAGTTACGTCAGCCACAGAAGTATACTGTACAACTCATCAGTCCGTGTTGGAAGATTACACTTTACCAGTTTCAGAATAGATAGAAAACTTAAAAAACCATATTGCATGAACTTTATAGTTACAGGTAGCCTTGTTTAGTGACCATAATTGACCATAATTGGTTTGTTTTCAGGCATGCCTTGTCCCAGATGGTTCCTCACTCCAAGGGATGTGACTAGCACACATATACCATGTGCAGGATGTTTGCAGAACATAGCTGGGCAAAACTAATTTACTGAGATCCCCTAATAAACCTATAAAAAGAACATCAGGTGAACAATAAGCTTAAGTGTCAATTATGAGCAATTATTTTCTATTAAAAAAATTCAGAAGGAATGTATGGGCAAGTTCAGTGAAATTTCTTACAGTTTAGTTCATCCAAATGTTAACTTTAGATGTGGTCTGTTGAATGCCTTAATAAATACATTATGAGGAATAATTAAACCTTAATTTAATTGGGGTTTGAGAAAAAGAAGTGTGTGATTGTGCAACTGCATACATATTTTGGATTTTTAAGTTAAGATACTGAATTTAAATTGATATTAATGCTTAGCACAGATTTTCTCCAGGATTATCCATTCCCAATCTGTTTCTTCAGGTCTTGCAATGGTGCATGTTCACCCATCCTCATTGTAATTAAATCCATCCGCTAGATTCCTTTTCTCTCTTGCCTTCCACCTTTCCCATATTATAGACTTCTCAAGAGAGCTATATCTTTACATGTGTCCAAACTATAGTAATTTAAGACTAATCATTAAGACTATGCCCTGCAGGATTATGATCTTTGTAAATGTAACATAGCTGCTTAGTTCTCTTTATATATTTATAGTAGCAAACTATATAGACCTCTTTATAGTCTCCAAAACAATATTGCAGGCTTACCCCATCTTCTATTTATAATACATAATAGGTTCTCTAGATCAGCAATTCTCAAAACATTTTGATCTCAGGAATCTTTACACTTTTAAAAGTTTTTGAAGACTTCAAAGGACTCTAGTTTTTGTGGGTCCTATCTATTGATATATACTGCATTTGAAGTTAAAACAGAGAAAATGTAAAATATTTATTTATTTGACCTCGCACCTAAAAGCGTCTCTGGTATCTCTAGTGGTCCCCAGAACACACTTTAAGAATTGTTGGTCTAAATAAGATGATTTTATAGCATAGTTGCCAGCTTGAGAAATGGTTGTGCAGATCCTGCTATCGTATCAAACTTTGACGCAATGATAGTGTTTAATAGGTGCCTTACAGGCATGACTCTTGTGTAATCATTATCTATATATTAGCATTATGTAGATCAAAATTGCTTAGGTGCACAATTAATTGTGAACACTTAAAACATTTCTGAACACACAAAACAATGTATTGAGTTCCATTTTAAGATGTTTCAGGTCAGAGGATACATATGTTTTTATTTTCTTATTTGTGGCATAATGTGTTCAAGGCAGATTTATGTCACAACCTTTGTTTATTGACTTGTCCTTTTTCAGCATGAAAGTAATGGAACATGACAGATTATAGTTATGAGGCATGTGTTTCTAATTAAATTACACTAGCATCAAATCCTGATAAAAGAACATACTTTAAAGGACAGGTTACTAAAAAGGTTAGGATAGTTGCTTGATTGAAAATTTTGTAAAAAATTATCAATTGTTGGCTTTTGATTGACTATCATCAAAATTACATGGTTACAACATTTGGATACTGTCTAAAAGAAGGTGGCTGAGTTTGTCAAAATAACTTGCTTGCCTTTTTAGTAATCATTTCTTAAGTAGATGGTATCAGATAAGACACTTATTTTAAAAAGTGTCTTGTTAAGTTTGAGTTTGCAGCTTAAATTACTACTCTGTGTATTCCTATTTGTAAGTGTGCTGCATTGTCTTCAGAGGGGTTATTTTCTTGTAAATATGATTTTAATATTATATCTTTATTCATTCCATACTATTGTGTTTATAATTGATTTACTTTCAAAATAACAATTTCCATTTGCCTCCCAGAATTTATTTAGATTCTTTTAATTTACTCCGGAGGGACGCAGTGGCTCAGTGGCTAAGATGCTGAGTTTGTCGATCAGAAAGGCTGGCAGTTTGGCAGTTCGAATCCCTAGCGCCGCATAACAGAATGAGCTCCCATTATTTGTCCCAGCTTCTGCCAACCTAGCAGTTCAAAAGCATGTAAAATGCAAGTAGAAAAATAGAAACTATCTTTGGTGGGAGGGTAACAGCGTTCTGTGCGCCTTTGGCGTTTAGTCATGCCAGCTACATATATGACCATGGAGATGTCTTCAGACAGCATTGGCTCTTTGGCTTTGAAACTGAGATGAGCACCTCCCGCTACAGTTGGGAATGATTAGCACATATGTGTGATGCGAACCTTTACCTTTAATTTACTTTGAATTTTAAAAGTCACCTTTTAAAAATACTTTTTTCACTTTCAATTAATCTGAAAGATGATTTACATGGGTTTGCCACTGCATGAAGCTATGATAGAGACCCACAATTACTCCTAGATCCTTAATGTATTAACCTACATGATCCACAGTATAGTTACTTGTATAGTTTACATTGATAGGAAGATATCCAAAATATATAATAATGAATTAAATTAATTTAATATAATTAAATTTAATGTAAATTAAGCCCTTAATTTAGGGCTTTTCCATGCAGTAGCCTTTATCTGCTTGGCTTCTGAATGCAAACTGACCAAAAGCAAAGAAACCAGCTTAAGAAAACTTTTTCTGAATTTCAGCCCGTTCCTTTTCTTTGGTAACAGAGATGTCCAGTTGTTTGAACTTTGCTAAATTTCTGCAGAATCTTCCATTATAGTAGAAAACAGTAGGGCACCCAGTTTTCACATTCACTAATGCAAAAAATTACCAATTTGAAACCAAACAGAAGTAATTATTTTGTCTGAGTTGGGCAATTTTCTGGTAGGCTATTCTTAAAAAGAAATCTGGCAACAGACTTTTGAAATGCTGCTCTTTTCTTCTTTGGTCTCCTCAAACTCAGTGAAAAGTTCTGGAGTGAAATTGATAAAACATTTGCTGGTTTTCCATGTTACCTTAAGTAAGAGAAACAAAGATAAAACACCCACCATTGATTTGTTTTCTTTGTTATTTTAACAGCACTCAAGTGGATATCTTGGAGAAAGAAAAATCAATAGTAAAAAAAAGTAGTTTTTGCCTTGTTTTAACTGGTGATGTGAAGCAAATATAATATCCATAATGCCATGGACTGCATGAAAGATTATGGAGTGAAATCTGAAAAATACTTTTATTTTAAAGTTACTTTTTATGCAGCACCAGATTAAAAGGTAGTGGAAGGGCAACCATCAGGGTTCTCAAAGAAGATGTTCCTGTCACATGTGCACTGACCAGTTTGAGTGGGGTACTTGCCACAATGCAGTGACCCCTTTTGGAAAAAGCACCTTTGGGAAAGGGGTGGGCTTCAAAAAATTCAGCAATGGATTCTCTGCCCAGTTGCTGGGTGGGTGTGTCCATGGTGGGCATGGCCTAGTTGGCCTTCTGCACCATAGTGGGGGACGTTTTCTCCTTCCCCAGGCTTCCTTGAACGCTGGGAGGGCAAAAACTTCCTCCCCTGGGCTTCTGAAGCCTTCCAGAGGCTGGAACCAGGCCAGTTTCTGGCCTTCCGGAACTTCCAGGAGGCCCATTTTCCCTCCTCTCTGAGTCTCCGCGTGGACCCTGCACTTATCTCACATCCATAGCGGGCTGGATGGAAACTCCTTGGAGGGGTGGGGGGGGGCAGCCAGGGGTGAGATTTGGAGGTTCTCTGAACCTGCCGTAACATTAGCTACAGGTTCTCCTGAACCTGGGCAAATCCGTAGCAGCCCACCCCGGCTTTGGGACAACCATGACCTGGATGATTGAGAATCTCTATAGACAGCAGATTATCTATTCATCAACTGCAGTAGTAGACACTGGATTTAGGCATTATAGGAAACACAGCCAGATGTTGCATTCCTTGGAGGTCCAAGAATGGGTTTAGGATGCCAGTTAATATTCTTGCCATCCAGAAATGGTAGTTGGTTCATACTCGTTCTGGACCAAACAGGAAGTATGGATCTGCTCTTAACCACATTACAATAGCTTTTTGTTCAATGAGTTCAGTGCCACATTAATTGTTCTTTACCCATTTAGAGTCAAATGTGCTGAAATCTGGATCTTTTATATCTCAGTCTAAAGATGTTTGAAAAGTTGTTGGAATAAGAAGGCAGCTTTGTATCCAGAGAATGCTTGTTTGTTTAACTCCTGTACAAGTTTTCTGTTTTATATTAGTTCTTTATTGTAAGCTTAAGATGTCAGATTTCCTGTAATAAAATAAAGATGCATATGCATTTATAATACATTTGTTTAATCCAAACAAGAGAATTAGGATAGTATGTGCAGAATTGCAGAATGTTCTCAAAATGTGCTCTAATTCCAGATATGGTGATTTTTGTTAAACTTCCTAATTTTGTTCACAAATTCAGTTAACATATTTAGGAATTCTTATTTAGCAATTCAGCATGGTCACAAAGTTGAACTTAGAGATGAGCTCTGCATGGAGAAAAAAGAGTATATTCTCTTACAGCAGAATATAGGAAAAGTATCCCTTTGCCTAACGCGATTATGGCTTTTTAGTGGCATTTAATAAATCCATTTACTCAGATTTAATAGATTAGATTGAAACATCATATTAAACCATCATTTAATCATGATATGTGGAGTAAACAATTTATTGGTAAAGGGAGGTCATTGTTTAAATTTCTAATTTCAAAGTCAGATTGCTTTTAAGAAATCTTCCTAATGTTTAAACTGAAATCCATTCCCATATAATTTAAACTCATTTTTCTGTGACTTTTCTCTGGGTTGATCTAGAATAGGCTTTATTCTTAAGTACTTACAATAGTTAAGGACACATTTCACACTTGTGGCTGTAAGATAATTATTAGCAAAACTGTGAAACAGTACAAGGGCCTTAATTCTGGAAATATGGTACCGTGTTTCCCTGAAAATAAGACAGGATCTTACTTTCTTTTGACCCCCAAAATAAGCACTTGGCCTTATTTTCAGGGAGGTCTTATTATTTTTGAGGTGTAGGCAGCGGTGAGCATGGATACCTCATGGCTGCTTCTATGTTGCAATTTTTTTCAGAGGGCTTATTTTTGGGAGAGGGCTTATTTTAGCTCATGCACTCAAAAGCCCAATTGGCCTTATTATCTGAGGAGGTCTTATTTTCAGGGAAACGGTATAAAATTATACTACATTATTTTTCTTAAAGGTTATCTCATTAAATAAAAATGCATAGAGGAAAATCAAAACCAGATGCATTTTTATTTGATATTGCAAGTTTTATCTTGTACATAGAGAAAATGTAGGAAGGTAGTAATTTTTAAATATCAAATTATGGAAAAATGGTCAGGTCCATGTTCTCTATATTAAGTTTCCTTGCAAAGTATTGTAATGAATTGAAATGTAGTGTGTCAGGGTAGCATATATTTGCCAGTTCATGTTGCGTTTACTGTAAAGATTGCCAATTGAAAATTAATGACAATTCAATTTTGTTTTTAATGAAAGAAAAATACATTTTAGCCAATACTTTATTAGAAAATTTCACTTTTGCAAACATGGGAAATGTAAATTATGTTGTATAATGATAAAAACAAAAACAAAATTCAGGGCTTTACAATGATGCATTTTGTTTCATGGATTTCATTAATAATTTTTAGTATTAGATAGGAAGACTATGTTTAATAATAC
This sequence comes from Thamnophis sirtalis, assembly GCF_051295495.1. Lineage (NCBI taxonomy): Eukaryota > Metazoa > Chordata > Lepidosauria > Squamata > Natricidae > Thamnophis > Thamnophis sirtalis. The sequence continues at coordinate 31,207,769 of NW_028261387.1, forward strand.
TCCACAAGAAATAACATTGGTTTACATGCAGCAGAAATTAGTGTGATATAGTAGAGTGCGTTGTATTGCGCCAGAGATACTTGTAATCAAGTATGCAGCTACAAAACTAATGGATCTCTTCTTGGCTAATCTACCTTGCAGAATTATTGGGAATGTGGAGATGAATATATATGAAGCTGTGATAAGAATGAAACAAACAATATTTTTGGTGGCTAAAGCAAGAATAATATAAATTGTGTATAAAATTTTTGATATCTATGGAACATAAATATGGCATTTTCTTATTTTGAACGACTGTTCTCAAATATTGGTTCTGAAAAATGAATGACATAGATATGTGAACAGACTTATTATGTCAAACATGAAACATTTCTGAATAATAGTTATTTGAGATGGAAATTAAACTAATGAGATGAGATAGACTTAAGGGAGCAAACTCAGGAAACCAGCAAGAAGTAAAGCAGAATTTTGCTACTAGCAATCCATGAGCAATGGGTTAGGACTCTCAAATAATTTTTAATATCTCTTATAGGTACATTTTCTTCTTTGAAGCATGCAAAATTAGTTCATATTATGTTTCAAAATGTTTGTTTTTTATTTTCCCCATACACACACACACACACACACACACACACACACACACACACACAACTTTAATTCTTCTTCCCCCAAAAGGACCTATGTATGTATGTATGTATGTCTGTCTGTCTGTCTGTCTGTCTGTCTGTCTGTCTGTCTATCTATCTATCTATCTATCTATCTATCTATCTATCTATCTGTTTTGCAAATGTGTATTTTATTTTTTGATAACAGCTGTTAATTTGCATGATGATAAACCATGAATGTGCTATTGTTTTATGAAAGAAAAAGATAGATGAGCTCATGAAGTAAAAGTATTAAGTATTTAAGATTATTCAGTTCTGCCAATTTTGTTCAGTAATCAGAATACAATTTATTTTGGGCCACTGATAACTTTCATCTCCTCATTGGTTCCAACCATGCAGTGGCAGTATATTTTCAGTATATTAAATGGTTTTTTTTTTATGAATCCCAAAATATTTGTTTAACCAGATTCAATAAACTTGCAAAAATGGCTTCCAGTGACTTTCTGGAGCCTTATGAAAAAAATAGGCAAGATATCTGTCTGCTTTTAATTTTAAACAATTGTCCTTCAATTAAACTTGAGTTATTCTTATTAAGCAATGACATCATGGCTCAGTGTTTTATGCAACATCTCACAGCTTTCATTTCACCTATTAACCTGATAACAATTCCAGTTACAAGTGGCACAGATTAGAGGTAATCAGAAATATTACCTCTAGAAACTAGGATCAAACTCATAAAATAAAACAAGGACAAACATTAATATATTTTTTCAAGGGATTCTCCGACTGATAGATACTTTCTATGGGTTACTGTACTCCATGTGGTTAAGCTTTATGAACTAAAAGTATATTTAAGTCATACATAGCATGAAAAGTTGCTATTTTAACATCAAACAAAACATTTATAAGGGCTGTTTCTTTTCTGTAAATAATTTTATATTATTCCTGGTACAAAATAGCAGCCACTGAGTTAGCTAAGAAAATTAGTTGAGAAAAGTCAGTGTGAAAGAGAGAGTGGTGCAAATGTTATTACTAAAACAAATGTATTTGTCAGATAAATGGCACACTTTAAAAATAATTCAATTACATTGTCATGTTCTTAAGTTTAAATTATAATTTCTGGAATTTCCTTCCCATAAATTGAAAACCACGCAGTGGATTACTAAAGGCAGTGCTATATAAGCAGGTTGTCTATTTTTTCTTACTCAAATCTTCTACAGAAAATGCTCCAACTGCTTGGAGCAAATTCGGAAACTATGGAGAGGGAAACAATATTGGATCCACCCATACTGACTGTTCCACTGGAAGGGCACAGTTGGCTATACACTGTGTATTTAAATTTTGTTATGGTATAAAACATAACTACAAAATATCCATTGTGATTTTTCTATGTTGACTTTTGTTCTCCTTATTTCTCATTACCCAGGCAGTGGAAATGTGGAACACTCCACAATTGCTCTTCTAATGTGAGAAACAAATTAGAAATTACAATTTTGCATTTCACTCTTTTGATTAACTTCTTAGTGTTTAAGATGGTGGCTCTGTGATCGTATCATACAGTCTCTGAATCACATGAAAAACATGTGGAAAATATATTGATGATACCAACATCACTCATTATTAACTCATTATTAACATCAGAGTACCATACCTTCAATTCTTTACATGAAAATTACATACATATCCCTTAGAAATATTTCCTGGAAACCTTGAGTATTCAGTGAGGGGAATTGATTTTCCTCACAGGATTACTTTAGGCAAAGATTGGTAAAAGGTAATAAATTACATGAAAGGAGGGGAGAAAATATAACTATCACACTTTTTAAAGCAAAATCCTGACACTACCTCCTTTAATCTTTATTTTGAAGTAATAAAGTAATGAAGTAAGTAATTTTAATACATTATCTATGTCATTTTTAACAACAAGAAAAAATGTCAATCCTTCCACCTGAAGACAAAGCCATCATTGGATTAGGAATCATCTCAGGGCAAATTTAGTGGTGAATTTGAGAATACAGAAGTTTAATCAGCTGCTATGGAACAAATGTATGGTCTTAAAAATACTTACAGAGTTGTAACTGAAAGTAAGAAGATGGAGATTGTGTGAGGTTGACATTTGTCTGTTTAAAGCCATTTAAGAAAAATTCTCATCTACTGAGTGCCTATCAAGAATACTTAAGTAGACAAGAACAAACCCCCCCCCCCAATCAAAAGAGGGGAACATGGGTATTCTTATTAATATTACTGAAATAATTATTTATGGTTCTCCAAAGACTGAAGCTTATCTGTAATACTTCTCATATATAAGAAAGGGGATAAATTATATCCGGCCAATAAATACCCAGGAAGGCTCCCAAGTGTGATAAGTAAATTATAGTTGAGCTTTCCCCCCCCCCCCTTGAAAATGCCTTGGCTGGCTTGAGCAAGAGAAAATTCTGTACATGTTTAAGCAGGATATAGAGAAGAGAAGTCAACATTTGATCATTTTTAGTTTGGTACATGTTAATAGAAAAACATCATAGCCCCTGAATGGAACGCTGTACACATGCTTTTATTGATTTAAAAACACAGTTTGACTCCATACTTAAGGATAGGCTGGGCTGGAAACTGTTCCACTTAAGATTTACTTTTAATTAAGAAATTACATGAAAATATTGCCATGCCATGAAAATATTGCCATGCCATATCATAAAATTGCATGAAAATGTTGCCATTTTGTGCCAAAATTTCTATACAGAAAGGATTACATTTTGACTTTTCTTGTTATTATCAGAACTCTAAGTAAAAGGGAGTTTCATCTTCAACAACTGGGTAAGGACAATGTGACTCAACAACAGAAATTGGATTTAGAAGAAAGTTTTAGCCAAAGCAACTAGTTTTTAATGAGAAAAAGCTAACCAATGGGTACCCCTCAAAATCAAGATTATGATCTTTTCAAAGGTGGTCTGGTGTCAAAGCAATTTCTGGGAAATACTGTAAATGGAAATTTAATAGAGCAAGTCAGGTGCTGTGCATATCTTGGGCTGACTTTCAGTTGCTCTGGACCTTAGAGCAAACAAATTAGGTTAGCTGCGGAAAAGGCCAACAGGAGTGCAAGGGCTGTATGGGGTTTCTTCTATTCATGAGGAAGACATTCTATACTAACAATTATTAATATATTTAAAGAAAAAAACAATTTTTCAAAAACAGTATGGTTCTTCCGTGTACTTATGAATAGTTAAAATGTCAAAAGCCTTATTTCAAACATTTGCTGTAAAATTTCTAACACAGCTACACAACGTGACTCTGGTTGGCCTGGATTTTTTTCACTCAGTTGTTGGCTTGAATGAAATGTTCTTCAAATTCCTTAACTTCTTTGATACCATTTGAGCATTTAAATAAGTCTTTCAAGTCAATTTGTATTAGTACTGGCCCTTGATAGAACCATACTGGAATTAAAAAAAACCTCAGCGACTATCTGCCATGCTTTGGATTGGGGTTAAATAGGAAGCTGCTCATCTCAGCAACACAGCTCTGAGATGTAGCATGCTTAAGTCACTACAGAACCATCAGTACTTCCTAACAATAATCCTGTTTTGGAGCAAAGATGTCCATATGAGATTCAAGAGATTAAATTTCTAACTGATGTACTTCTATTTTCAGCAGGATTCCCTACTCTAATTTTTGTGATTCTCCTTGTACCTTAAACTTGGTGGAAAAGAGAATTATATCTACTACCTTCTTGACTAGCATCCCGAGGCCACTAGAAAATCCCTATTGGCATTTTACTCCACTAGAATATATTAGATCAGCCTAGTTTATGTGAATTGCTAATCTATCTATGATATTCTTAGTTTTCCCTTTGACTGCTGTTTTTTTAAAAAATAATCTCTTTACTTTGGTTTTTTGTGTGTGCATAATGTAGTATAATAACCTGAAATCATATTATGATACATGATATTTTAAAGCAAAATTGATGTGAACGTGAGTGCAATGTACACATGCCAAAAGCCTTGCATAGACACAAGATGTTCAAGGACATGCTCCCTTCATAAGGCATATACATTATTTTTTTTCATTAACTCGCTGCTTAAAGTTTGTACAATAACAAGGTTTTCTGAAGCAGGAAGCTAAAAGTAAGAATGTGACAAGACAAAATCAAACACCATTTATGTATTTCATGTCGACTGATAGGCCACTTCAATAGTCGATGAAACGCAAGTGGTGTACACAACAATACAGTTTAACATAATACAAAAAATATTAAGTCCTCATCCTGAGGAATGTCATATTGAAAACAATAATGTTCTATAAAACGGGAATCTAAAATTCTAACAGTCTTTGAAGGTTTCTAAAATAAGCTAAATCTTAGCAAATATTCCGAGTGTTGATCTGATTTGATGCTGAGGGATCACAATAAATGAATGTAAAGAGATTTAAGAGCGCAATGCAAATTCGACCCTTGTTTTGCAATATATCACCTCAGCTGTAAGCATCCTAATAAATCTAAGAAACCCTATTTTTATCATTTTGTTCATTTTTTTTAATAGTCAAATTGCTTTCTAAAGCCTTATTTTATTCATTTTTGCAATGCTGGATAAATGATGATTTGCCTAAGGCTATCCGTTCTGTGATGAAGCCCGGATTTAAACATAGTCCAATAGCCTTCATGAACATCTTGAATTTGTTGTATTAATAAACCATAGTTTATCTTATTAAATGTCCGAATCTTTTTGGCATTCTGCCATAACCATTATTTATAATGTACTGGTTACTTTTATATGACACCATACGTGCAATATAAAGTCAGTTTTATTTAAATTCATTTATGTAGGCTTTTGCTCCTGTTATCAACTAGTGAAGGATTTATTATCCTTAATTTCTACTTCATTACTGTTCCAACTGTTTCCATTTCATTCGTCTTTCTGTTTCTTTATAGGAATATTGTAGGAAAACTAACAGCTTTTAAGTAATCATCATGATTTCAAGTACTAAAACATAATATATATAAAGAACAAAATCTAAAAAAGGACAATAGAACCACCATAACAATGAAGTAAAACCAAAAGCAATTAATGTTAATATACAGATATAATTCATGATAACTCTGGTGAAATGAAAATGCCCCTGCCTAAAATCATAAATAACAGGATTTGTTCTTGAGAAGGAATTTTGCAGTGAGATGCTGTTGCCAAAAAACTGGTCAAATGCAGGTAGTCCTCAACCACAATTGAGCTCAAAATTTATGTTGTTAAGTGAGAAATTTGTTAAGTGAGTATTCTCCCATTTTGTGACTTTTCTTGCCACATTTGTTAAGTGAATCACTGCGGCTGTTAAATTAGTAACATGGTTGTTAAGTGAATCTGGTTTCCCCATTCACTTTGCTTGTCAGAAGATAGAAAAAGGGAATCACATGTCACCAGGACACTGCAACCATCATAAATGTGTGTCAATTGTCAAGCATCCAAATGTAAATCATGTGACCGTAGGGATACTGCAACAGTCATAAGTGTGAAAAATGGTCATAAGTCTTTTTTTCAGTGCTGTTGTAATTTTGAATGGTCACTAAATAAACTGTGGTAAGCCAAAGACTATCTGTACAGAAGAAAACTTCTATTAACTGTTCCAACTGGTGAATAGGTTCCCATGAAAAATTGATGGTTTTCAATACACTCCATTGTCAGTACAGGTAGCCCTCAACTTAACAACAATTCATTTAGTAACTTTTCAAAGTTATAACTGCATTGAAAAAAATGACTTATGATGTTTTTACACTTCTGACTATTGCAGCATCCCCATGGTCACCTGATCAAAATTCAGATGCTTGGCAACTGACTCATATTTATGACAGTTTCAGTGTCTCAGGCTCACTTTTTGTGACCTTCTGACAAGCAAAGTCAATGGGGAAGCCAGCTTTATTAACAATTATGCTACTAACAGTGATTCATTTAACAACTGTGGCAAGGTTGTAAAATGGGGCAAAATTCACTTAACAAATGTCTCAATTTAGCAACAGAAATTTTGGATTCAATTGTGGTTGTAAGTCAAGGACTACCTATAGACTTAAGTTTATCAATACAATAAAAAAATCTGCAAATGCGGAGGAGCCTGTCGCCGTCTGGAGCTCAACGGAGCTCCCCTCAGAGTTCTGGTCTGTATATCTAAAAAGATCTATAGATATCTCCCCTTTCTGGCAGAAAGGGGCAGGGAGTAGCTCAGTCGTTAGGATCTCTTTGTAATTCACAGCCCTTTTTTTCGCTGTGAACGGAGAAGAGGTTCAACAATAGCTGAGCTTTTTTTTACTCCAGCCAGTTCTTCTCGGCTGTTTCTTTTCAGCCCTAGGCAGGTTGCCCCCCCCCCCCCTCAGGACAAAGTTAAGCTATTTAAGATTAATTCGAGAAGGGACCATTCCTGAGAATTTTTTTTTAAAATTACTATTCAAATACCAGCTTCAATTTTGTAAAAGGCTTTCTTATGCAGCTGCGTTACAAGATGGCGATTTTATAGCTTCTGTGTTTGATATATGACGTACTCAATCAGCTCTATTCTCCTGAAGACTTCTCCTTATCAACTGTTAAAAGTCTATAAATAGTATCCCATTTAAAACCGAGGGGAGCAGAGACTTTGTTTGCTTGCTTGTTTGTTTGTGCGGTTTTTTTTATAATGGCTCCCAAATCGAAGCAGTCTAAGCGTTTCCTTAATAATATATCTCAAGAAATTGTTACAAAATCGCTGCCCTTGCCTCCCACGCCCTCTACTGGAGATTTCTTAACGCAAGAATTTCTTTTTGAAACCCTTAAAGAGTTCAGACAGGAAATTAAACAACTTTTATCGGACTTATATGATAAACTGGATGCCAAGATTGCTCAAACAAGGGAAGATATGATCAGAGTTATGACTGTTATGACAGACTATGTTGCTGTAATGGAGGACAAATTGGAACTTTTGGAAACAGCTAACTCTAATTTGACATCTAAAATTCAAACGTTACAACAGGAAGTTGAAAATGCTCAAAAACAACTCGTTATGATAAATTACAACAAGACTGCATTTGCAATAAGAGTCAGAGGATTGCGCGAAAAGGAACAGGAGAATTTGAAACAGACCTTTTTTGAGGCTTTCAGACGTTCGGTGGGAAGTCCGGGATTTAACTTTGATTGGCAGATTCAAAAAATTTATCGCCAGAACTCGTGTGTAGCAAAACAACGACAGCTTCCGAGGGACATAATTATATATTTCACCACAAGAGAATCCAGAAATGCGATAATACAGAAGTTCTACAATAACAGGCTGCGAATCGATGGACAGGACTTGATTGTTTTTAAAGAAATACCATCTCAAATATTAAGAGCAAGGAGAGACTACACTTTCTTAACTGAAAAACTCAGAGATTCTCAGATACAATATAAATGGGAAGTGCCATCTGGTATCACAGTCACATTTGAGAACCAAAAATATCGTCTCAATTCTGTTTGGGAAGCCCGAGATTTTTACTACAAAACTCTGAAGGCGGGACTTCCGGATTCACGCGGACTTGGAGAAAGACAAGGAGAAGGAGAAGATAAGCAGCGGGACACATGGCTACAAGGCGGAGGGTGTTGCTTTCCCCTTCCGGAAGGGCACAAGAGTAAAGAATAAAGATCCAGCTATGCCTTTAAAATACTTCTTAAATTTTTAATCTGAATAAAATTTCAGGACTCCTGTCTGGTATAAAATGACAAAGCTGTATACCGATGAGATATTGAGACTGAAAGAAGAGGTGCTGATTTTGGACATATACTGTATGGGACTTATATAAGACTTGTTTGAATCTTAATTTAAACTGCGCATGATCTATTCTCTGGGGCGAGGAGAGCGGAGATCGTAGTTTTCTTGGATTGTGGTTTGGGATGAATGGAGTCGGGTGGCGCAGGGTAGATGGAAGGGTAGTGAAAGTTCAATTAGATTACCTTGATCCAGAATGTAAGCTGATTTTTGTATAAATTGTTATTTGAATACAAGGTTAAGAAAGATTATCTGGAGAGTCTACACGAGGGTGGAGTAAATATGAGAGGAGCAATGGATGAGGATAAAATATATATGTGGACACGGGTAAAGGCAGGATGGGAGGTATAAAATTTATATGCGGAAGCGGGTAAAGACATTGTTTAAGATTTTAAAAATAATGAGAAGCTGAGTTTAATGTTAGAGAGTTTATTGACTTCTCTTTCTTGGGGGGGGTTCCCCCCTTTTTTCTTTTTATTATTCTTTTCTTTTTTGTTCTTTATTTTTTTTTCTATTTTTTATTTTTTATTATTTTGTAACTTCTAATCTATTTGGTTTCAATATACTCCAGACTTTGCTTGATAAAGAATGATGCCGGGAATGGGATCTGGGAAGTCGGAAGGGGGTCAGGGAGGGGGGTTCAGGGGGTGGGTGGGTGGGGGAGGGTGGAAATATAGACTCAATTTTCAGAACAATGAATGCACTTGGATACTGTTGCCTTTTTTTTCTTTTTTTTCTTTTCTTCTTTCTTTTCCTTTTATTTTTCTTTTGTTTTAGTACAAAACAAATAGACCAATGAATACTAGAAATACACCGAAGTGAGGTGTAGAGGGAAAGAAGAGGGGGGAATTAAGAGGGAGTGAGAAGGGAATGTAAGGAGGGTGAGATGGTGGGAAGGGGAGAAAGGAATGGTTGAGGGGGAGGGGAAGTAGAAGAGGGGATTGTTGGAAGGGAGAAATGAAAGTTGGAGGGGTAGAAGGAAGGGTGTATGTAGGATAGAAGTGTTATGAGTTGTTTATTGCTTTTTTTTTAACTGCACAGTATTTAAGTGATTGTATAAAGGAAAAGGAAAATGTAATAAAAGATGTCAATTTAAAAAAAAATCTGCAAATGCAAAGAAGATTAAAGCAAAAAACTACATAGAACATAAGGGGAAAAACAGAATTATCATTTTTATACTTCATTCTATTGAATAATAACCACCTTATTCTTTTCCCTTCCTCTTTGACCCTTTTCAATCTTTAAATCCATAAATTCTTCTTGCAACAAAAAGTCAATATAAAGCTTCAAAAGTTTTAAAAACATATTTATCAACTTTTACCTGACCAAACTGGTTACTTTAACAAACCGACCAAGCTTTATCACTTTCATAATCAAATATTCTTTTCTGGGTACTTCATTAATCTTCCATCTTTTTAGCTTAGATTGGTGTTTCTCAAACTTGACAGTTTAGGATGTTCAACTCCCAGAATTACCTTGCCAGCATTCTGAGAGTTGAAGTCACACATCTCAAAGTTTCCAAATTTGAAAAACGCTTGTTTATATCTCCAAGTCATCTAAAATTAAGATTGCTAATGTGATAAAGATGGATAAAGTTATGAAATTCTACTATATATTCTATTTGTATAATGTATGCCACATTGCACAACTCACAAAATTAGTTCAATTCAAATGTAATATCAAACTAAAGTTACTTGGTATGAAAAGTTGGTGAAGGACATTTAGGTCTACATGCTCCTTTTTTCTCTTTTTGAATTGCAATTCTTTCACTTTTATCCCTTTCTAGTTATAGTACACTATTGTCTACTATTTCACTTCAGATTTTCTATTTTTTATTTTTGGACAGGTGTTTTGGATTTGTTCTCAATCTAGGTAAGTACTTATTGAAAATTTGAAGCAAATTGTAATGAGCCAGGATCACAGGAAGAAATCATGGTACATGAATTTAGAAGTAAGAGGAAGCATATGAGTCTAAGGGTCTTTCAAATGTTAAGTTGTGCTAAATTTTTATATATGAGACAGTCATCTCTTATGTACCTCTCACACTTCCATTAAAGGTACCCAATAAAATAGTTCATTACTTTTTATATCCTCAATTTTATCCAAAAGATCTATGGCACTTTGAATAGATTTCTTACTTTATCTTTGTAACATACTTTGATGATTATTTAGGCTCATGACCCAGGGTTAGGGTTAGGGTTATAACGTTTTCGCGTCCCACTATGTTGTTTGTTTTGTTGCGGCGCGTTTTCATTGGCGCGGTTTTGTCAGCGTGCATTTGTCCAGCGTGCATTTGTCGGTGAACCATTTAGGCTGATGTACAGTTGTTTGTTCAAATACATCACCTGACAGAGAAAAAAACCACCCCACATTTTGTTTTTTGTGCCTTTTACCCAAAATACAGTCTAAAATGAAGAAATGATATGTTAGACCACAAAGGTTAATTCATAGGTGCTCCTATGCAGAACTGCTGTTTTGTGAAAAGATTTATGAACTTGAAGGAAGGTTCTATCAACAACTGAGCTCAGCTTCTTAAAACCTTGGGAGTAAAGCTCTGTTTCCTTCTGAGAATAGACCACACAGTAACAAGAAACTCGTCATCTGTCTCCAAGCATTCCAGAAGAACATCTGTAAACTAGTAACAGTCATAGATTGTTGACAGAATTCAGTGTGTTAGCTAGTTAATATGCAGATATGTCTCCCAGCTTGCTATTATGGCTTTCCAGTCCTTTTCATCTTTATTCCTGATTCACCAAAACACTTGCTTTAGTAGCTTAGGGCAAGTACCAAGCTTCATGTGTAGGCAGAATATTACAGACAAATGCAGAGTGGAATGGTAGTATGTTTAAGAAACCGTATATTATAAGAAACCAGAAAAATAAACAATAATAAATACATACTTAAATAAAAGAAGCCATATGTTTCAGGATGAAATTATGCTCTTGGTTAATGTATCCTAAAGAGAATTATAGTACAGGGTACCTAGATTATGTGATAAAAGTTTGGTTAATCTACATTTCAAGCTAAAGAGACATGCTGTAATAATTTATCTTGATTTGTTCATTAAAAGACAAGTCAGAAAATTTCAAAATATTTAATTTTAAAGATTTCTTGCTTACTTTCTATAAAATGCTACTTGGAGACCAAAATGCTAACTATATAAATCCCTTTTATTTTTGCCAAATACATATGGTCCCAATTAAATGTAACAGGTGTGGAAAGAGAAATGCAATATTTAAACTAATGGTGATTCTGTAACTTAGGCCTGGCAGAAAGATACTAGGAGTGTACGTGAGAATTAACAAAGACAAATTTAAATGGTAAAAGTGGATTCATTATCTTCTGAAGCAGTTTTTTTTAAAAAAGACATTCAACTCAGTTTAGTCACATTAAGTTAATACAGCTGTCAGGACACTGACACTATTTAACATAACATTTTGTTCATTACAAATTTTCATTCTGTATTTTCAAGTGGTGTCCCAATTTTCTAATTCGTTCCTATCCTACTAGTAGTTTCGTTTTTCAATTTGTCTATCATTAAAAGTGGTATACAAACTTGGGGACAATTGATGGCTTTTAAATTCTACTTTTAACTGGCTTTAATTCTGATTTTCAACTGTATCTTTACGGCTTTTATCTGTAAACTGCTCAGCATCACTTAAGAGGTATGGGTGGTATATACATTTGATTGATAGACAGACAGACAGACAGACAATTCAATGACACTGCCTGACCTGTGATTCATAAATATTTTATTTATGTATTAAGCAAATGTAATAGCTTCTCTTCTATTAAAAGGAACCCCTGGTATTGATATTAATATATAAATGGTTCTGTGTATTAAATAATTACAAATTCTACAACATCTTTGTTCTAGGTTGAAATTTCATTGAAATTAGCCAGTGTTGTTACTACCTCTTCCCTCCATTTTCCAGAGGAAGGAAGGGAATGGTCACGTGTGGGTATTCTCAAAGCCTGATTGGTCCAAAGACTGAGAGCAAACACTTAAATACTGGTGCCTTCCAATCCTAGCCCAGTTTCCTCTCAGTCTACTTGGTCCAAGTGGTGTTGAGAATATTCCATGGTAGGATCTTTATTTATTCCAATCTCGTCTCATTTGGCTTAATTGGGCATTTTAAAAAGTTTTTCCAAATTCCTAAATTTAGCAGCTGCTGCCCTAAGGGACAGTTCTCTGCCTCGGGCAGTTGGGGAGGGCCCTGTGGGGCATTCTGCCTCCCCCCGTGGGCCCGGAGCCTCAGCCCTATCCCTGGGGGTGCGGGGGTGCCATCTCCTTTGTTAGCGGCTGCGCTTGTTATTTGGCGTTTTAAAAGCAGCAGTAGCGCCGCGAGGCATCTACAAGCCATTTGTGGGGCCAACGATCATCGGATCGGCCTCCGCGTTGTCTCGTGCTTCTCCCTGACTGCTAGGGGCCTCTGGGGGAGGGAGGTGCGAGCCTAGACACTGCGTGGCCTCCCCCGATCTCTCTGAAAGCGGTGCGGGTGCCTGGGAGCCCGGCTGAGCCGCTGGAGGCTTGATTTGGCCACTGGACTTGTGGGGAGGTGTCCAGCGGCCATTTTGGATTGCCGCCATGTGCGTGAGGAGCGCGCTTTGATCTGTGGCTGCTCAGGTCTTGTATTTTACAGCAGTCAGGAGGCCTCGGTCCCGATGGGGCCTATAGTGCCTTGAAGCCCTCGTTACAGCATCGGACATGTGAGTAGCCATGGACGAGAGGGCTGAGATTCCCCAGGGCCCGGAGGTGGGCCCGATCAGGGGTGGAGAAGGCAGGGGGCAGAGCAGGAGGTTCCCCCCAGGTTCTTTGGCTGCCCAACACCCATCTAGGTCCTCCATTAAGGAGGAAGCCAGGAGGCACAGGGCGATTGAGAAAACTTTTGCAAGGGCAGAGAGACAGGCCAGGTCTACTGGGCCCTTATTCCGGGATAGATCAAGGTCTCCTCTGGGGTCTCTTTCCGCACACTCTTCTCCTAGGGGATTTAGCCCTTCTTCTCCCTTGGTCTCTCCAAATAGGTCTCATTCCTATTCCAGGAGGAGGAGGTCCACCTCTCCTTCCCCTTCGAGGGATCCATTGGAGGGTACATCAAGGGGGGCCTGCCCCTTGGGCAGATTGGCTCCACAGGGGCCTAGCTCTGCCTTTGGTGATATAGAGGATTTGGAACAACTCCCTGAGGGTCTTAAGAGGCTTATTTCTGCTGCCATTTCACGGAGCATTGCCCAGCGGGATAAAGGCTCTTTTTCTTCCAGACATGGGGGGCTAGGCAGGGCCCAGTATCGGGTTTCCTCTCCTTCCATGGTTAGCGAAGTTTCGGTCATGGAGGTGGATAATCTCCAGGACATGGGCTTCTCAGATGACGAGAATGCGGGTCTCTCAGATGAGCCTTCCTCTGCAGGACTCTTTGTCCCAGCCATGTTCAAGATTCCCTTGACAAGGCACAAAAGACCACCAAGGTGGGGACTGGGGATCCTTCGGTGCTCCCACCTAGGGATCCTGACACGGCCATGTTTTCTCCCACGGCCACTAACAAGGAGGAGATTCCGGCTCCTCCCCTGTTTCTGGAGGTCTTGACCAACCAGTGGGCTCGCCCCTCCAATTTCTTGGCTCCTGGGAGTAATGACCGCTGGCACTATAACGTGGAGCAGACCTTTGCTCAGGCCGTTCAGCTGCCGGCCATCGACACCCCGGTGACCGCTCTTGTCTTCTCTTCTCCGGTGGTATCAGGCGATGCGGCGGATAAATTGAAGCCGGAGGATAAGCGCGCGGAGCTTACCTTGCAGAAGAATTTTAAGGCCACAGCATGGGCTATCAAGTCCACGGCCTCGGCCTCCTACTTTAACCGCGCCACGGTCATGTGGCTTAAGCAGCTCCAGGAGCGCATTCCCATCCAGGATGAGCGGCTACACCAGGATCTCTTCAAGATCATGGCGGCCTGCCAGTTTTCCGCTGATGCAACCCTGGACACGGTCAAGTTTGCGTCCAGTGCTTTAGCTACTTCTGTCACTTTTCGCAGGCTCCTTTGGCTGCATCACTGGCAGATGGATAACAAGGCAAAGTGGAACTTGGCGGGCGCCCCATTCAAGGGGCCTAATCTTTTCGGGGAGGCCCTCGACTCCATTCTGGTCAAGAAGAAGGTTCTTCCATCTAACGCTAGGAAGCCCGAAACTAGGTCTCATCCTTACCATAGGCAACAGTATAGGGCTACGGATTATGACTATAACCAGCATTTTTCTTCTTTCTGCTCTGACAGGCAGTTCCCCAGGTCGTCCTTTCAGGACAGAAATCGTTTCCAGCACCAGTCCAGGCGGCCCTTTCATGGAGGAGGCGGCCCTCAGCAGGGGGAAGTGACTTGAACCTGAGTCATCCCATTGGCGGCCGCCTTTCCCTCTATGCAGATCAATGGGATGAGATCACATCAGACGCTTGGGTCCGAGCCACGGTTCGTCACGGTCTCAGATAAGAATTTCTCTCCACCCCACCGAATCTCTTCAGGTCGTTCCCTCCGTCTTGGAGCCTGGAGCGCCGCTGCCTGATGGGTCAGGCCATTGCCCCCCCTTCTCGACATTCGGGTGGTGGAGGCAGTTCCTCTAGAGGAACAGGGCCTGGGCCACTACTCCAACTGTTCGTGGTTCTGAAGAGCATGGGAGGCTGGAGGGCGATTCTAGACCTCAAGCGCCTGAACCGTTTCCTAGTGTACAGGCGTTTCAAAATGTCCTCCCTCTGCATTCTCAGAGATGCAGAGATGTTATTAACTTCTTTTTTTATTTCTTTTGTCTTAATATATTTTAGACTGTATTTGTTAAAAACCTATACCTATACCTCTGGGAAGTCGGGGGGGGGAAGAGAGGTGAGGTGTTATGGGGGAGGGGGGAGGGGGGATATATAGTATGTGTTAGATCTTAAAGTAACGCTATTGCACTTGTATACTGTTGCTCTTTAATTTCACTGTAAAAATAGGACAAGCTGAATATATTAATAGATAGTAGAAATACACCGAAGGGAGGAGTAGAGGGATAGAAGAAAGAGGGGTAGAGAGGGTGGGAGAGAGGATGGGAGGGAGGGTGAGAAGGAAGGGAGGGAGTGTACTGGGAGAGAGGAGTGGTAGAGGGGGAGGGGAAGTAGGGTAGAGGGGAATGTTGGAGGGAAGATGGAAAGTTGGAGGGGGCGAAAGAAAGGGTGTATGGAGGGTCAAAGAGGTAAATTGGGTTTCTATTTTGGGGGGTATTGTTGACAAGAGGAATGGCTGTGTTTATTGTTTATTGTTATATGGCCCCGGTTATGCACAGTATATATGTGACTATACGAAATGAAAATGGAAAATAAAAACACATTTACAAAAAAAAAATGTCCTCCCTCAAATCTATCCTTCAGGGCATCAGGAGAGGGGAATTCTTGGCTTCCGTGGACCTCACGGAAGCCTATCTTCACATCCTTATTCTGTCCTCTCACCGCAGGTTCCTGAGGTTCTCTCATGGGACCCGCCACTACCAATACAGGGCTCTTCCTTTCGGGCTGGCCTCGGCTCCCCGGACTTTCACAAAGGTTCTGGCAGCCCTGGCAGCTCATCTACACTCCATCCCAGTGCAGCTCCAATGTTATTTGGACAATGTGTTGGTTCAGGCGGAGTCTCTTCCTCAGGCCATCTCGGACCTTCGGCTCACCATTCGGAGCCTTCAGAGCCTGGGTTTTTCAGTGAACTTTCCCAAAAGCCACCTTTCCCCCTCCATGTGCATTCTCCATATAGACTCTGTGTCGGGGGTGGTGCATCTGTCCCAGGAACGTCAGGGCATCCTTCGTCAACTGGCAGGAAGCGTTCGCGGAAGTCGGTTAGTTTTGATCCTCTCTATCGCAGTTATTGGGCAAGATGGTCTCTTGCATTGGAATTGTCCTGTGGGCCAGACTTCACCTTCGGCCTCTCCAGTGAGAACTCATCCCCTTTCAGATGGGGCGATTGAGCAATTCTCTTCGGACTCTCCGCCTCCCAGGGGGGGTGGCTTTCCCTGGACATTCAGCGGGGCTGCTGCTTCTGGGAGCCAGACAGGGTGACCGTTACCACAGACGCGAGTCTGTTCGGGTGGGGGGGGGCTGGTGGGTTCTCGGATGGCTCAGGGCAGGTAGACGGCCTCGGATCTCCGCCACAACATAAATTGGCAGGAGCTGAAGGCGGCCCACCTGGCTCTACGACACTTTCAGACCTCGATGGAGGGGCGTCACGTGCTCCTTCTGACGGACAATGTGTCCACCAAGGCCCACATCAATTGTCAAGGGGGGACGCACTCTGGCTAGAGGCTCTGAGGCTAGGCGCCTGGGCGGAGAGACACCTGTTGTTTTTGTGTCGGAACACATATCCGGGCTGTCCACCGTCGAGGCGGATTGGCTGAGTCGGGCGACTCTGGACAATGGCGAGTGGCAGCTCCATCCGTCGTTGTTTCGGAGGATCTGTCAGAGGTTCGGGACTCCTCTGGTGGATCTGTTCGCCTCACCCACGAACTCCCAACGTCCTTGGTTTTTTACCTGTTTCCGGTGCAGTTCTGTGGAGGCCACGGACGCCCTCGGGAGCAGGTGGCCCTAGGGCCTTCTTTATGCATTCCCTCCCATTCCCCTCATCCCGGGGACCATCAGGAAGGTGGTAACAGAGAAGGCTCTGATCATCGTGGTAGCCCCTTATTGGCCTAGGAGGCCTTGGTTCGCAGACCTAGTCCAGCTGTCGGTGGCCCCTCTGTGGAGGATTCCATGGGAGGAGGTGGTCTTGCAGCAGGGGCCCCTGCTTCACCCGGAGCCCCAGTGGCTCCATCTTACCACCTGGCTCTTGAACGGCGGCTGCTGAGGGGGGCTAACCTGTCCTCCGGGGTCATTCGTACCATCGAGGTGTCTCGGCATCCATCGACGACCCGTATCTACAATTCCACCTGGGTGGCCTTTGTCCGGTGGTGTGCTCCTCTTGGCATTTCTTCTGACAGGACCACTATTCCCAACGTCTTTAACTTCCTGCAGAAGGGCCTTGACGACGGGCTTTCACAGAATACATTGCGCTGCCAGGTGACGGCTTTGTCTTCGGTCCTGGGGAGTGTGGGGTCTTCTTCCCTCTCCCATGTTCCCCTGATCAAATGTTTTCTGAAGGGGGCGGCTAATCTCAGGCCTGCCCCCGTCCACAGGTTCCCCAAGTGGGATCTTCCCCTGGTGCTCAGGGCTTTGAAGGGGCCCCATTCGAACCTCTCTGGTCTGTTCATCTACGGTTCTTGTCACTGAAAGTGGCTTTCCTGGTAGCGGTTACCTCCGTCCGACGTATTTCGGAACTGGGCGCCCTGTCTTCCAGGGACGACCTTTGCCATTTTAACCAGGACAGGGTGGTGCTTTGCCTTGATCCTACCTTCATCCCGAAGGTGAATACTCCCCTTCATAGGGCTCAGGAGATCGTCCTGCCCGACTTTTGCCCGGGCCCATCCAATGATAGGGAGAGGCTCTGGCATCTGTTGGACGTGCGCCACGCTCTGTGGATCTACCTCTGGCGGACCGAGGGGTACGTAGATCGGAGGCCTTGTATGTTTCATTCCAGCTGGGAACGTTGGGTTCTAGGGTGTTCTTGGCCACCATTGGCCGTTGGCTGCATCAGGCCATTGCGGAGGCCTACGAAGCAGCTGGTCATCCGGCCCCATCAGGCATCATTGCCCATTCTACTAGGAGTGCCACCACCACAGTGGCGTGGGCCACGAGCGCCCCGTTTGAGGACATTCCTCAGCCACTTGGGCTTCTCCGACGCCTTTCATCCGACATTATCGTCTGAATGCCTTCCCTTTGGCAGACGTGTCCTTTGGTCAGAGAGTCTTGTAGAGGGTGGCGGCTGATGCTCCCATTGGGCCCTAGTAGTTTTCTTGTTCTCCCTCCCTGGGACTACAGCTTGGGTATGTCCCACATGTGACCATTCCCTCCCTTCCTCTGGAAAAAGAACGTTGGTCTTAACTGAACGTGTCTTTTAAGAGGAAGGGAGGGAGTGGTCACGACCCGCCCTGAGTGTTGTTCCGTTGGGGCCGGGGGTGGGTGGGTGGTCCTGGGTTTTTTTGTTGTTGTTGTGTTTGTTGTTTCAGTTCTACTGTTCGCCTTCGAGGAAACTGGGCTAGGATTGGAAGGCACCAATATTTAAGTGTTTGCTCTCAGTCTTTGGACCAATCAGGCTTTGAGAATACCCACACGTGACCACTCCCTTCCTCTTAAAAGACACGTTCAGGTAAGACCAACGTTCTTTTTAAACCTGTATCTCCCTCTGTTTGCCTTGAAATACTGTAGACAATATATTTACTATATAATTGTTCAACAACTGCAGTATGTTTGGATATGTTCCATTAAAAGTATTAAGCAGAACATAGGAGCATGGTATTTGAAAACTACCTCAAAGTAAATACAACCTGGAATGGATATCATTGGTGGAGATATTATAGCAATAGCAATAGCATTTAGACATATATAGTGCTTCACGATGCTTTACAGCTCTCTCTAAGCTGTTTACAGAGTGAGCTTATTGTCCCCAACAATCTGAGTCCTCATTTTACCCACCTCAGAAAGATGGAAGGCTGAGTCAACCTTATGACTTCCAAACCACATTTTATGGCTATGGATCAAGGTTCTTTGGCATTTAGCTTGCTAGATCACCTTACTGAATTGGGAAGGGGACAATGGCCAGCAAGACAAAGTCTCAATTACTTGGTTGACGTTACTGTTCAGTTCTGTAAAGCTGTAATAAAAGCTATAACGACTTTTAGTCTTTCCTATTCTTATTTGCCTTTTTCTCTCTCTATTCTGTGTCACACTTTAATTTCCTAGGTGGGAAATACAATATTTTAAGCCGGTTTTTGGACATGACTCTTATAGAGTGAAGTGTAATGTTCCAACCCTGAATTTATCAATATTACATTGCATTATTAATGTACGTATAAAGAGTGTGTGTGTGTGTGTGTATGTATGTATGTATGTATGTATGTATGTATCTGTATGTATCTGTATGTATGTATGTATGTATGTATGTATGTGTGTGTGTGTGTGTGTGTGTATATATATATATATATATATATATATATATATATATATATATATATATATATATATATATATATATATATATATATATGTATGTATGTATGTTATATTTGTGCTGATAAATAAATAAAGGGAGACTAGTATAGATCTATTTCAAGCTATTTAGCTCTCATCAGCTAGCCATACCCTTGCTGGGAATCGAACCTGTGCTCTATTGCCTCTTAGGCAGATGTGTTAACCATTGAGCTACAGAGCTTGAAGGAGTCGAGCTCTGTAGCTCAATGGTTAACACATCTGCCTAAGAGGCAATAGAGCACAGGTTCGATTCCCAGCAAGGGTATGGCTAGCTGATGAGAGCTAAATAGCTTGAAATAGATCTATACTTGTCTCCCTTTATTTATTTATCAGCACAAATATAACAAATGTAACAAAAAGGCAACAGTAAAAAATATTGAGTTTCTGTCTGGATGGTCTCTTGTGACGAGCCGAAGGACAGAGAATGGAAGTGTGACCTTCCTCCCATATTTGGGCATACCAGGGGTTGTGACTTTAAATATATATATATATATATATATATATATATATAGATAGATAGATAGATAGATAGATAGATAGATAGATAGATAGATAGATAGATAGATAGATAGATAGATAGATAGATAGATAGATAGATATATATAGATATATATATAGATATATATATATATATATATATATAGATAGATGGATAGATGGATAGATGGATAGATGGATAGATGGATAGATGGATAGATGGATAGATATAGTATGTATGTATGTATGTATGTATGTATGTATGTATATATGTATATATGTATATTTATGTATAGGTGAAAGTAAATGTTCCCCTCACACATATGTACTATTCGTTCCCGACTTATGTATATAAATACACATATAAATTACCTAATTAGCTAGCAGTTTGAAAGCATGCAAATACGGACAGATTAAGAAGTATCTCTTTGGTGTTCTATGCACCTCAGCGTATAGCCATCTGGCCACATGATCACAGAAATGTCTTTGGACAATGTTGGCTGTTTTGACCCCCCTCGTCCTACACCAAAGCACGCCGAGACAAAGATACTGCAAGAATTTATTGACACACAGACAAGACGTTGGCAGCAATCCAGCACAGTCCAGGCCTTGGCAGCAATCCAGCTTACCAAGCTAGCCCCAAGAGTTCTCCAGCTCAAGTGAATACGTTGACTCCTACAAAAGGGTGTGTGCACAATCATTCCTTTTATAGTCTTGAGAGGAGCCTAATTACTACCAGCTGAGTGCAATTATCTCCTGTAACTGCGCAACTGTTCCTTACGCCTATTAGCTCTTCGGTGCCGAGCATCCAGGAACAACTCCCTTGGCTCCTTCCCACTGCTCCAATGCATGACATCTGGATCACACTCCCTTGTCTCCAGCCCACTAGTCCAAGCCTCAGGCGCCTCCTGGTGGCCAACCAGCCTCTCTGCGCCCTGCTCGGAGCCGGAACCCTATCCAGGGTTCTCCACATCCTCCAGAGCCGACTCATAGGGCCCCTCGCTGTCGGAGTCTGGTGGCAGCTCCAACGGCTCCTGCTGGGCCACAACAGTTGGCCCTCTCAGCCAAGAAATGGAGATGAGCTCTGCACTCTAAAGTCAGAAACAAGTGGACAGGGAAATCTTTACCTTTATTTTTAATATACATATATCTGACATTAATTTCTATATACTTCAGGTTTTTTTTACAAAAGAATTCATTTTCAAAATGTTCAACATTTGAGCAGTTTGAAAGTAACCAATACAAAAACTTAGAAAGGAAGTGATAGCAATAGCAATAGCACTTAGACTTATATACCACTTCACAGTGCTTTACAGCCCTAAGCAGTTTAAAGTGTCAGCATATTGTCTCCAACAATCTGGGCCCTCATTTTACCGACCTTGGAAGGATGGAAGGCTGAGTCAGCCAACTTGTGATCATTTCAGATTGAATGAGTGTATTAACAATGCGAAAGTGCATCTATAGTTTTGTAAATGTACATATATTCAGCATGCCCGCAACTGGAAAATTGGCTTCTTTTGTGGTCTTTCAAATGAAGGTAACAGTATTTTATACAAATAAGGAGTGTTTTCTACTTCATTGTTAGATTTGGTTCTGGAGCACTGTATAAGCTGCTGCTGCTTCCATCCTTTTGATGTTTTTGTTTGTGTTGCTACTTTCTTCCAATAGCTACAGTTTCTTTAATGTGATTGCCTTTTTAGAAAATTAAATTTCCTTTCAAGTTTGTAATGTAACAATTTCCAAAACATGTTTACTGTGCTCCATAAAAGGATGATTATTTTGGTGTGTTTTCCAAAAGTAGGCCTTTCTTGCTGCCAAAACAGAGTGAAGCCATGACTTCTTGTGCATCAGTGAACATGGAATTTAGTCTATAGTATAGAATGGAACAGTTGTTGCACTGTGTTTACACTGAGTGACATTTGGTTCTACACAATTTCTGCTTTTTAATCATTCTTTTGTAAGGTTTCTGCCTAATCTGGGCAGGCAATTTGTCTTGAAAGTGTTCACTCTACTGACTTAAGAAGGAAAGAGTTGTTGATATGCAGGAAAGAAGTAGGTCCGAGTCATACCTGCTTGCTCTTACCAGGTGTTCAGTTCTATAAAACTTTGAGATACTTTGTGCATAAGTGTTGCGATAGTGGAGAATAAGCAATTAAATATATATTCTGGGTTTTTTTTTGCATCAGTATTAGTTGTTTTAATTGCATTTGTAAGAAACTGGAATCTTGATTATTACCTGAAAAGTTTTCTTGGCATAAAGGGATGTTGTTTTGTGATTGGGTGTTCCACGTTATTTGTATAATGAATATTTGTTTTTTATACAGCTTAGAGAAATGAACATAATTAAGTTAAATAAACATAATTTTGATGCAATAAAATTAAGAATCACTGGAAAATCCTGCACTCTTACTGCTTTCTTCCTGTCAATTTTCAGAGAGATAAGTAGTCTAAAAGTTATTTGAATTCAGTTGTGCTAACATTGCAAAGTCGATTAACAGGTGCAAGTAAGAATATGACTAGAATGATGCAAAGACAATACTTTGAATGTGCCAGTTGAGACTATAGATCAGGGGTCCTCAAACTACAGCCTGGTAGGCCGGATATGACCCGCCGAAGCCATTAATCCGGCCCACGATGAACCACGAGGCTGCTCCACCCACATTGCCCCACCTACCCTCCAGCCCCCACCCACCTTCTGGAGGCTGAGGAGGACAAAAATGGGACACGTGAAGGCCTCAGGAGGCCAAAAATGGGCCTGTGTTTGGGGGGGCAGAGTGTTTCTGGAGCCGAGGAGACCAAAAATGGTCCTATTTTTGGCCTCCCCGGCCTCCAGAGAGAGGGAGGGAGGGAGACAGAGAGGCAGACAGACAGAAACACACCCCTCCCCCACCAAGGCAGCCACATCCTTTCATGACCACCTAGACACACCCACCCAGTCACCTGACTACCTAGACACACCCACCCAGTTACATGACCATTTAGCCATGCCCACCCAGCTACAGCCAGCCAGTCTGGCCCCCTAATAATCTGAGGGACCGTGAATTGGCCTCCTGTTTAAAAAGTTTGGGGATCCCTGCTATAGATAGTTGAGAACAGCCTTGAGAACTGAGCCAATGTTCCTTAGCCTTGGCAACTTTAAGCTATCTGGACTTCAGTTCCCAAAATTCCCTACGTAGCATCCTGAACGTTACAACATCCAACAGGAAAGTAGTTCCTTATATCTGCTATAGATGGTGATAGAACAGCATGGAACTTTGGAACTCAGCAGAAAGCTTTCTGTTGCTCTTGTTTTTTGTTTTTAACTTTTGCACTAGTACTAATAGAGGCAAGCAAAAAAATGGAGGTCTCATATGGATTATTCATTCTTCCCAGCGAATGCCAATCCTCTATTCCATGTTGTCCGGTTCATTAGCAACACATTTAGGGATATTCACTCGCGTTGTGATATTGTATGATTACTTTTGCTGGGATATATGTTGTATGGAAAGTAACCCTCTCAGTAGCATTGCTATGGTGTTGAATCCAAAAATGTGGTTGAACCATTAAGCATGAGTAGTTGTTAGATGTAATAGTAGAAAACTAAACTAGAATGGTTACTCATTTGAAGTGGCAATGCTCGTTCTGCATTCAAAACATTTTTCCTCCAGATCATCTTCTGAATAGTCTGTCAGTACTACCCATTTTTGATCATATTGTATGGCTTGCCTAGAAAAAAGTTGCAAGTGCCAAGAGATTTATATAATCTAAAATGATAGTTGCTGTTATTTAGAACACATCTGTCTTGTTAGAGGTTTGGTTGAGTTATTTTGGAAAAATGAGAATATCCAGGAAAATAAGAGAATAGCTTAAATGACAAAATGTTGGATTTAAATAGCACAGAATTTTCTTCCCTACCCCTCCTATTTATCACTTAAATTGCTTGAAGCATATTTCTTAGAAATAGTCAAAATACAGACCCAGACATATTTTATATTTAATGCATCCCTGCTGGTAGTTTTTTTGGATGCATGACGGTTCTGCCAAATCTGTGGAGATGTTTAGATAGAAAACATTGAGTAATGAAAGTCTTGCTGTGAATTCATTATGGATAGTGCTGCAGTAAGTCAGAATAGTGCTTTGCTATATCTTTCTCCTTGCTCAATAGTTAGTCAAAGTGATTGACGTATTGCTGATCAGCTCTTGAGACAGGTGGCAATCGGTGTTTGGGCTTCTCTTGAATGAGATGTCTGTGTCTGCATCAGTAGAAAACAGCTTGATGAACTGGAGGGCAGTTGAATTGCAGAATGGGACAACTCGCTGCAGACAACTCGCCATGGTCATCTTGCTGTGGCTATCTTTCCAGGGCCAACTCACCATAGGACAACTGCTGTGGGACAGCTCCATGTGGGAAAATTCCACATGGAAAAATTCCATGTGGAATAACTCAACATGATAAGACAATTGTAAGGCAAACTTGGAGGTGGAAGAATACACTTTGAATTGAAACAGTAGCAAAACAGTTTGGCTGTATAGCGTATTTGTTATTTTGAGACATAATGCAAAGGTGAGTAGGTAACTATGAATTGCAAAGTTCTTTAAGAAGAGTGAAGTGGAGACAGAGGGAGAAAAAAGCAGACATTATGTAATTTCGGGAGACACATAAGAAAAAAATTGTGCATCTGAACTTAATATTTAACCAGTTGAGTGTACAGAAATTCATCAGGAATGTCAACAAACAGAGAATTAATATGTCTTGCTACACAGCATTCCTAAAACAAAGTGTCAATGCCAATGAGATAATTAGCAAATTATCTCATTGCAAAAGAAGATCATTTTACCTCATGAGGGTTTCTTTTAAGCATATATATATATATAATGTATTCAGACATCAAACTTTCATTATTTTTTTGCTATTACATTAGCATGAGTGCATTCACCAGAGAATCTGGTCTGTTTGGTTCATTTATACACTATGGGACAAGTTAATTTGGCACCACATTTCTTCATTTAGAATTTTGAACCAATGTTTGGTTTAATTTACATTACATACATGTTTGATGAATGTGCAGAAAATGAGTTGGATTTCACAGTACATTAATTCTTCTGCTTAAAATTGTCATATTTGAAATGAAGAACATGGTATTCTTAAGGAGCTGTTGCTATGCAGAACTGTGATTTGTTGAATCAGCATGTTGGAAACATATAAGATTAATTGTATGTTGGCAGCAATGTACATAATTCATTATCAATAAGTATTTTGGAGATGAATTTTATTGAAGTCATTAGAAAAGACATAATTCAAGTAGCAATTCATACATTTTCAATTTCATGCATATTTTGTTTCATTTAATGAAACAAATTTAGTGTAAATTTAGTAATATACTTTTTTGAATGATGAGGGATGTGAAATGACTTCTTTTAAATTAAATTATAAAACAAAGTGATGGCAGACTTTGTAAGTATAAAATTAAATATTGTATTCCAGTTTTTAGATTAAATGGACCTTCATTTCAAAATTTAAGACAAGCCATTTATTGATAAAGCATTCCTCAAATTAAACAAACCCTAGTTTATTCTGGTAAAGAAGTAACATCTGTCCTGCAACGTACGGGGAAGAGCAGAGTTAAACGTCTCATCAATTTGGAGCCCCCCCCACTGCCGCATGAATTCCATTGATTCTTATTTAGCACCAGTTTAGCTTTGACCATTAGTTGACTAGATGCTTGTATAGATGTAGTGATAATAAACTTTTCTGTGCTTTGAAATTAACAAATGCTCCTAGGTTTTGTTTGCTCCTGACAGCACCGAATGAGAAAGCCCTACTTCTTCCTCTGTTTAAGTCTACTCACTCGATTAGATCTGGCAAAAGAGGTATTTTCCAGGTCCCAAGAATTTAATATTATCATCTGGTAGGACCTGGTGTGCCTTTTCTTCAACAGTATTTGTCCTCTTCAATACTATTTCCCATGAAATCAGATCAACCCCAACTTTGCTTTTCTAAATCCCTTAAGAACTGCCTTTCCCCCATGGTTGGGAAGTAGCTGAGTAGCTTACAAGGCAATAAAAACACAAATATAAAAACATTAAAATTAATAAGTTAAATAAAATTAGAAATCAAGAACACTAGTAGAATCCAGGTGGGATCATTTTTCTTACTCTGGCAGCCATCTCCAGCACAAAGTGCTTCCATTGAGCCCCAAACCAATTGATAGAGTGAGGTTTGACGCCTTCAAGAACATCAAGACGGTGATCTCACCTCCAGCAGCAAGATGTTTCAAAGGGCAGGAGCCATAGTAAAAATGCTCTTCTCCTAAACTCTGCCAGCCAGAATTCCTTGAATGATTATTAGCTGCTTTATGTAATATAGGCTGCCATATAAATCTAATGAACAAAGAAAATAAATAAACAATTGCCTCCATTTATAGGAAATAATATTTAATGAAACCAACATTCTTTTCTAGCTAAAATGTCTAAAGCTAAACAAGTAGGGAGTCAATCACAACTTCTGTTCAGTTATAAAGCTAAATGAAATTCTTCTCCCACTCCTTCAAACCCCTTAAAAAATGCCACGTCCACCTAAAATTCTCTCCTAAAAGCACAGGGTTAAGCTTCGGGAAGGTGTATGGAGTCGGCTCTATGATTTCCGAGTCTATATTTCTTCCTGGCCAGTTTACAGCTAGAAAAATCACATTTCTTCTCAATATTTTCTACCATCAGTATTATTTCTGTGTCTAGATTTCTTCACAATGAATCTGCTGCTACAAGTGCTTCTTGTAGGTTTAAAATATTTAATGTCCGTTTAAAAAAAAGAGTTCTGCGGTATGACTAGAAGGTTTGTTGCATTGATTAACAATAGGAACTTTTTGAAGTGTTTCTTTGGGAATTCTATTTGTTAGAAGCAGAATCAAGACAAATTTTTGTCATTAAGATTTTAATGGTTGATCTTTATTGTGTTACTTTATATCTTCACTTTTCTATTTTTGTGTAGTCTGCATTTTATTGTTAATCACTTTGGGTGCTGAGACTAAGTAGAAAGGGAACTTATTTTATATTCATTAATTCATTCATTTAATGTCAATTTGTATAGCCCACTGGTTATGTGCTACTAGGGACAGTGAACAGGATGAAAAACAATCAGTTGACATAATTAAAAAAACATCCTGCTGGGAAAAAAGGGCCACAATTACACAACAAACCATCTCAGGTTTGATAGTGATCCCACTCAGTATCTCACCCCAGTGCCTATGGAAAGAGCCATGTCTTTTGCTGCATAGCAAGGTTAGGTCCATCTGAATCTCATGGCTAGATATAGCAAGAGAGACATCATACCTCCTAGGTCCATGATGACGAACTTATGACACGTGTGCCTGAAGTGGCACATGGAGCCATGTTGGCTGGTATCCGCAGCATCGCCTGATCCTCTTCCAGGTTTCTGGTGTGCATGCGTGCATGATAATCAGCTGTTTTTTGTGCACAAGGCAGTGCTGGAAACTGGAAGAACTGGTCTTCCATTTTCAGATTGGCCATGCACGCCAGTAACCGGAAGACAAGCTGGCTAATGTGCATATGTGCACCAGAAACGGGAAGTTCATTTCCTAGCACGCGCATGCCCACTAAACAACTTTTCTTCCAATGCACATCCCTGAAGCTTGCATGCATGCGCCCTCCCTTCACTGTCCTAGGTCTTATAAGTTGACATTGCATAGCTGGGTTCTGAAGGATGGGATCTTTTAGATCTGTTGTAACTAGCAGATACAATTGGAGAGATCAAACAAGCAATAGCCTTTTATGCGTAGATTGTGTGAATGTCTTACCTTGTGTGTTTGCTGTTTGCTAATTGCTCTGAAGGCCTTTGTCAGTTGGACTAGATAAAAATTTAATGCATAGCTTGTGGAGGCATTTTTGTAAAGCTGCTTCTGTGATTAATGTAATTGTTCCATATGTTATAGAGGTGATGTTTTCGAATTTTGAACTTATTGTGTATGTCTGTTTTATGCAGTGAAGTATCAGGCAATCATGCTGCAGTATTGCAAGACTATTTGGCTGTAAAGGAAATAATTATGCTATATTAAAGAGGCATGGTAGATAAAGTGAATTGGAAACAAAATGGTTCCCACATTGCACTATTGGATTGCTTAGAAAATGTAACCTATGTTGACAATTCAGAATTTATTATTCATGATCTTTTCAATGCTTAAATCATATTGAGAATTGATTGATTTTCTTATACCAATTTTCAGATAGGCACATCTGTTCCTATCAAATCTTCTCTTAAAGTGCGGTCACCCTTCACTCAGGTTTGCCGAGGAAGAGCAAATTCTTCATTAGTTTTCGCTATCTGGAAAAGCCTAGAAAGAGACAGCTGCAGCATGTGACACTGTAAACATTCATTTAGCAGTAGTGTGGAGGCCTCAGCATGGTGGAGTAGGATTTACAGCATCCCTGGAGCCCAAGTCTTTGTAAAAGGAGACATCCTTGTGCTAGATAACAGGGATTGTATTTTGTTTATAGGAGACTTTATATCTACAAAATCAAAATGGAACTAAAAGCTAAATTTTTAGTCCTGTTGTTCATAACAGAAATGTAGTAGGGATTCCAAATAATATATTTAGATGTTCCTATTTTTATTCTAACTCAGTACATAGAAATCATCCCAATATCCCAATGTATGGTTTTCTGGTTGTAATTTTTGGTTGTTCTTATTAAACATATGTTACTGCTTTTATTCTTTTGTTTTGTTTCAATAGTAAACATTGGTGCCTGTTCTGACCCCCTCCGTCCAGTGATTAACGCCAACACAGGCTTAGTAGTTTGCCACTCTTTATTTACAATTACAATCCTGTTGGCTGAAAGCCCAAAACACGACTCACAGGCAAGAACTTGGCAGCAACCCAGACTTCAATAGATAAGAGATACAAACAAGGGCTTCTCCAGCTTGTTATGAATGGTTGTGTCCTGCAAAAGGACTCCTCCCAAAGTATCTTCTTATATACTCTCTTGGGAGGAGCCAAGCCACAACCACCTGGGCTTGATTATCTCTTATGAGTCTCTCTTTGTAACTGCTGCCTCCGTTTCTCCGCCTTTCGTTTGCTGGCGTCAGGGACAAACTCCCTTTGATCTTCCCCACTGCTCCATTGCCTGACATCAGGGACAAACTCCCTTTGATCTTCCCCACTGCTCCATGCCTCAGGCACCTCCTGGTGGCCAGCCAGCCTCTCTGGTCCCTGTTCTGAGTCTAAACCCTGCCCAGGGTCCTCCACATCTTCCATAGCAGACTCATAGGCTTCCTCGCCATCGGAGTCCATCAGCAGCTCCAACGGCTCCTGCTGGGCCACAACAGGTGCCTATTGCTAATTTTGAAGTGGATAGTAGGCATCTTGAGTGAAATCACTTGTTCATCATTAATTATTACCACATTCCTATCAGAAAACCTGTTTCAGATTTTATTAAGAAAGAAGATGCAGTAGCCAATATTTACGTTATTAAGGGCGTTTTTTTTCCTTGCCAAAAATCCTATTAGACTCCACATTCCCAACTGGAATATGAAAAGTAACATGCTTTAGTATAATTGAATGGAATTAGCATTCGTGTCATTATTATTTTATTTTATTATTGTGTTATTTTATTTTATTTTATTTTACCTGTTTGGAGGCTTTCTGATTCATGGTGAAACTATAATTTGTAATTGGTACTAAGACAGGGACGTGCAGTCACTACAGGCAGGGGAGGCAGGGCCTCACCAGTGTCCTCAGGAAAAGGAAAGGATTTTAAAGAATTTTTAAAAAATAATTAAAGCCAAGGTAGTTGCTACCAGACTCCAAGTCACAATGGCTTGGAGTCTGCTTAGTGTTAACTATAGGAGGAGGCGAGAGAACTAGGGGCCTCCTTTGCATAAGGAATTTTTTGCCTTTTAAAAGTTAAGCAAGGGTTAAAAAGCGAAAAATTTCGTATGCAAAGGAGGCACTGATTCTCCCGCCTCCTGATCTGGGAGCAGTGAATCATGCCTTGCACTTGAGCGACTGCGCAATCTAGCAGCAGGAGCCTTGCTTGTAAAACGCGCCTCTGTGAGCAAGTTCAACTCTCCACTTTGCATTGCGGGAGCTGCCAAGAGCAGAACCATCAGAAGACTTAGAGGTCTCTTATTTCCCCATTAACCTGCAATATCTTTAACTAGCTAACAGTTAATATACATTTAAATTTGTACTGAAATATTGGTTTTACAAGTTTTTTTATGTATCAATATCTATTTTAGTTTAAATTAATATTTGCAGAGAATGATTCTCAAAGTATTCATACAGCTGTGGCTATGGAAAATGATAAGATGTTAAAATGTATTCCAAATAATTGTCCGGCAGGGCACTTTGCATCGCGGGAGCCGCCAAATGCCTTTGCCGCAGACCCGGGTCTTGGCGGCTCCCCGATGCAAAGTGTCCCGCCGGGCACTTTGCATCGCGGGAACTTCATCGGCCGCCGCTGCCGCTTCCTCCACTGCCACCGCTTTCCCCTCTGCCCTGGCCGCTGCTTATGCCGCGTTCGGAGTGCTGCCGTTTCCAAAAGCCCTGCCGAAGCCCCAGCACTGTGTCCGCTAGAGAGCGAGACACATCCTGCCTGTATGGCGGACACAGCGGCGGGGCTTCAGTGGGGCTTTTGGAAAGCCGCGCCAGGGCTTTGCCTCACCAGCCATAAAGCTTACCGCACGTCACTGTACTGAGAATAGTATCAATAAAGAAAAAAAAATAGTGTGAAGAGAGACTTTTATAAGTGACCAAACAATCAAACAAACGAATGAATAAATAAATAACCCCATTCAACAGGGGATTCACCCATAATTGTTGAGGATAATAGATTCACTTCCTGAATATGGGTGGGAGAAATTGTATACATAAATGATATGATGAATGCATGTAAATTCTCCTTGTTTCATATATATTGGTGGAAATATGGTACATACTGCATTCTAGATTGTGGGACAAGGAATAGAAGGTGAAGATTTGTATTATGTGGTGACTTGCTCCTGATGGATCAGAGTTAACTTTTTTAGGCAGACGTTAGTCCAGTTGCATGTTAAACTGGTGTCAGATTTGATTGTTGTCTTTGTGGAAGTGATATCCACATTTCAGTTTTCTGTCTAGGAGAATGGTGTGGGCTAGGATAATTACCTCTATTGCACAATATTGAAAGAAATCCAAGCCAGCTTTTGGACTTGGATATACAGTGTTTAGCAAATGAAAACTGGCATCCATAGTACAGGCTTCAGGAGAGAATGAGATAATTTTAAAAGGATTTGTTGTATCAGCTGGGAATACTTTGATATTATGGAAAATAAGAAGAATCTGGGGAAGGTATAAAGGGAGAGCATTAAAAATATGAGCAACAATAGGCCATTTTTGAAAAAATGCTGTATTTGCCTCTCAGCTTTGTTCTAATCTCTGTCTTCTCTGTCACTTTCATTTCAAGTCTGTCAGACTTCCTTAGTAAACAAACATTAAGTTCAGCAAAAATGTCCTTCTAAGAGACAACATCTTAAAAGTAATATGAGGATTTTGTTTTAATTCCATCCATAACCTAAGGCTGTCTGCTTTGGTGGTTAGAATTGATTTCTGTTATGAAAATAATTTTCATAATTTTAAACATGTTAATCTTCCAATAGGGATCAATTAGATATATCTTGTTGGATTTTTGCCTCAGAATCTTATTCAGCAATAGATGCATCTTGATTCAATTTGTGCCAAATGGTGGGACAGCATGATGTAAACATCTTGGTTTTTTAAAAGAATTCTTATGTAAAGTCAATTTATAGCTATCCTGTCTTGGCTTTCAATACCTTTCTTCTTTGAATAAGTGATACAGACAATTACTGTTTTCTCCATTGTTCTAAAGAATATCCCATGTTTTTCCAAACAATTGACAATTTACGTTACAAATGGGAATCAGCCATTGTTTCTTTGCCCTAGTGATCCTCTAGATTCTTCCTATCATAATACCTAATCTAACTGTTTGTTACATCATAGAATCCTCTATATGAAGACCAAAAGTAGATACATTTCATAATTTGGACATCAGCCAACCTTTTCCTCTCTCTGCTACTTGAACACCACTGCCCATCTCCATACTTCTTTCTTGACGTTTTGGTACTATGTCCTCCAGACTGCCCATTTTTCTTGCCTACTTTTCCTGTACCCCTATATTTTCTTTTTGAACAGTTTGTAACTCTTCCACTGCTGCGTTTTTTTAAAAGTAGTCCTGAAATGCAAACTGATTGCATGTTGGCAAAATAGAAGAATGACAAGGAAGTGGCATATTACTGTTGTAGTGCCTTCGTTTACCGAATGCCCATAAACACGTCATCTGCTTGTTTCAATTGTTTATTATTTTATCAATATTTTTCTTTTAAAAATACAGCAATCTTGTCTAGTTTAGCCCACCACAATAGTATAGAGAATATCAAAAGCAAACTTTACAGGCCCCATTTTTAGTGTGTTTATTTAGGCAGAGACACTGAAGTTTCTGAAGCTCTTTTTTCTGGGTGTTTCTGAGATAAGCTATCTATTAGTTGTTTGTATTTAACATTCATTCAATTACTTTATCACACCATTACAGCTTTAAAGCAGGGAGACAGACAGCAGATTCAATAATGGAAGTCCAGAATACAAAATAACAGTGTTGGAAGGGACCTTAAAGGTCTTCTAATCCAACCACCTCCTCAAGCAGGATCCCCTGTGCCATTCTGGACAAATGGCTGTCCAATCTCTTATGGAAAACCTCCAGTGAGGGAGCATCCACAATTTCTGGAGGCAAGCCATTCCACTGATTAATTGTTTTCACTGTCAGGAAGTTTCTCCTTAGTTCGTAGGTTGCCTCTCTCTTTGATAAATTTCCATCCATTACTTCATGTCCTGCCATCAAATATTTTGGTAAATGGATCAATCCCCTCTTCTCTATGACAGCTCCTCAAATATTGAAAGACTCCTATCATGTGTCCCCTACTCCTTCTGTTTGTTAGACTTAACATACCATTTATTGTATGCTTTAGCCTCCAAACTTCTAATCAACTTTGTTGCTCTTCTTTGCACTCTTTCTAGAGTCTCAACATCTTTTTTGCATGAAAAGAACCAGATGCAGTATTCCAAGTGCAGTCTTACCAGGACAGTATAAAGCAGTACTAGCACTTCACACGATAGTACTTCACCTGCATCAAGTCTCTTTGGGTTCAAAGTTTGAAACTTATCAGATGGCAATGGAACTACCACATTTACATATTTTATCATAACATAGTGTATCATGGTTTAACATCAGAGTTTAACATTACTTGACATCAGCAGTACTGGAACCTTCAGTAATCCAACTCTGAAAAATAGAATATTCCAGATCCATGTCACTATTTCTAATGAACAGAAATATACTCCAAAAATTGCAATTGTGGCAGAATTTATAATTAAAATTTACAACAGGAGTTTCTTAAATTTTGTGGGTTAATAACCACAGCCTTCAGAAAATATAACAAAGAAAAGGAAGAAACCAAAATGATGTGTTTCTGTGGAAACTAAGTTTTAATTCCTAAACAGAAAAGAAAATCAACAAATAACATTCCTAACAAGATTACTATTGGCAATAAAAAGCCCAAAAAACAAATCCTAAGCCTACTTTAGGACACTGGCTTTGCAAAGTGTCTGAATAATGTATGAACTTTCAAATTCCTCAGAAAATCAATATTTGCTGGGTGGAGCAAGGAGGATGGAATATACTGCTTTGGGAACTGTACTACCCAGAGACTAAATAAATGCAGATTCCAGCAGAACTGCTATTCTGTCCATATTCCTTGCATTGAAATATCTTACTATAGTCTGTAATTCTTGCTCCCTTCATCATGCTGTGAGGGCTCAGCATGCGGGGAGCTGGCCTTTTAAATAATTTCAGAAGGTGCGCTAGTTATTTATCTCTCTTTCTTGTTCCCACAATTGTGGGTCTACTAGCCGCTTCAGGGGAAGTGGGAAGCCACGTAACAAGGAAATTGTCATGAAATATAAAGTTATCAGTGAGGATTGGTTGTACTACTTTCAATAATGAAACTCTCTGAATATTGTTTAATGGGAAACATAAATAGGAGATTATAGTAGCCTTCAAGCCCTACATATGATTGTCCCTTTAAAATCTGTTTGGTGATTCTAGGAAAGTGTCTGGGCTAGACTAGACTTTGTTGTAGGGCTATAAATCTCTTCTAAAGGTTATAATTAATCCTAGAACTGTTCAAATTAACTTTAGAGCTTGCTCCATGTAGAAGTGATCCTTTAAACCAAGGATTTAACAGTTTATGGTGTTTTGTTCTCCTGGTTTTCTGTTTTGGAATCCCCTTCAGCTGCTTCCATTACTTTTAAGCAGATTAGGTTTCTTTCATGAGAACTCTTTTGGCTTGGAAATGGGAGGTCAGTTCCAGGTTTGCTTGTTGATCACTTCCTTAGCTTTGGAATAATTCACACATCTTTATGAATAAGGAAATGTTCTATTTGACTGGATTATCCATACTGCTTATAAATGCGCATGTGTATATAGTCCACACCTTCATAGATTCTGCTACATGTCATTGGGAGAGAGGAAGTGTTGATATAAAAATGTTTTAGAGAACTTTTTCCCCTGTACGCTGCTTGGAGAGTCCAAGCATGGGTTAAACTCAGCCAATCTGCCCAGGACCGAATTGAAACTTTAGCCACGCCTCTGGTGTTGCCTTGACTTGCCAGATTTTCAATTCAGTCAAAGCCTAGTGGACGCGTTTTAGTTTCTTCAGTCCTTTATAGATTGCTTGGACTCTCTAATTTTATTTTAATTAATTTTTTTGCTGCTAATTTTGGATTTTCCTTCCTTTTTCTTCCATTAGAGAGCAGGAGCGGTGAGAAGTACCTCTTATTTTTCCTATTTGTTTCCCTTTCTTCTCCTCCCTCACCATTCCTGGCTCCCACGGTGTCCCGGGCTCGCTCGGGCGCTGTGGAGGTCGCAGGCAGCTGATGGTGGAAGCGTGGAGTCGTAGCGTTGATGCCCACGCAATCGCGCTGTTTTCCTCTCTCCTGTGCGATTGTTTTCTGGCAAGGGTTTTCGTCTGTGCTCGCTGTGGGAAGCCAGCTGCTGGTGTGGAGCCTTGACAGGTTTATTTATTACTTCCATCGGCCATTTTGGATCACTCTTTTTTGGTGCGGCTGCCATTTTGTTTCACGTTTTCCTGCGTTTTCTTGCCTGCCAGTGCCCTTTTCTGCCCTGCTCACAGCAGATCGCTGCGTCAGACTGCTTGTCTGGACCTCTGGTGGAGTCTTTGTTTGCGATTGCTTCCCTGCAGCTTGAGCTTTCCTTGGCCTCAGCGGTCAGGTTTGTGAATCCTTGATCTGCGCTGATGCTGGGAGTGATTGACTCACACACAATCTACTGCCCTCTGCTTATACCAGGTCCGTCTGGCTGCCGCCCTCAGTGCCTCCACCTCGGGATTGTTCCAGGGTCACTAGGGTGGTGAGTGAAGAGCCCCTGGTCACCTTCCAGTTACCCAGATTGCCAAATGGCAGAGCAGGGCCCTGGGGATCGTAGCCAGCCAAGCCCCTCTACCAGCAGGGTTCTTCTTAGGCAGGCTAGCAAGGCGGCCAGGGAGGCCCTAAAGGCAAACAAGCCTTACACCAGGCAGGATAAGCAGCTGGGGCCAGGCCTTGATAAGGATGCCCTTTGGCGCCAAAAGGCCTTGGAAAAACAATTCCTCAAGGCCCAGCAGCAGGCCCAGGCTTCCAATCGGTCTCCTCCCAGGGATTCATCACCAGAGGCCAGACCAGGGGAAAGGCCTCCCATCTCTGATAGTGAGGGGGAAAGGCAGGAATTCTGCCCTCAGGTCTCGCTAGCTATGGCAACTTCCCCAGGCTTTTCTGCATGGTCAGCTTCCCTGACCATGCAGACCTTTTTGAATGCCTATCTGAGGGAGAGGGGGATCCTGCTCCCTTGAGTCATCTGGCCCCACAATTCCCACTAGATCAACCTCTCCATAGAGGTCACCCTGCGGAAGATCAGGGACCCGATCTTTCCGTTGAGATGCAAGATGTTATTGCCAGGGCCATATCCCAGGGCATTGAGAGCGGGATGCACCAGCAGGGCAAGTGCCAATGCAAGACCCACCACATTCAGGCCCCGACCCCTCCCAAAGAGGTTGCACAGGTCCCACGGCCTGCCTCTTCCTATTTCTCGCTAGATAGCGAAGATTCTGCCTGGGAGGAAGATATCCTACCCAACCCTGAACCAGATTTCTCAAGGGATGAATCTGCTGTACCAAATAAGCCCACCTTCACCGGTTTATTCAAGCATGCTAATTTCAAGACTATCTTGAATAAGGCAAAGGCCTCTACTCATTTGGGTTCTGCCATCCCAGACCAGGCGGCTCCTGATCCCTCGGACCTCAGTGAGGGCCTGTTTGAGGAACCGGTTCAGACCCAGGAAATTGTGCCCATTCCAAAATTATTCCTCAACGTAGTGCAGGAACAATGGGCACAGCTAGGTACCTTTGCCACCTTTAGTGGTAGTGACAGGAAGTTATATACAGTGGATGCTAATCTAGATGACCTGCTAAAGCTGCCTCCTGTGGATGCGCTCACTTCTTCCTCAATACTTCCTCCCGACCTCCTGGAAGGGCTCAAGGCTGAGGACAAGAGAGCAGAGAAGGCCTGCCATAAAACTCATCAAGCGGCCGCTTGGGCAATTAAGATGTCTGTCTCTGCTTCTTTCCTCTCCTGAGCCTCTCTCCTCTGTCTGAGACAGTTACTCACCAAACTCCCAGCTGGGGATAGTAGACTCATATAGGATGTCAACAAAATTATTATGGCCACTGAATGCACGATGCCACCTTGAATGCCGCCAAGTTTGCTTCTAGGGCCCTAGCTTCCAACGTTACCACCCGTCGCCTATTATGGCTTAGACATTGGAATATAGATAGGCGGTCTAAGTGGAAGCTCACTTCCACCCTGTTCAAATGGGGTAAGCTTTTGGGGGAGGCGTTAGATCCAGTCCTCACAGAGAATAAGGAAAAAAAGAAGGGGGAGGCGTTAGATCCAGCCCTCACAGATAATAAGGATAAAAAGAAGGTTATGCCTTCAGTCACCAAAAAATCTGATGAAAAGGGTTCCAACTTTTATAGGAAGCAGCCCTTTCAGACCTTAGACGAGCCCTCCACATCTGGTTCTTACCAGAGCCCCAACTCCCAGAACGCTGACAGGCCTCAGGACCATCAGTCCTTTTGGGACTGAGGCTACCAGCAGAATTTCTTCAAGCAGCCCTTCCACGGGCGCGGTGTGTGTGTCTGGCTCCAGACCCTTCCGCCGGTATAAGTGACCACCATCGGGGGGCTCCCATAAGTGGGTGTCTTCAGCTGTTCCATGCCCAATGGGAGCACATCACATCAGACCAACGGGTCCTGTAAACAATCCGCATAGGTCTGACACTAGAATTCACCTTGCCCACTCCTCATCACTTCATCCGCCTCCTGCCCTGCAAAAAAGGCCCTCATGGAACAGGAGATCTTCAACCTCAGGGAGTTCAGGGCCATAGAACCAGTTCCACACGGTCATGAGAGGACAGGGTTTTATTCCATTCTCTTTCTTGTCCCAAAGAATTCGGGTGGGTGGATGGAGGGGAATATTAGATCTAAAAAAGCTAAACCACCACATAGGTACAAAAGATTCACGATGCAGTCCCTCCAATCCATCCTGGGCTACATCAGACCAGGGGACCTTTTAACATCCATAGATCTGAAGGAGGCTTACCTGCACGTACCCATCCGCAAGGCCCACTGCTGATTTCTAAGGTTCTTTTATGCAGGCCAGCACTTCCAGTACAGGGCTCTGCCGTTTGGCCTGTCATCGGCCCCCAGAACTTTCACAAAGATTCTCGCAACGGTAGCAGCCTACCTCAGATCGTGTCCAGTGTGGCTCCAGTGCTACCTGGAAGACATTCTCATCCAGTCATTGTCCCTCCAGCAAGTGTCGCAAGACCTGCAATACACAATGGCAGTCCTTCGAGACCACAGGTTCTCTGTCAACCTAGAAAAGAGCCACCTGGAACCAACCACCAGGTTACAGCACCTCAGCGCCATCATAGACACGGTTGCGTGTCAAGTCTCCCTGTCTCCTGACCGAATGACAAGCCTCAGATGCCTCGTGCAACAAGTTCACCAGTCGCGACACACCCCTATTGTACAGTTATCCCAACTGTTGGGATATCCTGTCTGTCCATCGTGCCTTGGGCTTCACTCTTGTCGGCTACAATGGCATCTTTTGCCGCACCAGAGGGCCAAACAAAGCAATTCACCAGCGCTGATTCCGGTGCCTCCTCGCATATGTCAGTCCTTCGGATGGTGGATGACTTCTGCCCTAACGAAGGGCTCCTTCTTCAGAGAGCCGGACCATCTCACCATCACAACAGAGGCCAGCCTGTTTGGCTGGGGGGCTCACCTCCACAACCAAATAGCACAGGCAGGTGGTCAGCATCCAAGTTGACACACAGCATCAACTGGCTGGAGTTGAGGGCGGCAAGGTTGGCTCTGCATCACTTTCAGAGCAGCATCCAGGGACACCACGTAATGATCCTCACAGATAATGTGGCACACATAAATCGCCAGGGAGGCACTCAATCCAGGTCCCTGATGGCTGAGGTGAAATCCCTGGGAAGGTGGGCAGAAATACATCTGTGCTCATTTCAGGCAGAGCACATCTCCGGGATGAACAATATCCAGGCGGATTGGCTGAGCAGGGCCATGGTGGACCATTCAGAGTGGCGCCTGCATCCAGACCTGTTCCATCATCTGTCGCAGAGGTTCGGCCGACCTGTAGTCGATCTGTTAGCCATCCTGGAGAACACTCACCTTGCCAGTTTCTTCACAAGGTTTTACAGCCCGCAGGTGGAGGGGTTAATGCCTTATATTGCCCCTGGCCGCCAGGACTTCTATATGTATTTCCTTCACTGTCCCTCCTGCCCAGAGTGATTCGAAAGATCCTGGCGGAGGGAGCATAAATCCTACTCGTGGTTCCCTTCTGGCCCAGGAGGACCTGTTTGCCGATCTTGTGAGTCTGTCCATCAATCCACCTTGGTGAATTCCCCTGCATGAGATCTCTCTCAGCCAAGGGGCTCTACAACACCTGGAGCCCCAGTGGCTGCAACTGGCCAAATGGCACTTGAGAGGGACCTCCTGAGCAGGGGCAGACTCTCCGCCAAAGTCATCCACACCATTCATGCATCCAGAAGACCAGCTATGACCAGAATTTACGACTCCACCTGGAGATCCTTTGAAAAATGGTGTGCTGCACACGAGGCAACTATGACTGTGACTACTGTTCCCCAGGTTCTGGACTATTTACAGGATGGACTAGATCAGGGCCTGGCATCATGTGGCTGTCTTATCCACGATACTTGCTCCTGACAGTCACTTGTCACTTGGACATCACCCCATCATACGTAGTTTCCTGCAGGGTGCCACCAACCTGAGACCACCGGTCCTCCATAGGTACCTGTCATGGAAACTCAAGGTAGTGTTATGGGCCCTAATATCCATGCCCTTTGAGCCGCTCCATTCTGCCAGTCTGAAACATTTGACTTTTAAGACAGTCTTCTTAATTGCCATCATGTCTGCGCGACGGATCTCGGAGTTGGCAGCTCTGTCGGTTAGGGAGGACTTGTGTCTGTTTCACCCTGACCGAGTGGTCCTTCGTCTGGACCCAACATTTATTCCCAAGATCAACTCCTGGTTTTACCCTGCCCAGGAGGTCGTTCTGGATTTTTGTCTGCATCCCAAGTATCCGAGGGAAAAGAGATGGCACATACTTGACGTCCGCCGCACTCTACACAAGTACATCAAGCGCATGGCAGCTTTTAGACGTTCTGAGTCACTTTTTGTCTCGTTTCAACCTGCATCCCAAGGTCGCAAAGTCTCTTCGTCTACCATAGGACTTTGGCTGCAGGTATGCATTTCCCTAGCTTACGTCCTGCAATCCAGACCAGTGCCCCACCATATCACTGCACATTCTACATGGAGTGCAGCTACCACCGCAGCCTGGGCGACCCAGACACCAATAGAAGAGATTTGCAGGGCAGCTACTTGGACTTTCTTATCTCTGTTCGTTCGGAACTATAAATTAGACAAATTTGCTTCTGCAGAGGGGCATTTGGGAGGCGAGTCCTACAAGGGATTCACACCAGAGGAGAGACCCTGGACTCTTCAGCTTCCCGCCCTAATGACATTTAGCTTGGGTATGTCCCATGCTTGGACTCTCCAAGCAGCGTACAGGAAAATGACCATTGGCTTACCTGAAGGGTCGTTTTCTGTACGTTGCTAGGAGAGTCCAACCCCACCCTGGGGTCTTTCTCTGCTGTCAATTACTATTCTGGACCTTTTTATGGACTTACTTGGACTACCTTTCAACGTGCACAGATCCACGCCTTCATTGAAAATTTGGCAAGTCAAGGCAACACCAGAGGTGTGGCTAAAGTTTCAATTTAGTCCTGGACAGATTGGCTGAGTTCAACCCATGCTTGGATTCTCCTCGCAGCGTACAGAAAACGACCCTTCAGGTAAGCCAATGGTCATTCTCACATAAAGGTAGTCCTCAACTTATAACAGTTCATTTAGTGACCATTCAAAGCTATAAGAGCAGTAAAAAAAGTGACCATTTTTCATACATGATTGTTGCAGCATTCCCATAATTAAAATTCAGATGTTTGGCAACAACTGACTCATATTTATGATGGTTGCGGTGTCTTGGAGTCATGTAATAATCTTTTATGACCTTCTGACATAAGTTAGGGAAGCCAGATTCACTTAACAACAGTTATTAATTTAAGAACTGTTTAAGTGATTCACTTAACTGTGGCAAGAACGGTCATAGAATGGGGAAAAATCACTTAACTGTCTCAATAATATAAATTTTGGGCTCAATTGTGGTCGTAACTTGAGGACTAATTCTACCAACTAATTCTACTGTATCTTGTTTTTGTCTTGTTTGTTTTTTGTATCTCCCCCTTCCCCACTTGTTTGTTAGCCGCCCTGAGTCCCTCGGGAATAGGGCGGCATACAAGTATAATAAACATACAAACATACAAACATACCAAACTTTACCAAATGCTGAGCCGGATTTCCTCCTCGCAGACTTATCTTGCTAGAAATGTCAAAAGAATAATGTTGGTCTTAGTCATTTTTTATTTTTGACATAATGAACAAAATTACTAGCCTAAGTAGAATAACATCACATAAACAATGAAAAATGGAATTCTAACAGATAATATTGTGAAACATTTCTATGTTAAAAAGTTCTGTTAATTTCAGAGAGTGGCAGGACAATCTTAGTTCTATTTTGCTCTTTTGCCATTCATAAACCTTTGCATGTTTCTAGATAACATTCCTTTTCGGATATTATGTGCCATGTTAATGAAAGAGAGTGAGTGGGAGGAAAGGGATGTACGGGTGTTATTATTTTTGTTTTTAAACCTCTCTTATTTTCTCACAGCTGTTTTCATCTTTTTTGACTGCTGTTTTCATCTTTCTAATTTCATTAAGAAAAAATATCAAAAGATATGTTCTTTGTACAATGTGTGTTATCAGAAAAATATATAAGGATCTCTAATGAAATGTGAATTTATTTTGGGGACTATGTCCATTGCAAATAAACATGAACAAATAGATCTTCTATCAGGTGCGAAGAATCAGGACCAACATAAAGTTTCAGTTAAGATTTATTGCTGAATCCTATTCATAAGAATCTAGTCAACTAATAGTGCTCAATTGGCACTAGATAAGAGTTAATAAAATTCAAGGGAGATGGACTTGGATCACTTCTGGGAACATAATGACTCCAGATGAGTCATTTTGCTAGATCAGGGTATAAAGTCTGTTTGGTGAGCAGTCTTTCTCCCAAAGTGATCAAACAGGAGCAATGATTCACCCTCAGTGTAGGTGTAACAACTTGAATTCAGAGCTGATAAAGTGATGAAAACTGGAAAATATTGATTGGAAGGCGACTCATAAAAGAGAATGAGTTGCTTAAATTCAAACCTGTATTATAAAATTTGCAATACTCTAATTGGCCCAGGTGAATGCAGGGGGGGGGGTGAGTAGATTTCTGGACACTCCCACAAAGTTATGATAATCAAAGAAGGTGAATTTGTGAGTTGATACTTGTATACCTATAGATACTTTCCCACAAGGTTTGTATCAATTAAATAAGAACTGTAGTTAAATATGAAGAATGCATCCAAATACATAGACCTGGAATATTGGAACAGTAGTTCCATTTTTTCCTTCTCCTCTTCTCCCACTGAATGGGTAGAGAGGTGCATGACAGACATAGATAGGCAAGCATATACTATTCCGAATCATCCTGTAGGGAAAGATTCGAAGAGCGCAGATGTGCGGTCTCAAGCAAAACAAAGTTCTGAGGTCAAAGAGCATCACTGTGGGATCCAAGCCCTGGGAGACCTGTCTAGTCAAAGGAGCAGAGCCCAAAATTAACTGCATTTTGTTTATACCCAAGTCATAATATCTTTAGTCAGAAAAACAAATTTTGATTAGACTCTAAACAAGCAATTCTCCTTGCTACAAAGCAGGTTTATATCATTTGTGCCAAAGCAAGAGTTTCAGTAATACTTGGAATAAATGAAGAATCATGGTACTTCCTTTCTTGTATTTTACTTTAGAAATTATTTTAATTCACCTAATTTTATTTTATTTGGGAATAGGGTTAGACATACACACTTCTCAAATGTTTAATTGGGTTTCTCGTTCTCTGTTAATGGTCAGCATGCTTTTTTTGTGTGCCTTGACTTTTTAACATCTTCATAGTTCTCCATTTAAATTCTTGTTATACTATGCAATACTCAGGTATGTTCTGCTACCTTGATTAGGAGAAAACATTTATGAATATGAAACCTTAATATTTTCCATGACCACCCTGTGTGACTTAACGAATGTCAACAGAACCTCTCCCTTAACATTCTGCCCCTAATGATGGATGAAACACCACTGAATATTTTGCCAATTTGGAAAAAGCATGACTTTACTGTCAAGACAAATGTCTGTGAATCAGTTATACCAGTTTGCATGCACACAGAAGCTCTTGATGATATTCTTGTGTATGCCACTATGTATTGGGTTGCTAGTATAGGTTAGGTTAGGTTTATTTAGGTTTATTTAGCTCGTATGCCGCTCTACTCCCGAGAGACTCAGCGCGGCTAACAATAAGAAGGGAAGGGGGTACAAAAATGAAAACAACAATTAAAAATTCAGCAACAGTCATAATATCGAATGGGGCTGGATAGATTAAGATTAAGATTAAGATTAAATTTATTTGTATGCCGCCCTTCTCCGGGAGGGTCTCAGGGCGGCGAACAACTCAAAAGGAGAAAGGGGATACAAACATAATACACGTAATTAAAATACACAAGAGTCATACAGCCATACAAGTCGAGAGGGGAGGGGAACTCATCAACCCCAGGCCTGCCGGCACAGCCAGGGTTTGACGGCTTTCCGGAAGGCCTGGAGAGGGGTGAGGGTCCGAATCTCCGCGGGGAGTTCATTCCAAAGGGCCGGAGCTGCAACAGAGAAGGCTCTCCCCCGGGTGGTAGCCAGATGGCATTGGCTGGTAGACAGAACCCGGAGGAGGCCGACCCTGTGCGATCTAACAGGTCTGTGGGAGGTAATTGGCAGCAGGCGGTCTCTGAAGTACCCAGGTCCAATACCATGAAGGGCTTTATAAGTTACGACTAGCACTTTGAAGCGTATCCGGAGACCAATCGGTAACCAGTGCAGCTCATGGAGGATAGGTGTAACGTGGGTGTACCGAGGTGCAC
This sequence comes from Thamnophis sirtalis, assembly GCF_051295495.1. Classification (NCBI taxonomy): domain Eukaryota; kingdom Metazoa; phylum Chordata; class Lepidosauria; order Squamata; family Natricidae; genus Thamnophis; species Thamnophis sirtalis. The sequence continues at coordinate 31,251,536 of NW_028261387.1, forward strand.
CCACAATCGCTCGCGCGGCTGCATTCTGGACGAGTTGTAGTCTCCGAATACTCTTCAAAGGCTGCCCCATGTAGAGCGCATTGCAGTAGTCCAGTCTTGAGGTCACGAGGGCATGATTGACTGTCGCGAGTGCCTCCCGGTTCAGGTAGGGGCGCAACTGGTGCACCAGGCGAACCTGGGCAAATGCCCCCCTGGTCACAGCCGACAGGTGATGTTCTAAGGTCAGCTGTGGGTCCAGGAGGACTCCCAAGTTGCGCGCCCTGTCTGAGGGGCGTAAATTTTCACCCCCCAGCCTGAGTGATGGAATACTGGCCAAATTCTTGGGAGGGAAACACAACAGCCACTCGGTCTTGTCTGGATTGAGTACAAGCTTGTTAACTCCCATCCAGACCCTGACAGCTTCCAGGCACTGGCACATCATGTCAACCGCTTCACTGAGTTGGCACGGGGCGGACAGATACAACTGAGTATCGTCCGCATATTGATGGTATTTTATCCTGTGCCGTTGAATGATCTCACCCAGTGGCTTCATGTAGATATTGAACAGAAGGGGGGATAGGACCGAACCCTGAGGAACCCCATATTTCAGGTCGACCTCTCTCCCCCAACTAACACCAACTGCGACCTGTCCGAGAGGTAGGAGGAGAACTACCGAAAAACGGTGCCGCCCACTCCCACCTCTCGTAACCGTCGCAGAAGGATACCATGGTCGATGGTATCAAAGGCCGCTGAGAGGTCAAGGAGCACTAGGATGGAGGAATAACCTCCATCCCTGGCTCTCCAGAGATCATCGGTCAGTGCGACCAAAGCGGTTTCCGTGCTGAAGCCAGGCCTGAATCCCGACTGAAAGGCGTCCAGATAATCGGCTTCCTCCAAGGACCGTCGGAGTTGAGAGGCTACCACTTTCTCAACAACCTTCCCAATGAAAGGGAGGTTGGAGACTGGCCGGTAGTTGTTGTTCAACAGCCCCAGGCCTGCCGGAACAGCCAGGTCTTAGTTGCTTTGCGGAAGGCCGGAAGGGTAGTAAGGGTCCTTCTTATTGTTAGCCGCCCTGAGTCTTCCAGGAATAGGGCGGCATACAAGCCAAATAAATCTAATCTAATCTAATCTAATCTAATATCTCTCCTTTCCAACCATTGCCGCCTATTTGCCCGATTCCCTGATGCAATTCGCGAAGCCACTTGCCCTCATGAAAATGTGGTGAGGGGCAGTTTCGGTATGCGGAGATCGAAAAAGTGATTCTTATTTTTGGTAATCTTTGTCGTCTGGAACGGCATTTTTCGGGCAGTTAGCCACTTTTTTGGCCTCTTTCCAAATCAGTGTGGAAAGCATTTTTGGATGGCAGCACTGTGATCCCCTCTCTGAATCCAAAAACGGGACGTACAGCCAGAGCTGCCAGCTGAAAATGTTTTCCTCCCCCGGTTCCCCGTTGCACATTGCAGAGCTGCGCACCCTCCTCCTCCTCTTCCGCAGACTCACATCTTTCCTTCTCTGTCAGGAGCAGAAGTTAACTGCTCTCCGCCTGGGTCATCTGGAAAAGGGGCAGGCACAGCTGCTAGCTGCCTTACCTTACACCTCCTTTGCCAACTGAGTCCCGACCTCCATGCTTACCCGGGCTGTTTGCGGAACCAGGCTCTGACTGAGGCAGCAAAGTCACAGGGGGCTTGCAGGGAAGCCCGCCGTGTTTATAAGATGGCAGCGTCAGGAGGACTGAAGTTCTGCGTCTCTATCGGGCCTTGCTGAGAGAAAGCCAGGCTTTCAATGCCTAGGGCTATAGGTGGGAAGATGGGGGCGTCTCAGGAGCGAAGCCTTCAGTGCCAAGTCCCTCTTCTGCTCCCATGAAAATCAGCCCCCACCCCAACCACTCCAGTTCTGTGTGTAGGGTGATAGGGTTTGTTTTAAATGGTTAGAAAGATCTGTGCTGCTTGTTATCAAAATCTGAGTGGAAGTACCGCTTATCCTGATGCTGGTAGGCAGAGGCAGAATTCTTTTTTTCTTGTCCCCCCGCCCAAAAAAAATTAAGGTGCATTTTATACTCCAGTGTGTCTTATACGCCAGTGTGTCTTATACTCTGAAAAATACGGTAACTTGAAAAAAATGTATTTAGTAAAATGCCTACTAAAACGAATATACAATACAAAGTAATGCATGCATTTTGTTAACAAAACTATTTGAATTAAAAAAAATCCTAGAAGCAAATGTTCTCTAGTAATCTGTTGAGTGTTGTTTTATTTTTCTGTGAATTTAGTGATTCATTTACTCTTAATATTTGGGGATTAATAGATTTTATTATGTCATGAACTATAGTCCATTGTATGGTCCCTTCCTGACCTACAATTATTAGCATCTCTTTCCAGGTTAGTACAAAACATGGAATCCAATATGGCTTACTTAGTTAATTTGCTGAAGGCAAACGTTAAGCACAAGGTAGAATATTTTAATCTTAAATTGTAATTGTAGTGATTTATTGAAGTACCCTACCGAGAAAATGAGATGACATGGAACTCTGAAAGGCTGAAGAACAAGATGAGATAAATAGGAAGTTGATACTATGAGCCAAACTGATCTAAAAAGAAGAATGACATCCTAATATGAGCGTAAATGCCTACTTTGCAGAGTTCTTTATTCCAAGATCTACAAAATAGAGTTTAAGACATGATGTATTTTCGTTATTAACTTCTGTTACAGTTGGATGAGCACATATGTACACCCACACACACACACACTTTTCTTTTATTACACTACAGTCATTTGCCATTACTACATCCAGGATTTTCTTTTTGTAATTTTATTAGTATTTTTTTGTTACTCAGGCCAGGTTTTCTATATTGAAAGAAGGCTGCCTTCTTTTGGCTTTGTGCCTAGGTTTATATACAATTGTGTGTAAAAACAAAACAGAATTACTTTAAGAAACCAAGGTGCTTACAACATTTTAGAATTACTTACAAGTATGCAGATATTTGCTGCTTAGTTCACTCTGTCCATAGCAGCAGACCATGAGAGTTAGATTGGATTTTAAAAAAAAAAATAAAGGAAATTATACTGTACTGTTCTCTCTTAGTGGTTCAGGAGGCAAATTCAGAGTGTTGCAAAGGAGCAGCATAATACAGTAGGAGGAGGAGTAGAAGTCCGAACAAAATGAAACAAACAAGATTTTGTTTTATGATAGAAACTTCATCTGGTTTATTAAAGCATTCTTTGGGAACATATTTCTATATTACTGAAAAAAGATTGCTTTTTGCACTGTACAAAATTAAGGATCTCATGATGGAATGTGTTTTGATTTAAGAAGTTGTGGTTCTTTGCTCTCATCAAAATTACTGCATTATGGAAAACTTTTTAATTTTCATTTCCATTTAAGTGCCACTAGGGGGAATTCAAATCACTGAACTCATTCACCAGCTGTTCAGTCGATGTATTATTAGCTGTAACCTGCTGGTTATAGACTCCATAATAGTTTCTCTGTGATTCAAGCTGAAAATAAGCCTTGAAACTAATGGCTTTTGTAGCCAAAGTTTTCAGATGCTAGATTCTAACTTCATTAGCCGCTCTGACATGATTTCCTTAAGGTAAATCATCTAATTATAGTTTTATATCTTTAAAGCATGTTGAGATAAATAAGACTTGATAACAATCAGATTCTCTCCAGTGCCTCTAGTGATTCAGATAAGCCCAGAAGTTTCACAGTATGCAGAAGGTATTTTTCCATTTCTCCTAGTCACTATTGTGAACCTAATAGCTGCATTGTCTGCTTTAAAATGAAATTGCACTGGTTAATGGAGAGTGAAAAGCCTGGCAAACACCAGATACTGTTCAGAGGTTTTATAACAGACTTCCAGATATTTAGGATATGTAAATTCAACTTTGTTAGTAATGTGTAAGGATTATTTTTAGCTTTGCTGCTCTTTTATAATACACAGCTTTCTCTCTTAAGCTTGGTTGTTTCTTGCATGTGTTTCATTACCAACTAGGTTGCATCAGTGATTAATAGTTGCTTTACTAGCTAACTTCTAGTTGATTAGTAACTGATTAATTGTTAATTAGGTAATAACATGTGTGCAAGCAAGCAACCAAGTTCAGAGAGCACCAAGTACTCTACATCTCAACCCTGACCTGCATCAGTCGTAGGTTCAGGGCGGTATGGCCCAGTACTGGGAATAGTCGCCACTGTACTGGTATGGTGGCTCATTTGGTCCACCCACCCGCCTGTGTTCCATGGCCGTTTAACAACGCGACCGGCCCATTGCGCACATGTGCACAGCTTGCGGCACCTGCATGACCTCTGCCAGGCAGCTGGGTGTTGCAGGGTGGTGGTCTAGGACACCTGGCCCTGTGCACAGCGTATCGGCTGTGCCGTGGTCCGGAACTCACCACTGGCCTGCATTGTTTTCTATTGTTTTATAATACAGTTAGTCTTCAACCTATGACCACATTTCTGTTGCTAAGTTAGATATTTGTTAAGTGAAGTTTGGCCCATTTTATGACCTTTCTTGCTACACCTGTTAAGTGAATCGTTTCAGTCATTGAATTAGTAACGGTTGTGTTGTGACTCAGCAGATGTCTGCTGTGAGTCTTTTCGGGATACAAAATTCATTATGCAGCTGGGCTTGTGAGAGGCAGGTTTGGAGATAAAAGGATGGATGCTGCCACGCCCTAGTTGCAGGAGTCAACATTCGTTCCTTCATACGTTCCTTCATGGGTTTCTTGGTCGTACAACATTGCTTGTTACACTTGGATAAGTGCTTTGGAGTTTCCTGTAACCCTGATTCGTGGAGACTTTGGAAGAAGTGCATTGCTTGTAAGAGTGTTTTGTATTCTGTTATCTGCTTGAAAGAGACTGTATTTCTGTTATTTTTGGGCTCGAAGCCAGTTTGAAGTGAGAACTGATAAAGAAAGACTTCCTTTTAAGTTTGTCTGCTTCCGTTTGTTAAGAGCCGTGAAGGGGGGACAGAACAGGTTGTTAAGTAAATCTGCCTTTCCCATTGCCTTTGCTTGTCAGAAGATTGCAAAAAGTGATGATGTGATTCCAGGGCACTGCAGTCATCATAAATATGAGTCAGTTGCCAAGCATATGAATTTTGATCACATGATTATGGGGATACTCACTGCAATGGTCGTAAGTTAAAGAAAAAGATCATTAACTCATTTTTTTCAGTGCTGTGGCAATTTTGAACGGTCTCTAAATAACTTGTAATTCGAGCACTACCTGTATTTAAGATCACCTCTCAGAAGACAAAAGACTGGGATAGTGCAAGAGAGAAAAGGTGTATCCTGTAGAGAAGGAAGGCGTGCAGTCAAAGAGGATGGTTTCTACTGTCACTAAAGGGAAGAGAAGAGAAGTCTAATTAGGAAGAAAGACTGATTCTATGACTTTAACTCACAAGTCTGATTTTTTTTCTTTTGCTAAACATATTCATCTTAACAGCAGATAGAGTAGTGCAAGCCCATGGACCGTTTTTCTGAGCCAAGAAAACATAACTCAGAGAATTTTTAGCTTTCATGCTATGCAGTACATGAGAAGATGTAAGAAAGACATACCCAGCCTGTTTACACTGTGGTGAATCTACCTGGGAATGCATTCATACTATCAAAATACCCTCCTTATTCTTTTCATTAATTTCTCAGCTATTTATGCTTTAATTGTGGCAAATGGAATAGATGCTGTACAGAAGTCCAATAAACCTGCAGCCTGTCTTCCCAGTAATCAATCACCGATTATGAATTGCATATAAATATATATAAATATTTCCATTTCCAAACATATATTTTTTATTTATATATATATTCATTCGATGTTCTCCGTGTCTAGTATCTTGGGTTATTTTCATGTCTTGTGGTTTGCATTTGGCCACTGTCATTTTGAAGGAATTTCCTGCCATCTGCATTCAATTTAATTTTCTCACAGATTTGGACTTGCTTATAAATACTGAGATCTGGCAAAGGGAGAATCTTTGCTGTCAGGGGCATTTCTTAAAAACCATTACTATGGAATTGGCAGTCTGCCGGTTTAGAAAATATGCAGAAGGTAAAAAAGGTACATTCTATTTTCTGATGTTTTGAATGGATGAAGCTAACTTGCCCTGTTATCAGCTACTGTTGATGGTTCAATGCAACTTTCTTCCTGTTTAGGTTCTTCTGTCCTTTTAGCCCCCCCCCCCCCCTTTGTTGGCAGAGTGCAAACCAGTATACAGCAGGAAACCAAGCAGTCCTTAGAATTATATTTATTTCCTGGTGGTTTTTCCCCCTTGCACTGCACTAATCACATGATACCTGATTTACTATCTTATCTAAAGAAAGGAGTTTGGCTGTTGGTTTTGTTCTGTAGATTAATAATCAAACAGCGAATATCTATCATCCATGTTTTCTTTAATAATTCAGCTGAGGCTTTACTGCAATGTCTGTATGCCTGACTGAATATTACAAAACTGTATATTTTGATTTATATTTTAGACAAAGGACCTTTTTTAACAAGCAAAAACTAATTTAAAACAGTTTCACATAGTATTTTCAATGGCCTAATATTGATACCTGGGGGCTGGGTAGTTTAAGATTTAGTTGAGGTGCTTCTCTGCTAGCAAATGCTGGCAGAGATCATACTGGCATTAATCTTTGTGAATTTTTAAAAAAGGGGCAGCAATACTTTTACCAGGTTTAAGAAGAATGTCTAAATAGTGAAAAAAAATGTGGCTTCTCATAGTCAGCTACATCAGTGAAGCTTTCAGCAAGGGAAGGAAATTTAGAAGTTAAAAATAATATGGAAATAGTGTCGTGTCGTTCCCTCCTCTCCCCCTTATAATTTGTCTGGAGTTGGAGATATGCTAGCACTTCTTATCACTACAGTCCAGCTTCAGATTCCTGTGATATTTGGAATTTGGATATTTGGCATAAATCAAATGCTTAGATCAGGAATCCTGAACACAGATCTTGGATGTACCAGTATGGCTGCAAGCGCCCTTCTTGTTTTGCATGATTTTTTAAAAAAATATCTGTTTGGAAATGGAAATTTGGCACGGTGCAGTAAAACCATCAGTTTCCATTATTAACTTTATTTTCTAAGAATGCCGTTGGATGCCAAATGAATTGCATACGCTATCTTCGAAAATGAAAACAGTGAGAGTTTGCAGCCTGATGCATTATTTAAAGAGTAGTAGGACTAGAAGGAACCATTGGGTGGAAAGTGGCAGGTCAGGAACTAAGAGATAATCACTCATAATATTCTACAAAAGTCCTCATTTAATGACCACAAGGGATTGGCAATTCAGTCATTAAATGAAGCAGTTTCTACGTTAAGCCATGATATAATCTGTTTACAATCTAGTAGTAGATTTGGTGTAGTAATTTGGTGCTGACTATGCTCCCCATATCTATCATTCTACAAATGGCAAATTCTTTTCAGGAGCCATTTTACAAGCACATCCACAGCATATTTTAAAGTTCCAAATATATTGATTATCTCCTGTAGTTTGGAAACTCCTATCCTCCTTTTGCCAATTCAACAAAATTTGGAAAGAAGTGATGTAATAGGCTCAACTTTGTTCCCCTTCAGCAGGCTAACTGAACAGAATGCGACCAAATACAGTGTAGCAGGCGAAGCCAGAAAAGGGAAGATTGAATTCAAAAATGGGCCTTATTTGGCAGGAGCTATAAAGAGAAAATATCTATAAAAAATAATACCCATTGCATACCTTTGGGAGAGGTAAACAGCAGTTTGGAATGATGCTCACTGTTATATTCTCAGTTTTCCCCTCTGCTCCAGTAATGTGACCAAGAATAGTCCTGGCTTTTGCTGCCTTATCTATTTTCCCCATAGCCTTTCCTGTATTTCCCCCCTACAAAGCACATGGTTAAAGAACCTTTTTTCCTCCTGGAGACATTTTATCTCACATATCCAACATCTTCTGGATTGGAGGCAGTGGTAAAATCCTCCTGGTTTGGCTGAACCAGTAGGGACGATTGTCCTTGGTTCTGCAAACCGGTTGTAAAAAGAAAGCTTCTGAGGATTGCACGGCTCAGCTGTGAGCCGTGCGATCATTGGGAGCTTTCCCTCCGCTTTTCAAAGCATTTTCCCCCCTGTCGGTTCGCCCGAACCGTTGGGGGAAAAATGCTTTAAAAAGCTAAAAAGAAATAGCTGAAAGTGAAAAAAAAAAGTTGGCCACACCCACCCAGTCACATGCCCCCCAAGTCACGCCAACCGAACTGGGGGAGGGGATTAGATTTCACCACTGATTGGAGGATGTCTTTTTGCCAGGTACGCTGAGAGGAGATCATGAAGAACTGTAGCTGAAAACATTTTTTAAATGGTCTAAACTGCACATATAAGTCATATTTAGAGCTCTGCTCATCTAAAGAGCAGAATACCCACGAACAGGTCAATGTGCCTGTGCGTAATTGTGGAATGCTTTTTTCCAGTGAGATGCATCTAACTATATTATTGTCTACTGTGTGCCCCTAATTAATGATTATTATATCAGGCATTTAAATATTTGGATATTCTCGTATTTTACATATATGTTTGTGGAAAAAGATTAGACTGCTGGTATACTTTTTACATGTAGCATATTATATAATCACTTTGGTTGTTTAAGAAAATATAAAGTAATTTTAATGGTTATAATCTGCTCTGAAATAACTTGGTTTTGCAAACACACAGAGAGAGAGAAAGAGAAAACTTTCACAGTTGTATGATGATAATCGTTTCCCATTCTTAGTAACTTAACTGCTCCCTGATTTAATTATTGGGCTAATTAATTGTAAACAGTGCAGAATAACATTATTTATCCAATAAGATTTGTATTAGACTATCCTTGCATTATACATCCTAGTATGCTCCAGAGAAGAAGAGGGTCAATTAAATTGGAATATTTTTATGTGCCCCCCCCCATTCAACACAATGTACAATGCAAGTAATTTTTTGTGGCATTAAAAAAATAAGTGTGCCTTTTTCTTCTTTTATAAAAGACCACAGATTGCATCGATGAGGATGAGTAGTTTTAATATGTTGTAGAATTGTGTATTTATTTCCAATGGTCTTGATTTTTGTTTGTTTATTGACATGAAATATCTCTAGATTCACGAATACTTTTAAAAAATATTATTTTATTTTTTATTGGATGAATGTGAATGATATAGGCTTTTCGGGGAGTTGAATAGTTCAAAAAAAGTTTAAATGGGTAAATTCTTGTTTACTATACTTAACTTCAAAGAAATATAAACTTATCTCCCAACGAGTGACTTATATCTAAATTTATAAACAAACACGCAAACACACTTGCCCTCATACTTTTTTGAACAGGAAAAAAGAGAAAAGGGAAAAATGCAAACTTATAGGGAAAAGCAGTTACTTCTGACTTTTTTCAGGACGATAGAGAATAGTACAAAAAGGTTACAACCTGAACACATGTAATAGCAAAATTCCAATTTTTGATTAAAAGGCACCTTTATTACAGTTAACATTTCTAGCAGGCATTTGAGACACATTCATCTTTGACAATTTCTTGGGCATTGAATAGCAATGATACATTGTTTTCTAAAAGTTTTGTTTTTACAGATTATATTTTCAATATAAATTTAAGTTTATTTGTCCATATATTTTCCCACAGATTAAGCATTATATTATAACTAAGATTTTTGCCCATTGAATCCTACAATCTTTAACATATTCATTTTCCAAATCTCAATGACCGTTTCTAATCTTGAGCTATTTATCAATACTTTTCTGGTTCATGTTTCTTTTGAGCTCAAAAGTTTGTATACCTACTTCTCTCCATCTTTATTTTATCTTCACAACAACTCTATGAGAGTTGTTAGGTTGATATACTGATTGAGCCGGTTTATTCTGGTCAAGTGGAAATTAAAAGTTTATCTTTTCCCATAGTTTAGCTTCATTTGAATTTTTCTTCTTCTGTTCAATCATGTCCAATTCTTGGAGAATACCTGGAAAGGTCCCTCTAGTTTTTTTGACAAGGTTTTTCAGAAGTGGTTTGCCAGTGCCTCCTTCCTAGGGCTGAGAGAATATGTCATGCCCAAGGTCACCCAGCTGGTTTTGTGCCCAAGATGGGCCTAGAACTCACAGTCTCCTGGTTTCTAGCCTGATGTCTTAATCACTGCACCAAACCTGCTCTCATTTGAATGTATTAATTTTATTCTGGATCACTTAAATGACGGATATTTTATTCGTTTTTAAAATGATGTTGTTTCTACCATTGTTGTTACACATTTATTCATGAAATTCTTGACAGGATATAGAATTGCATTAAACAATTCAGTTAATAAACCACTTTCTTTTTTGTTTTTTGGAACTTGGTCTTTCCTATTCCAGTGTGTTCCTGATGGGTTGAATTACAACTGTCATCACCTCAGTCTCCTGCTGGTTATGGATGATGGGAGATATAGGTCAAATGGATTTGGAAATGGTCAGGAGAACAATATGTGTTCTGCTTGACCACAGCATATTCATGAGGGAGCATCTGTAGAAAAACTCTTTGAAACTCTTGAAAGGCTCCAGTTCTCAGGGAGGGAAAGAGGGAGAGAGAGAGTGTGTCTTTTTTATTTCAGCAAAGTTTCCAAGATTCTTTGGGTCACTGGTTTATAGTTTATTTGTTTACTAAAGAAAGCTGTACATTGCCCAAGCCAAATAAGGCTAGTACCACAAGTAGAAAACAGATTCCACTTGTTGCATTAGTCAGCTTTTCTTTGAAAATGTTCAATCATGAACAGATAACATAATGATGTCCCCTAGTTTGTTGGCCTGTAAAAGGAAGGATCTTAGTTCTCTGCATAAAATGATAGCTGTTGCCCTACTTTGTATTTCCAAAGCAGCCTGGATGGCTTTGCTGAATCATAGCTCTATTGTTACCCCATATTTTGTTTATTCTTTGTAAGACAAAAGTCCTCAAGTTGATTCCTCAAAAGGCGAGAAGATTGGAAAATGTGCATGAAGTTAGGTAATCCATCTCAAAGTGGTGGTGTGAGAATAAAAAGAGATGAGGGGATGACAGGTAGGCTAGCTTGAGCATTTGGAACACAGTTGTAAGTCCAAACACACATATAGTATGGATAAATATCAAGAGGACGAATGACTAATGGGGAATTATTTCTTAGAGAGCTTGCAATTATATAGGAATATCAAAGGATGTAGAAATAAAGTGCAATCTTTTTGTCCTTATGTAATGCTAGAGTCAGTTGACTAAGTAAATCAGCTGGTGTACTAGTTTCAATTACTATACTAATGTCTGCTTTATTACTTTTAGATTTTTGACTCTTGGCATCAGCTGGAGTTACTATCTTGGTGTTGCTGGGTCTATAGCATTTTTAAAAAAATATTTTATTAAATTATTTTAACAGCTACAGTTGTTTCAATTAGATAAGAAGAGTAAGAATATTCATGAACTGGAATAGGTCATAGCAGCAGATCAGTTATTGGGGACTGGCTGGAATAGGACATGGTAACACGGTAAGCCAACGCATGACAACTGGGTCAGCCAATGGGAACTACTTGGTGACTGACCCATGCTAGATGGCTCGGAGCCTGAGCGTGGCTTACCTATGTAGCTCGGAGTCTGTGCAAGAGAACTAATCTAGTCTGCTCTCTGAATTGAAACTGGAAACTAATATTTCCTCTGCCTGTGTTTTGCCTGTAACTACTACCACATTGGAGAATCCACTATTGGTATTGCACATTTACTCACTCGTTATTATGTGTATAAAGAAGTTAATGAATCTTGCTGAATCAGTTAATCTGTGTGTGCTTTCTGGATGTGATTTCTGCAACAAACTCTGACAAGATTAACTGCTAAATTTGATACATTGATTTTAGAAGAATTTTGTAAATCTTTATTCACTCACCAGTTCTTTACAAATAGTGAGCTAAATTAATAATATAATACTTCCCTCCTGCCTGCCCTTCCTACTTAGTAAGAAATACTACTATCACATAATTGCCATGAGAAGTTGTCTTACTTGAGAAATAATTACTCTTGGCATGTTGAAAACAAAATCCATGGTGGAGGCAGATTCATGTAACAGTCGGTTACTAACTTAACTGCAGTGATTTACTTAACAACTGTGCCAGAAATGTTGTAAAATGGGGCAAAAGTCACTTATCAAGTGTTTCATTTAACATCAAAATTTTTGGACTCAATTGTGATCTTAAATCGAAGACTATTGTAATATTATACCATCAACACCATCAAACAATAATATTTGCCTATCTCAGGTCCTTGGGAATGACTTGATAGCCAATAAATATGCCAATTCCAGTCTAACATCTGGCTGACCATGCGATGAACAAAGTAATAAAATGCCAAATCCAGCCTAATATCTGGTTGACTCCATAATAATAATATAAGCATATGTGTGGCCCAACTCCCATCAACAGTGTTATGGAATCATTGCAACAGTGAGATGGACGGCATACACATTTAATAATCAAATTCTGGATGGAAGTATGGCATTTTTGTACCATTTTATATCATCACCAGATTGATTTATGTATTTATAGGAACAAATTTCTGATTAGCCTCTTTCTTGTATTCAATTTCTAGGCCAAGCAACATATCTATAAGCTTTTCTGGTTTAACTTGTATAAAATAGTGTTAAAGCAGACATTTTCATTCTCTGGCTCCACATTTCTTTTTGTAGAAACCACAACAGCAGAATAAGCAAGATTTTTGTATACAAGTACAATTCCTTATGCTTATATTTGTTTGCACCCATTTTGGGGGCTGAAGAGTCTTCCAAGTCAGTTATTGACTCCTGGTTACTGCATGGCCATGACCCTCCAATTGTTTTGACAAGGATTTTCTGAAGTGGCTTGCCATTGCCTCCTTTGGGCTGAGAGAGAGTGACTACCTAGATCTCTGTGCAGTCTTTCAGTTTCTAGCCTAGTGCTTTAACCATTGCACCAAACTGACTCACTCCTATATATCTCAAAATCATCATAGGCCCACCTTAAAGTCTCAATTTGTATTGATGACATATACCTTGCAAGAAGTGTTTTTTAAATCTATTTTTGTGTTATATTTCCTGACAAAGAAATAAAGGAAGATGAGTATAGATCTATTTCAAGCTGTTTATCTCTCGTCAGCTAGCCATACCCTTCTGGGATTCAAACCGGGCTACTTACACATTAGATAGATGTATTAACCTGTAAGCCATGGGCTCTTCTTGCTTTGTCAGCTATACCAGGGGAAAGATTACAAACAGGGCAACTCGGTCTATCCAAATATGGGAAGGAGTATACTGTTTCCGCTTAGAAGGTAAATATAAATTTAATACCTTGCAAGACAGAAAGGATTCTGAAGAATTCCCCTCCCCAACTTCACCCTGTATCTTACAGGATCATATTTCATATCATCCTAAAGATTTATTGGCACAGAAGACTGGCTTTTTAAAGTGAGAGTAGAGACTATAGTGAGGGAAAAGCCTCATTTTGGAAAAGAAAGATTGCTTGTGGTCCTCTTGTGTAGGCTAATGTTACAGTGCTACAAATGAAACCTGAGACAATATGATTTGACAATGGCATCATTTGATTACCTATAAAAACTTATAGCATGATGGATGGCAGTAGAAGAGCATGGGAAAAATATTGTCTCTGCTATACAGCTTGATATTTCAGTTTGTTAGTGAATGAGGTCAAATTGGTGGTACAGATTTGTCCAACCATTTCTGGCAACTGATTGAAAATTATGCTTGCAATTACAATAGAGCTGGAAGGGACTTTGGAGGTCTTCTAGTCCAACACCCTGCTCAGGCAGGAGACCCTACCATTTCAGACAAGTGACTGCTCAGTCTCTTCTTAAAAACATCCAGTGATGAAGCACCACAGCTTCTGATGGCAAGCCATTCCACTGGTTAATTGTCCTTAATTCCAGGTTGCTTCTCTCTTTAATTAGTTTCTATCTATTTCTTGTCCTGGCCTCTGGTGCTTTGGAAAATAAGTTGACCACCTCTTCTCTGTGGCAGCCTCTCAAATACTGGAATACTGCTATCATGTCTTCCCTAGTCCTTTCTTTTGTCTAGCCAAACTCAAATCCTGCAATCGTTCTTCATATGTTTTAGTCTCCAGATCTTTAATCATCTTAGTTGCTCTTCTTTGCATTTCCCCTCAAAGTCTCAACATCTTTTCTGTAATGTGACCAAAACTGGATGCAGTATTCCAGGTGTGGTCTTACTAAGGCTTTAGAAAGCGGTAGTAATACATCACATGATTTTGATTGCATTGCTCTATTTATGCAACCAAGGATTGTATTAGCTTTTTGACTGCTGCCTCATACTGCTGGCTCATATTTAAGTGATTGTCCACTAAGACTCCAAGATTCATCTCACAGTTACTGTTTTTGAGGTAGGTTTGGCCTAATCTGTACTTGTACCTTTGGTTTTTCCTATCTAAGTGTAAAACCTTGCTTTCCTCCACATTAAATTTCATTTTATTGGATAGGCCAATTGTTCAACTCTGTCAAGATTTTTTTGGATCCTGAGCTTGTCTTCTGGGGTGTTGGATATTCCCGCCATCTTAGTCTTAATCTGCAAATTTGATGAGTTCCTCTTCTATTCCCTCATCTAAGTCATTTATGAAGATAAAGAAGAGTACCGGGCCTAAGATGAAATCTTGTGGTAACTCACCACTTACTTCTCTCCATGTAGATTTAGTACCATTAAGGACTACTCATTGAGTATGGTTTGTCAGGCAATTATAAATCCATCTGGTGGTGATGCTGTCTATCCCACATTTTTCTAGCTAGCAAGAAGTAGCTTGTGGTCTACTTTCTTAAATGCCTTGCTCAAGTCTATGTCCACAGCATTGCACTGGACTACTTATTTAGCCACTTTGTCAAAAAATGAAATAAGATTAGTTTTGCATCATCTATTTTTAACAAACTTGTACTGGCTTTTTGTTTTTAACTTTGTTTCTAGATGTTTGCAGATTTTTTTTTAAACTATCTTTTCCAGTATCTTCCCAGGTATTGATGTTAGGGTGATTGGTCTGTAGTTTCCTGGGTCTGTTTTTTCCCCTTTTTTGAAGATGGGAACCACAACTTCAGCTCTTTTCCAATCCTCAGGTAATCCCCAGTGAAAGATATGGTACAGTGATTCTGAGATAACATATGCCAGCTTCTTTAGAACTCTGGGTTGTAATCCATCAGGTCCAAGTGATTTATATTCGTCAAGTTCAGATAGGTGTTCTGTAACCATTTTCTTGCTTATTTAATTTTTTATTTCTAGTCTGTTCTTTACAGTTAGGTTTTTGGTAGGTTGGACTATAGTTTCTTTTTGTGTGAAGACTGATGCAAAGAATGAGTTAAACAGTTCTACTTTTTCCCTGCTGCCCATTACTTCCTTGCCACCTTCTCTTTTAAGTGCGCCTTGACTTTTTTCATGTTTTAACCTGAAAAACATGAGAGTATTTTAAAAGCAAATGAAAAAAAATATCTCATTAGCAGGTGGTGATGGTGAACAGGAGTATTGTGTTCTTTATAAAATCCCAAAGCATTTTCCCACTAGCAACTCAAGGGTTGTTTTTTTATTTGAAAAAAAAAAACTGGTTTCTTTTCTTTAATAAAACCAAATTCTTTCTATATTCTTTCACATAACCAGCGAAGTTTATTTAGCACTTAACAAAGTGGGTCTTAAAAGTATTTTCTCATATATAGAAAGAATTTATTATGTGCAGGTGTTTACTGTGGTCAGTTCATGTCTTTAATTTAATTTAATAATTTAATTTAATTTAATTTAATTTAATTTAATTTAATTTAATTTAATTTAATTTAATTTAATTTAATTTAATTTAATTTAATTTAATTTAATTTAATTATTTAATTTAATTTAATTTAATTTAATTTAATTTAATTTAATTTAATTTAATTTAATTATTTAATTTAATAATTTAATTTAATTTAATTTAATTTAATTTAATTTAATTTAATTTAATTTAATTTAATTTAATTTAATTTAATTTAATTTAATTTAATTTAATTTAATTTAATTTAATTTAATTTAATTTAATTTTTAATTTAATTTAATTTAATTTAATTTAATTTAATTTAATTTAATTTAATTTAATTTAATTTAATTTAATTTAATTTAATTTAATTTAATTTAATTTAATTTAATTTAATTTAATTTAATAATTTAATTTAATTATTTAATTTAATTTAATTTAATTTAATTTAATTTAATTTAATTTAATAATTTAATTTAATTTAATTTAATTTACCACATTTATATGCCGCCCAATCCCAAAGGACTCTGGGCGGCTTACAAAAATATAGAGAAAAAAAAGACACATAACGAGCACATAACGAAAGAAAACGGTTTAAAATAACAACACCTCATACATTCATTCTAATCAGGGCTGGACCTCAACAGTGTGGTCAACAGCCCCCAGGCCTGCCGGAACAGCCAAGTTTTTACAGCTTTCCTGAAGGCCATGACAGTGGGTATGGTCCGGATCTGTGGGGGTAGCTGATTCCAAAGAGTCGGAGCAGCCACAGAGAAGGCTCTCCTCCGGGGGCCCGCCAGCCAACACTGTCTGGCTGACGGCATCTGAAGGAGGCCCAATCTGTGGGATCTGACTGGCCGCTGGGAGGTATGTGGCAGTAGGTGGTCTCGAAGGTACTCTGGCCCTAAGTCATGTGGGGCTTTAAAGGTGATAACCAACACCTTGAATTGCGTCCGGAGACCAATTGGTAGCCAGTGCAGTTCGCGGAGGACAGGTGTAACATGGGTGTACCTCGGTGCACCCAATATCGCTCGCGCGGCCGCATTCTGGACTAACTGCAGTCTCTGAACGCTTTTCAAGGGTAGCCCCATGTAGAGTGCATTGCAATAATCCAGCCTTGAGGTGACAAGGGCGTGAATAACCGTTTGAAGTGCCTCCCGATCCAAATAGGGCCGCAATTGGTGCACCAGACGAACCTGGGCAAGGTCACAGCCGATAGACGATGCTCCAGTTTCAGCTGCGAATCCAGGAGGACCCCCAAATTGTGGACCCTCTCTGAGGGGTGTAAATGTTCACCCCCCAGGGTTAAGGATGGACTGTCTAAGCTGTCCTTTGGGGGCAGCATCCAAAGCCACTCAGTCTTATTGGGATTGAGCACAAATTTCTTCACCCCCATCCAGATCCTAACAGCCTCCAGGCATCAGCACATCACATCCGCAGCTACACTGAGCTGGCACGGGGCAGAAAAATACAGTTGAGTATCGTCTGCGTATTGATGGTACTTTACCCCATTCTGTCGCATGATCTCGCCCAGCGGCTTCATGTAGATGTTAAATAGGAGGGGGGACAAGACCGAACACTGTGGCACACCATATTTGAGGGGCCTAGGGGTCGACCTTTGCCCCCCGACCAACACCAACTGTAACCTGTCAGAGAGGTAAAAGGAGAACCACTGTAAAAGTGTACCTCTCACTCCGACCTCCCCTAGGCGTCGCAGAAGGATACCATGGTCGATGGTATCGAAGGCCACTGGGAAGCACCAGGATAGAGAAATGTCCTCTATCCCTGGCCTGCCAGAGATAGAGAGGGCCCGCCAGGGTGACCAAAGCGGTTTCCCTGCTGTACCAGGCCTGAAACCGGACTGAAAGGAGTCTAGATAATCCATTTCATTCAAGGTCCATCGGAGTTGAACGCCACCACCTTCTCAACAATCTTCCCTAAAAAAGGAAGGTTGGAGACAGGACGATAGTTTTTCAAAATAGCTGGGTCCAGGGAAGGCTTCTTGAGGAGGGGTCTTACCACTGCTTCCTTTAATGGCTGCGGGAAAGACCCCTCCTGCAAAGATGCGTTAGTAATCATCTGGAGCCAGCCTCGTGTCACCCCTCTGCTGGTCAAAACCAGCCAGGAGGGGCACGGGTCCAATAAACAGGTGGAGGCACTCATCGCTCCCATGACCTTGTCCACTTCCTCAGGGGTGACAAATTCGAACTCATCCCAGAAAATCCAATTAAGACTAACCCTCGGCATCTCGGCTGGTACCGCCCAAGCGGAGTCCGGGTCTGTTTGAATCTGAGTGATTTTATCTGACAGAAACTGAACGAACTCCTCAGCTCTTCCCTGCAGGGGTTCCCCTGCCTCCTCACCTTTCAGGAGGGAGCGGGTCACCCTAAATAGGGCGGCTGGGCGAGATTCCGCGGACGCAATAAGAGCGGAAAAATGCGTACATTTTGCCTCCTGTATTGCCACTAGGTAAGTCCTAATAAAGGCTCTTAATAGTGATCGATCAGATTCAGAGTTACTAGCCCTCCAACGTCGCTCTAGGCGTCTCTTTTGGTGCTTCATCTCCCGGAGTTCCTCGGTAAACCAAGGTGCCCTCCTGGATCCACTGCCACGGAGTGGCCTCAAAGGTGCAATCTGATCCAATGCTTCAGCCGCCGCAACATTCCAGGCAGCAACCAAAGACTCGGCCGGATTGCGGACAAGGGAGTCAGGTATCTCTCCAAGCTCCCTCTGAACCACTTAGTCAGCTCCACCTCCCTGCAATGGGGGAGTAGCGTCCTGATGTCAAGCCTCAACAAGGAGATCTGACCATGACAAGGGCGAGGTCACTATTCCCCTTAACTCAAGATCACGTCTCCACTGCCCCGAGACAAATACAAGGTCAAGCGTGTGTCCCGCTCTTTGAGTTGGACCCTGAACTACCTGGGTCAAGTCCATGGTTGTCATGGAAGCATGAACTGCTGTGCCCCATCTGAGTGTTCACCAAGAGACGGCAGATTAAAGTCCCCCAATACCATTACTCTGGGGAACTCCACCATCAACCCGGCTACTGCCTCTAGCAGCACAGGCAGGGCTGTCGTGACGCAGCTGGGAGGTAGGTATGTCAACAGCAAGCCCAATTGAACCCCTAGGTCCAACTTCAAGAGGAGAGACTCACCCCCCACAATCTCTGGGGCAGGGATCCTGCGAGGAACTAACGACGATAACTGCTACTCCCCCACCCCTTAACTGGTGTCATGGTTGGTGGAGCACCTGAAACCCATCTAGGCACATTTCTGAGAGGGGAACTCCTCCCTCTTGGCCCAGCCAGGTTTCAGTTATACATGCCAGGTCTGCCTCCTCGTCAGATATTAAATCCCAGATGAGGGGAGCTTTGTTCACAACTGATCTGGCATTTAGCAGGAACAACCTGAGACCAGGGCCCTGAACTCCTCTGCCACCAGGTCCTTGAGTTGAGCCTGAGGGGCCGGAACAAGGAATTGCTGTAATGTAGCGAGTCCTTCTTCCCTGATAATGGCTAGCCCTACAGCTCACGTCATATCTGCCCCTCCCAGTCGTGACCGAAATGCTCCGACATCCCCCTATCCCCGTATACCCCTCCTCCCCCATGGCCCCCATTCTTCCCGGGAGGCCACGCATATCCAGGATGGGAGGCGAGTCTGGGCCCCCATCCACTTCTGCTTCTGTACTCAGTGGAGGGGACTCCAGGTCGCACTCCCGGTCCTATCATACTCACCAATCAAACACTCTCTTCAGACACACCCCACAATAGTTATTAAAATACAATTATACAATAATTAAATTAAAAGTGGGCACATTTTCTCTCACACTCATACACCCAACAAACTAGCTAAAAAATGCCGTTCCTAAATCGATGGTAATTAAAATAATTTAGGAACAGTAAAAAATTGGAAGTCCCGATCAGTGGTTCCGAACGGTCTTGTTCCCAGAAAGTCACTTAACTGTAGCAGGGGAACCTCCAAGCAGGGGGTGTTATCAACCGCTTGGGGGAGATCTCGGGTCTGCGTCCTCTGGGTCTTCAGCTCTGGCACGGGGCTCTCCTCTGCTGTTTCCCGCAGCCTGGCCTGAAACTGGGCCCTCGTCCGAGCTCCGCAGGGAAGGACCTTCGTCTGAGCCCCACAGGAAAGGCGCTCAGTGCGAGTCCGAAGTGGCTGGAGCTGGTGGTAGTTTGGGGGGGAGTTCCTCGTTCTCGTTTTCCTCCTCTGTGGGGCCTGGAAGTGGCGCAGGAAGTCTGAGACGGCTGGGGCAGCTGGCAATAGTTGGAAGGGGCAGGCTCCCCGTCCTCCTCGTCCTTCGAGGTAACCAAAGTGGCTAATTGATCCAGCATAAACTGAAAGAACTGAAAAAAGTGAAACATAATGAGTCAATATACAGTATATCTCTGAAATCTAAAACTAGCATTCAGTTCAATTCAATTTTTTCCTGCCCTCTGCTAGGTTGGGGTCTGATTTATTCGGTATTGGAATCCCTTCTTCCCTCTCAGGGGGCGTAGCAGACCGGATGCGCAACCAACCTTTCCTCCAATTTATATGTGGGTTCCATTTAACGCAGCCAGGGCAATCCCAATATAAGGGGTCGGTCCATCCCTGGAGCTACAATAAAACTTATTGATTCTTGGTGGGTTCCCATCCACATCTCAATAGGTTCAGTAACAAAATGAGCAGGGCTCTCTCCCGCAATAGATCCATCTAATTGGCAAAATGCAATTGGGATTTTCAAAGTTTTTAGCTTCAATCCCAATTTCTCTACTGTTTCCGAGCTCATAATGCAGCGTGTACAACCAGAATCTAAGAGAGCTAGAATTTTTTCACCAGAAGAGGGCACTCTAAGCTGAACAGGGATAGTCATGGGCCCTGAGCGGGAACTTACCCAGCATTCCGCATCGTCAGAGTCACTTTCTTCCGAAGAGCTGGGGGTCTCGTCTCCTCCTTCCACAGGGTTGAAACGCTGAGAAGGATCCTCCCCTTTCAGGGCCGGTTCTTTTCTCCTACTGGGAGGTTTCTCCAGCTTCTTCTCTTTCCGGAGGTGGGTGGGGTGGGGTATTTTGGCTCATTTTGACCCGGCAATTCACAGCATGATGCCCCTCCTTCCCACAGCGGAAGCACATGGAAGGCTTGGGTTTGCTTGCAAATCCACCCTTCTCCCCTTTCGGCATTCTTGGGGGGGAGGGGTTGGCAGGGGGGATTTTTCGCCATCACCTTCTCCTTTGTAATTCAGCCTGACTAGGTCAATTTCCACATCAGCGGCTGTTTCATACCAGGATTGCAATCTAGGGGGGGGGGGTGGTCTTATGTTCACACACTGCTGTAAATCTCTTTGTTTAATCCATCAGCGAAGTGATCTAGCAATGCTTCTTCAGACCACCCCCTCATGTAAGCTGACAGCTCCTGAAATTCTTGTACATACTCAGCTACTGGCTGTTTCCCCTGCCTAAGAGTTGTAAATTTAATTCTGGCCCTACGCTCTGTGAGGGGATCATCAAAACGTTTCCTCAAAGCTGCCATAAATCCATTAAAGTCTCTCAAAAGTGGGGAGTCAGCATTGTCCAACCCCACCACCCAATCTGCTGCTTTTTTCTCCAAAGCCATCAATACACTTTAGCTTCATCAGAAACCAGATCATGACCATACATCTGCATATAATTCCACACTTGAATAAGAAATAGGCCAAGCTCTTTTGGTTCTCCCCTGTATTTTACACTTAAAGGAGGAACTTTAGCCATTCGGTGTCTGCGAGGTGTCCCCCCCTTCTTGGAATGTCTCTAGCCGCCGGGATTGCGGTCAACTCCCCCTTTGGGGAGTTGTATAACTCCCCCTTCGCCCTCCCAGTCTCTCTCAAGTCAGGCAAGGTATACCTTCTCTCTGTCTCTTCCTCAATTCCTCACTCCATTCCACACTCCCGAGTCTGGCATCTCTCCCATGTTCCTTCGAGAAGTTTCATGGCTTGAGACATCATAAGATTTTCCTCCTCATGATCTTGCCAGTCAGCTGCTGGTTTTCTGGGTCTCCTCACAGTAATCCCAGTCAACGGTTCTTCAGAGTCCTCTTTCTGTCCCACTCCCCAAGTCCACCTGGGTCGAACAGATTGTTCCTCTACCTGCAGGTCAGCCAACAGCTCTTTCACCGAAGGGCCTGTGGCCGCTCCCATATTTTCCTCTTGATCACTGGCATGGAGAGACATTATTCAGCATTGGGTGCACCCCCCTCAGAAGGTGTTCGCTCTGGGATGGGTGCGAAGTGAGATCCAGCTTAATGTCACGGCTCCTTCACTTAATAACCAAGAAAGAAACCACTCGACTCCATTTTTCATAATTAAGTGTACTTTTACTGATTATAAGTGATGAGAAGCTAAGCAAAGCTGGATCTGAGCAAAAGAGCACGAAAGCAATAGATATCAATACATGATTCATTCCCCTCCCCTTGGTACCCCAGTCCATAGTCCAATCGTATATCACCACAGCTGTCAGGTGGGAGACATCTTCAAAAATCATCATCAGGTTGGAATGCTGGACAGTTGGCCTTGGCAGGAAACTCCCCTCCTTCCACATGCGCAAATGAATGGTAAGAATAACCCCCAATTAACAGTCCTCCTGCACAGATTGTTTCCCTCACCCAATTACCATGCCCTCCCTCCCCGTTTCAATGGCAGCCAAAAAGCTAGCAGTAAAACACTTTTGATCAGATGAATACATGACTTAGATGTTATGTGTTAATAGTAGGGCTAAAATCCTTGTAAAATATAGCTATAGCTAGTGATATAAGGTAGTAATTGAAAAAATATCTGAGTTGAGACAGATGTTTGAAAGTAGCATTTGCTATATTATTGCGCTGGATATTTTATTTTTAAAAAGTTCATTTAAAATGTGTTTCAATGTAGCAAAATGTTGACTTGTTTTACACAAAATGAAAGTATAATAGCATGGATAGAATTTATATTCAATCTAGACTATTGGCAAGGTATTGGCAAGGATTTTGATTCACAAATGTTTAGCAAACAAACAAAATGATCAATATACCCCCATTCTAATTATTCTGCTAAAGCAAATTAGGAGTTGCGGTTACACAATCTTAACCAAAAGGCCACCAATATTTGTATTATTTCTTACCAGGTATACCAGACAGGAAACACAATCAGCTTATTCTACCGTGTTGTAAGGTGAAATTAACAGAATCTTGCAAGTCTGAAAGTATAATTCTCCTCCCATGTCCCTTTATTCCCAGGAAATTGGAGGGGGGGGTGTCTCTTCTGAGCTTCTTGTCCAGCTGAGGACAATGCTGTCTCTTATCTAACTTTTCTCTTGGCACTTTCTCTGAGCAAGTCTCCCAAGGTCATTCCCACATACCATTGAAGTATATCCATGGAAGAAAGAAGGAAGAATTTCAACCTAAACAGCAATTTTGTAAACAAAATTTGAGTTTTGTTTGAGGAGGGTGGTGAAAGCATCTTAGAGAGAACTCTCCATTGTACAGTAAGGCTGACAGTATGGTACTGAGAAAACATTTGAGTTTAGAATTATATTTGTCTCTTTTTCACCTGATCTTAAATTTCTTCTTAGTTAAAAATCAGGGATTTCTAATGATCAGTTGGTCCTCAACTCCTTGGAAAAGAGTGATGAAAAAGATTCTTGATCAGAATAATGAGTGAAAAAAGAAGACAAACTTCAGCAAGCCTTGTCTTCTACCTCCACCACAAATTCATGTTTAGTTGAAAGAATGTTTAACTTTACTAAAAGATTTTGAGCAATAAAATTACACATCTGTTCTCATGATAAGATCTAGTTTTTTATCTGTCATTTTTTTTTAACAAAGATACTTATGGTTTATGATAACATGTTGATAAATGTAAAAGTTTTGCTCTGTGAACTAATCATTTTGTATATGATATTATGTGCAGAAATGTAAAAACTGGTGATTATCGATTTAAGTTGAGTCTTACACCTGATCGGACTCATGTTTTAAATTTATGAGACATACATCAAGAAGAAATCTGAATGTAAGGTTCATAGTCAATTTTATAATGTTATGTCTGTTCCAACAGTTTATTTCTTTAACCATTTGATTCTTTCCATATGAAAGGGGAAAATCATTGGGATGCTATAGCTGTTTCTTTCTTTAGAAGTTGAATAATTTTTTCCATGGGTATAGATTCTTTCAAATTTACATACATAAATCAAACTTGTTGCATGTTCTTCTGATTCATAGTGTCCTTAATATTGTATGATTAAAGATATTGCAATTTACTAACAAAAGATGCATTTTTGAAGACTAAAGGTCAGAGCAATATTTGAAGATTTCCATTGCCTGAAATGCCAAAAGTAATTTTAATCAAGCAGTTTTTCTAGGCCATCATCAAAGTCCTTTTCCTTTCATGATTGAAAAAAGCTTTACTGCTGATGTTTATAATTATGGTGTACCACCATCAAAATCTTTGTTCATCAAACTTCATTACAAGGATTTATTTGACATGCTGTAAGTCTAGTAATGCAGAACAGAAATGAAACTATAGATGTACCAGGAAATTCATTAAGATATTGTAAGCCTTAATGCCAATATGTAGAGCAAGAAAATAAATTATCTATTAACTTTATAGTTTCTTTATTGTTGATCAATTCCATAAAAACATATATAACCAACATTCCCATACATGAGTGAGTAATGCTATGACAGCTTTCTTCTATTCAACTGAATGGCTGAGCAATAATATAATGGAGAAAAACTACATGCAATTTCCTATGCGGTCGCAATGTAGTAAACATGATAATATGTGTTTCTAATTTATGATGAAGAAACAGAAAATAAATCCTTGTCAATCCAATGCAAAAACTTCTGCAACTGATTTTTCCAATGTTTGTATTCATTAAATTCAAAGTAGTTATTCGGACAATTGGTGGTTATATTTGTTAAAATCTTGAGAAGGCATTTCTACCTGTTCTTGTGGTTTTTTTTTAATTATTATTATTATTACTACTACTACTACTACTACTACTACTACTACTACTACTACTACTACTACTATTTATTAAGGTAACTTTGTCTTATTCTCCCCAGATAACATATCTTAATCAAAAAAAATATGTTGATTCTACTAGGCTAAATTTAATTTTTATAGCACTAATGTATTTGGATACAGTATACATTTTAGCATGGTGACTTTGCTGTAATATTTCTTATATTACAATGTGATATTTTTATGTTTCCATTTGGAAGATTTAAATAGACTAACACTCTATTGTACTATGCATTGGTCAAACAAATGACAATCCATTACCTAAGATTTGTGTGAGTCTTGACAATTCTCTAAATCAGTGTTTCCCAAATCTGGGAAATCACCCAGAATTGGGTAAAAGTGGTTTTTCTTTGGGTAATGTGAGTAAACATCAATAAACCCATTATCCAATTACTACAGGGACATTTAAATAGGAAATTTTTAATAAGTGGTAAAAAGGACTTTCTGGTAAGCAATTTTGGGTAATAAAGGAAAAATTTTAGGAAGTGCTACATAGTTATCTTAACTTTAACGACAACATTGAGGCCAAATTCTTTTTGTGAATACTGGTAGAAGTCTCTCTCTCTATCTTAGAAAGAAAAACATCTGTAGCTCTCAAATTGACCCCATTTCATTTGCTCCAAGGGACAGATGTGATGTTGAATATTTGGAGAATTGCCTTTTTTTAACCCTGTTCTCCATTTCGTTTATTATTGTTTCCTTGGCAGTTGTGTGGCTTGCTTTTTGTGGTTTTGTCAGCTGCTACATAGATCTCTCCCCAGAACCAGCTATTGAATATATCTCCTGCAATAGCATTAATTTTATATTAAAAAATGTTTTGTGCCATAAATTTAATTAGGAGGATAGGTTTTTTCCCCCAAAACTCTTTTCTTCCATTTTAGAAAATCCTTACCTGTCCATTCTACCACATAATATGGAGATTTCTGTCTTAATCAACAGAACTGTACATATTTTGATTGATTTGTAATGAATTAGAATAAGAAATATTATACTAAAATTTAGTAGCCAGTTGAAAATGAATCTAGGTAAGTTCTTTTCCATCCAGAAAAACACTCTGATGTTAAAGCCTTACTGCACAAATCTGCAAACTACCAATCATTATTTTATTCTATAAATTATTTTTGGATGATATTTTACCACTACTAAATCCATTGTCTGATCTAATCTGGAAATGATCTTATCCAAAAATCTTTCTATTATAAAACAGCTCACAACTGTTACAGCGCTGAGATGTTGTAATAGAAACTCTGGCTAACAATGAGAACTATCGCAAAAACATTCAAAGAATGCCAGTCTCTTTTATGCGTAATATATCATTTCCAAATTTTATTGGAGCATTAGAAACTTTTATCTTCATCTGAGCTTCAATTAGATTTCATAAGAAAAACAAAATATTGAAGCTCATTCAAACACATAAATAGTTGACAAGATGGCAATTAAGGGAAAAGTGTACACTGTGAAGAAAAATGGTTTTTATTCATCATTGTTTCTTTTTCTAAGAGCTTTGTATTAACTTATTATATTAAGTATGGGAAAAAAATGTCCTTCTCCAGTCCAAAAGGAATTTATTCTCATTAAAGGTAACATTGAATGCACACAAACCAAAAGTGTTAGTGCAGGAAACTGACTTGTCAATTTTTGTAGATGCTCTGCATGTGACTAAGCATTATGTGTGAAATGTTTGTAATCACATAGCTCTTACACAATGTACATAGAATCCTTATGAGAAACATAAACAATAGGAACAATCCCATCCTTATTTACATACTTGTAATATTGTGACATAGTGAGAGAAGAAGAACAAAGCAATAGATGAATGAATAATATGGCTCTGAGAACAGGACTAAATCAAAATAAAATTGCCCATCCAATCATTTATCACCTGAATGAGATTTTACTTTTATTAATTTACTATGGCTTATGAGCCCCTTTGTACTGAACTCCATATAAAATTGTTTTAAATGAGTTGAGCTGCAGAAAGTCAATCTTTCCATTTTTAACTCTACCCAGATTCTCACTGGTTGTTGCATTTTCAGACAGTTGATTTATTCCTTTATCAAACATAATAATGTTCTTTAGGAATGTGATGTTTGAAAATAAATGCTGACAGCTAGAAATGGCTATTTAATTCAGAAGATGACTTGGAATTTTTTAATGTAAATGTCCAGGATGTATTGTTGGTATCTACTGTAATGCTCCAAACTGTGCCCACCAATGGTCAACTGAGCTGCTGCCCCTGGAGCCTTTGCTGCCGAGCAACTGATTGGTGGTTGGATCGGCTTCCCAGATTACAGCTGATCAGCTTTCTAGGTGGCGTGGATCGCAACTGCTGCCTAGAATAGCTGATTGGCGGTATTCCGGGAGGCCGATTTCCCAGCGGTGACAAATGGCAGCAGCGGTGACAGGCAGCAGCAGTGAGTGGCATCGTCATACCCTCTCCCTTACCACAATATTTGCTCTATAAGATGCACAGACATTTCTACCCACTTTTTGGAGGGGAAAAGTGAGTCTTACAGTGCAAAAAATATGGTAATTTCTGCCATTGAATAGATAATGACCATTGGCTTACCTGAAGGGTCGTTTTCTGTACGCTGCGGGAGAGTCCAAGCATGGGTTAAATTCTGTCCTTCTGCCTGGTGGACTGGATTGAATTTTCTGACCACGCCTCTTGGTCTCCTTTAATATTCAGCTTTTCAATGAAGGCATGGTCCCGTGTAAAACAAATCCATCACATTAAATCCATCGATTGCGACAGACCAGGAATAATCTATTCAGATGGAAAAAAGTATCCCAGGGCGGGGTGGACTCTCCTGCAGTGCATAGAAAATGACGCTTCAGGTACGCCAATGGTCATTTTCCTGTGCGCTGCTTGGAGAGTCCAAGCATGGGACATACCCAAGCAAAATATGTCCAAGAGTGGGGAAAAAAGGAACCCCAACCCTATTGAGGTGTAGAAACAACAGTCTGCAAAACTCTTCTGCCAAAGGCAGCATCTGTGGATGCAAATTTGTCCAATTTGTAGTGTCTGATAAATAATGATGGGGACACCCAAATTGCTGCCTTGCAGTTCTCCTCAACTGACGCTTGGGTGGCCTAGGTCGCTGTGGTGGCTGCAGTCCGCGTTGAGTGCATAGTAACATGAGAAGGAGTTGGTGTAGCCTGTTGCTCGTAGGCAAGTGAAATGCATGCCTTGATCCATCACCCGATGGTAGATGAGGTGAACTTGAGGCCCATGGATGCTGGTTGAAATGCGACAAACAGGGCCTCAGAATGATGAAAGGAGGCCTTATGTTTGATGTATCTCTTAAGTGCTCTACAAACGTTGTGGGAGTGCCAACGTCGCTCTCTGGGATGGCTTGAGTGTGGACAAAAGTCCAGAAGAATCACTTCCTGTGCATGGTGAAAATAGGAGTTGGCCTTCCGTAAGAAGGACAGGTCGAGATGGAGGACAACCCTATCTGGATGTATGGTGCACAAATCGTCCTGGACCAACAAGGCTGCTAACTCCGAAATCCTGCAGGCTGATGTAATTGTGACAAGGAAGGCAGTCTTAAGAGTCAGATGCTGCATTGAAGAATGATAGATCTTTTCAAATGGAGAATTGGTAAGTGCTCTGAGAACTGTGGAGAGATCCCAGGAGGGATATTGGTGAATGACCTGAGGGCTTAGATTTGAAGCCTTATGCAAGAAGATATGCACCTCTGGGTGCCTGCTGAGCAGCTGGCCTGTGCCGAATGGGAGCACGGTAAATAGAGCAGCTACCTGGCATCTCAGTGTGTTAGGGACTAGACCCCTATCAAGGCCCTCCTGGAGGAACTCCAAGGTTTATGGTGCGAAGCGGTAGTAGGGTGAATGTGACGTTCTACGCACCAGCAAGCAAAGGCAGCCCAGATGGCATCATAGATCTTCATGGTGGAAGGCTGTCTGGAGGCTTGAATAGTTCTGATGACCTTGTTGGAGAACTTGGCCCTCCTCAGGCAGTCCCTGTCAAGTGCCAGATGGTTAGTTTGAGCCACTGGGGCTCCAAATGGGACAACGCTCCTGGCTGAGAGAGACCGACTCCTGTGGAATTCTCCAGGGTCATGCGATCGACAGGGGAGTCAGGTTGGTGAACCAGGTCTGTCTGGGTCAGTAAGATGCCACCATGAGAATCTCCACCTGTTCCTCCAGAATCTTCCTGGTCACTCTGAGAATGAGAGCCAACGGAGGAAAGGCATAAAGCAGACCGGGTGGCCAGGGACAGCAGAGGGTGTCGACTCCTTCCATTTAGGGACACTGGTACCTGGTGAAGAAGCGGGGGAATTGGGTATTCTCTGGAGTGGCAAAAAGGTTGACCAGGGGATGACCGAACCTCTGCGACAGTTGCTGGAAGATCCGAGGATGTAGACGCCACTCCGATCCGCCTGGACATTGTTCACCCCGGAGATGTGCTCTGCCCACATGGACTGTAGATGCCTTTCCGCCCAATGACCGATCGCCTCTGCTTCTGACATGAGGGATCTTGATCTGGTTCCCCCTTGGCAGTTTATGTGCGCCTTCGTCGCAATGTTGTCGGTAAGAATAAGGACATGGTGGCCCTGAATGTCCTTTTGGAACTTCCGAAGTGCAAGTCTGACTGCCCTCAGCTCCAACCAATTGATGTTGTGTGAGAGATCTTGAGCTGACCACTGTTCCTGTGCAACTTGGTTGTGAAGATGGGCTCCCCAGCCAAAGAGGCTGGCATCTGTCATGATGGTCAGCCTGGCCGACTCCTTGAAGAAGGTCCCTTTTGCCAGAGCCGGAGACTGAGAGAACGGACTACCTTGGGGGGAAGTCGCACTTTGACTGGCGAGTTGCTGGCTTGGCTCTCTGCATCGGGAGTAGAAACCACTGCAGTTCTCTCGTGTGAAGCCTTGCCCAAGGTACTATTGAGAGACATGAAATCATCTTGCCCAGCAATTGTGACAAGGTGAGAATGCGTGCGCTGGGAGAGAGGTGGACACCCGCTATGTCAGTTCCTGAAGACTTGCGATGCGGTCTTGAGACAGAAATACTTGGCAAGAGGATGTGTCTATCACGGCTCCTAGGTGTAAGATCCTGTTGATGGGAGTCAGGTGGCTTTTCTCGAGGTTGATGGTAAACCCGTAGTTCTGCAGTGTTCGCATGGTGATGTGCAGGTCGCATGCTGAATGAAGTGGTGACGATGACTGGATGAATATGTTGTTGAGATAGCATTGTAGGCGGATTGGGTGTGACTGTAGATGCGCAGCAACGGCTAACAGGATCTTTGTAAAAGTCCTGGGGGGTGATGACAGGCCCAACGGAAGGACTCTGTACTGAAAATGGGACCCTGCAAAGAAGAACCTCAGATCCTCAGCATAGATTGGAGGGACTGCATTTTGAATTTTTTGTAGGCCTAGGATCGCTCTCCACCCCCATCCCCCTGAGCTCTTGGGAACCAGAAATAAAATGGAATAGAACTCCCTGCGCCCTTGTCCAGGGCCCCCTCTTGGTGGTGAACTTTGCCGCATTAAGGATGGCATCCCCCAAATATTCCACCGCGGCCACGATCTTATTTACATTGTGGCACAGTCTAGCATCCCCTGCAGGCAACCTAGTGAGCAGCTGGTGAAGCCAGCCTATAGTGGCCCTGTTAAAGAATGAGGTTGAGGTGCCGCTTTAATTGCTCAAGCTGCGGCTTGATGAGTTTTATGGCAAGCCCGTTCAGCTCTCTTGTCCTCGGCCTTAAGGTCCTCCAACAAATCAGATGGCAACACCAAATATGAGGTAAGGGTCGCCACCAGAGGATCAACAGAGGGAAGCTTGAGAATCTTTTCCATGGTGGGATCCACTGAATAGAGGCACTTGTCATTACCCCTCGGGGTGGACAAAGTCCCTGGTTGTAACCACTGGCGTTGGACCATGTCCTTGAAGAGTTTGGGAGAAGGGACAATCACTAGCGCCGGGACCTTCTCATCAAATAACCCCTTGCTAGGATCTCCTGGATCCATAGCAGTCTGGTCTGAGTTAGCCTCCACTTCCATATGGGTGAAAACCTTGGTCTTAAATAGAATAGATTTGAATAATGTGGGTTTAAATAACCCAGCGAAGGCCAGGCTTGTCAGAGACCATGGTCTCGTCCTCTGACAAGTCCTGATCTTCATCACCCCACACTGATTCTGCACTAGCCACCGATGGAAGTGGGGAAGAAGGCCTGTGGGAACAGGAACGCTCCTTGTGTGCCTGAGAGGCCTGGGGAGCCTGTGAGACCTGGGGGGCCTGCTGCACAGCCTGGAGTTCAGGTGGCTGCATTTTTCTTCTCTGCAGGCCCTCTATTATGCCCTGGAAAATTGCACTGGCAATAACTTGCCGCAACTTCACAGAGAGTGCAGATCCCTGGTCTTCCACTGGGTGGGTCTCCACCACAGTGGCCCCAATCACAGATTCTCCAGTGAGGGGAACCGGAGAGGGAGGGCCCTCCCTATCACAAAACACCTCACATTGAAATACCTCCACCCCCCCCCCCAGGGAAGGGGAAGGGGATCTAGACCCCTTAAGATAGGGAAAATTCCCAAGAGACCCCCTCACTGCTAGAGATGGATGGGGCAGGCGCAGGCAATCCCATACCAATTGAACTTTCTGGCTGGTCCACCTGGTGAACCTGAGCCACAGTCTGCCTCTGGGTCCTAGCAAACTCCTTTTCCAGGGCCTTCTGGTGCCTGATGGCATCCTTATCTTGCCCCTTGGTGGCCCTCCCGGTGTAAGGTCATCTAGACCTGGCCTCCTTCATGGGCTCCCTAACAGCCCTGCCCGCCTTTCTGAGATAGAGTCCCGCCTGGCTGGAAGACTGGCCTGCAAGCTCCGGAGCCTCTGAGATCTCATCTGCCATGATGAGGATGCTGCCCTAGCCGACAGTCGAGACAAAGCAGGTGGTAGATGTTAACCACTGGCCTGTGCAAGGCAGGGCAAGCGTGCGCCAAAGGTGGACACGATACAGCTTGTCTCCGCAGGCTTGTGGGGCTGAAACAAGTCAAGTGCTGAAATAAGGCAAGCGGCAGAAGGCCTGACATAGAGATGGCTACTGCAAAGACCTCCAAAGTGCTGCCTCCTCTCTTGCCGCCGCTGTCCTGAGCTCCGATGCTCACTCCGGTTGTCGCTGAGCCGCTTTAAAAAGAGCAGTTAGAAAGCGCAGGAAGGAGGGAAAATGGCACCCCCAAAATGCTGCTACAAAATGGCCACGGCCAGAGAGGCAACCATGCTGCCTGACTCCGGCAAGACAAGCCATCCACCATTGGGATCTTCGCACTGCACCGAACGAATGGGAAGTGCCTGGGCATCTTACTGTGCGGGTCGCCAAAACAGACAAACTCCAGCAGTAGAGAGCCAGCTGGTTGTGAGCCCCCAGTGCCTGAGCCGACCCCAGGATGCCTGGAAGGCAAGCCTCTCTCTCTGAGTCCTGAAGCTGAGCAGAGCAACTCAAACTGCAAGCTAAGCCCAAGGTAAATGAAAATACTAACTAAAATACAAATCTAAATCCAAATAAAATAATAAAATCTGGAGACTATTAAAGTGTGTCCAAATGGGCTGGACTGAATTGAAAAACTGAATATTAAAGGAGACCAAGAGGCGTGGTCAGAAAATTCAGTCCAGTCCATTGGGCAGAAGGACAGAAATTAATCCATGCTTGGACTCTCCAAGTAGCGCACAGGAAAATAATGAAGAGGTCCTTACCAAGCAGCCAATTGAAGGGAAGAGAAGGGACCATTGGTGGGTTTCCCCCCTTTTTTTTTACTACTGGTTTGCTCGCTGGCACGTGCACAGCTTCTGCGCGTGCCACTCCCAATTTGACAACATGGCTGGCTGAGGAATTCTTGGAGTTGTAGTCTACAAGTCTTAAAATTGCTAAGTTTGGAAATCTCTGGTCTACACCATTATAGTGTCTGGTGGTTTATTGGGGTGGGATGGGGTGATTATCCATTGAAATGTTTCTTAGCATCGAAGCAGCCAACAACAAGGATTAATGGATAGTGGCCTCCACATAATCGCAATTCACTTCTATTCCTAATTCTAGAAACTAGGAGTTGAGAGGTATAATGAGAGGTCTGCTCTTCCTCCAAACATATGGCTAGAATATTGTTTCCAGTTGTTCAGCTGACGTTAATGAACAGCCCCCTTTCCTTCCAGTTATACATATTATAGCAAGAGAACAATTGGATGCCGTTTTCTTTAGAAAGAACATACAGTGTTCTTACCATTCTTTGGCAATAATTTCAAAGTGCAACTGTTGTCGTCTTTTTTCTGCTTAGTGTCAGAATATGCTCAGAAAAGTATCACAAAAGAGAGGTTCTAGTTCTTTCAACTTCTTTTTCTTCTACAGTTTAAAGACATGGTCTTGTCTATGCATCACAGTTTCCTGTCTATGTCAGGACTTGGGGTGGTTTTCCAACATCTGTAGTGGCTGTGTCTATGTGACTTCTCTGCATAAGTAATGTTCATGTGTGATAGAAACATATTTTTTTTGGTGTTTTTAAGGCTGCAACCACTACCTGGAAACTACATTAAAAAAAATCTAATTCTTAATTTAACAAACCAGTATCAGAAATCCAAAGATGTTTTTCCAAGAGGCAACTGGACTTTCTGTTTTTTCTTTGACGACATTTCGCTTCCCATCTAAAAAGCTTCTTTAGCTTCTTCAGAAGCAAAACATCTTCAAAAAAAACCCAGAAAGTCCAGTTGCCTCTTGAAGAAGCAGCTTTGGGACAACCATGACCTGATGACTGAGAATTTCCATAGACGTTTAGCTATGCACTTTGGGATGAACGCCCTTTGAATGATGCGGGACTATAAACGTAGAATCAGTTGTAGATCCAAGTTGTAATAATGGAATTTGGACCACATCTAAATGTTTATCAATGATATGGGTAGCTGGCTACAGATATTGTATCAGTTCTCGAAGCAGGATAGTAAACTATACTCTGATAGACATGTAATCTCAATTTGGTGTTCATTGCATGCAATATTAGTCAAGTTTTTCTGGCAGCCAAAGATGGAATTTTCTAGCTGTACAAAAGTGCAATAAATTAAATAATGTACAGCTAAATGATCTGATGTTTAAGGAGAATGTCTCACTTTGTTCAATAAAATCAATTCTGGGTGACCAGATTATTCCCTATTGCTACACAGGTATGTCCCATATCATTCCATCAATTGTTCCTTCTTTCTATACCCACAGTATCAGCTTTTCTGGAGCACCAGAAACTTGTGGAGATATTTATGGTAGAAGGGGTCTCAGCCAGCAAGATAAGTGATGATGTGTACTGGGAATTTAATGGGGGAGCCATATGCTTGCAATCCTGCTGTTAAAAAAAAAGTGTAACTGACTTTGATTCTGTATGTTCAAGCTTAAAAGTTTGGAAGTGCTAAGGGTTATTAATTTCTTAATTCTTTTATTTTAAGGTTTATTACTCATATTTCTAGATAAATGTGCCAATTTAAGTTGCAGGGAGGAAAGGAACTCATTTTGACTAAATGACATATTGTACAGCATGATATATGCAAAACCCAGAGCTTTGAAAAATTAGCAAACTAATAAAACAAAATACTGGATTTTACAGACTGATACCGAACAACTTATTTAATTTTCTTCTGAATTATTATCAATGATGCTTAATTTAAAATCCTGAATAGCAGAAAATTAAAATTAATACACACACATAAATAATTTTATTAAAGTTTTTAAATAAACATAGTAAAAACTAATACAAATGAAACTAAAAAAAGTTCAGACTGCAGAAAAAAGAAATAGAAAAAATAAGAATACAGTAAATAAAAAAATATACAAAGAAATGCTGTTCATAACAAGTATGAACAATTATTCTGGATATATTTCACTCCAGTATTCATCATATTGCCATTCACCCTATTCTTGATCTTACCACAGTGCTGTCTCCTCTCCTTCAGAGATGTCTAGTTTGCCATGAATCCTCACTGAAAGTCATTAATTAATTAACAGACACATAATTTCATTAACAATGTGACAAGATTAATTGCAGACATGGACCACCGCATCGCAGAATAATTGCTTCTGTAAAAATGGTGTCTGATGTCCACATTGAAAATATTATTTCGTTATTTATTTTTTACCCCTACTTCCACCAAAATCTATACAAAGACTCATTCTTCATCGAAATATTGCCAACTTGCTTGCTCCTTTTTATATCATAAACTCAAAAAAATGTGATTACTCAAATAGATTTGTATTTATCATCACTCTTATTTAAATTTAGCATTTTATACAGCACTGTTGCTCCCGTAAAATAAATCTCTTATCCCATCTCACCAGTTTTTATTTTAACATTTTGTTGAAAGGCTGTGTGTGTATTCAGCTCTGTGGTGTATGTAACTTATGACTTCATCCCAAAGTAGCTATTCACCTATCCTAACTAGCCAGGAATGCATTATCTGCATGGTTTATAAACAGTCTTACTGCAAAACAGTCTTTTTTAAGAAAGGAAAATTTCATTTTCTCTTAGACTAATAAACAGGTACTTGTCTGTTATGGAAAGACAAACTGGAAATGTAAGAGCAAGACAGGTGCTGATTGCTCTGATGGATGATTTGATTTATTTCAAATCAGTCTCATATAAAGCCTCGTTCTGAAAGGATACGTCACTGGTAGCTGCCAGTTAAAAAGTAGCTATCTTTAGACATGTTGTAGGTGCATTGTGTATGATGTCTCAAAATAGTAAGAATAAGCAAATGACTTAATTTGGCAGATGCCACAAAAGCCACAAAGCCTCTAGGGATAGTTCAGTGTGTTAGGCAAATATTTCAAACCCATCTTTGTTTGGAATGTGAGTCATTAGTTTTAAGTGACATTCATTACCACTATTTGTTTATTGTTCTTAATTGGGTAAATTCCTAAAATACAAACTCTGTTTTGAATTGATTGCCCTTTCCATCCAGCCTTTGCAATTTCACTGTAAAGTTCCATTGGTGATTTTTTTTTTTTTTTTTGTATTTCAAAACATTTATTGGATTGCTGATTTTAATCGGCGTAATTGAGGGTCTTAAACTCAAGGTATAATCCATTTGGTAATCTCATTAAAATCATGCTAATTTTCCTCTTATATAATTAGGGAATGGGTAGCCTTTGAGAATAAATAATTGGTGTTTAATAGAGTATGATGAATTTAGATTTTGGGTATTCATCTCAAGTATTAATTTATATGTATAAGAAATAAATTATTATCTAAACATAAAAAACCATTTAAATTTGCTATATATATTTAGAAAAAATAAATATTTATCATGCACCATGCATGACATCATGCACTGCCCACACCCACGCCCGGTTAGTGAAGGGGAAAAAAAATCCTGATACATCATGTGACGTATCATATGTCACCATGGTGATGTCGCTAGAGCCAAGGTGGCACAGTGGTTAAATGCAGCACTGCAGGCTACTGCTAGATCAGCAGGTCAGCGGTTCAAATCTCACCGGCTCAGGGTTGACTCAGCCTTCCATCCTTCCGAGGTGGGTAAAATGAGGACCCAGATTGTTGGGGGCAATATGCTGACTCTCTGTAAACCGCTTAGAAAGGCCTGAAAGGCCTATGAAGCGGTATATAAGTCTACTGCTATTGCTATTGCTATTGCTAGTTTGACACCTCTGATATAGATAGTTCTTGAATTACAGTTGTAATTAAACCTGCCCTTTATATGCTTAAGTTGTGATGTTCATCAATTGGGTCATCCATATGACAACCTGATTTTGCAAATTTTTTGTGTGGTGTCCATTAAGCAAATGATGCTGGTTTTCAGCAAAACTGCAATATGTGGTCACATGACTCAGATGCTGCAAATGGTGGTAAATGTATGTAGTTGCTGACTACTTGAAATCTAGTCACGTGACCTCATGAACTTTGAATCTGGGTCATAAGTATCCTCCAGGGAGGTCCATCATAGTTTTGACTGGTAGCTAGGTGACCGGTCATAAGTTGATGGCAACACCACCATTTTCCATTTTAATCTGAATATAGACCCAAGAATAGAATGAACTATTTCTACAAATAAGGAATCATAAGATTGTGTTGAAACAGGAAAGGAATAAAATAAAAAGTAATGGCTTCACTTCAGAAACAGTAATAATTGTAAGTGGAAGAATACCAGCCAGAGCACCAAGGTGATGACAGTAATCTGCACTGCAATTCTGAGAATATATTTAGGAACCTGAAAGTCCCCTGAATTTATCCTGTTGTGAGTTGATTGAATTTATTTATCCAGACTCATATTTTTTGTGTGTAAGAGATTATTAGTAACTTTCCTTTAAATGAGAAAGCTGGCTAGTTGTAACTATTTATTCAATAACTTTGTTGTATTCTTAGTTGCTAGTAGTGCTTACTGTGTTTTACTTTCTTGAATTAAAATTACTTGATGAAGCAAATGGTTGCAATGCAGCAGTTTTGCTCATAGGAACAGGTGATATCAATAAACCATCAGTATTTGGTTCAATGCTGATTAGATTTAATCAAGAATTTGACATTACGTCCCTAGAAAACCGTAGCAATGAGAAACTTAGATTTCAAAATCAATAATGCAGACTAAGAATAAAAAGAAATCTTCCATTTCTGTGTGGAATATCTTACATTCGCAAGGAGGAAAACTATTCATATTCTGTACCTTTATACATTTAAGACATATATATTGGACATAGGAACACCAAGAGGGAGCTTTATCATGCTTAGTGGACATATAGAACAGCTAAAATTTTGGATTTAAATATTTTTATTATCTTCAAAGATCTTAAAGATTAATGTACAGTTGACACCAGAGATATTCCTTTTGAGACTGCTAGGCAAACAGCCTAGCAGTCCCATGGAACTCATGGAAAAAACTCATGGAAGTTCATTTTTGTATATGACAACAGCAGTAAAACTTTTATATGCACAACAGTGGAAACATTTGACACTACTCACAATGAAAGCATGGATGTTGAAGTTGAAAGAGCTGACTGATGGCAAAATTGACAGCTTTGATTAGAAAAAAAGACATTGATTAATTTTAAGGCTCATTGGAAACTCCCTTTGGACTTTTTCATGAAAACAGAAAAAATGAAATTATTAAAAGTAGATTTAATGATTATAACAAATGGTAGACAATAGAAAAATGAAAATTATAGTGATGTCTGTTGTAAAAGAAAATCAGAAATCATTTTCTTGTGTTTTTTTCCTTCTACACTTTTTCCTTTACTTTTTCATTATTCGCTTCTTTTAATTATTAGTTTCTGTTAGTTTTTATGACTTTATTTGACAATCTAATAAAGTTGTTTAAGCCAAAAAAAAAACATTACTCCAGTTACTCCAATAGAATAGAATTAGTATAGAATGTACAGAAATAAATTCTATATAAATTGTGAAAAAAAATGATTTTGTTAATGTCTAAAAACTAACATTAATATAAAATTGGGAATGATTACAATTTTCTTCAAATAGAATCGAATATTGGAATATAATTCTTTTCTGTTTGTTATTGTGCTACTATATGCCTATAATAAATATTGATTTATCTGTTAATACACTTTATAGTTTAAAAGCTGCTCTCTTGAAATCTTTAAAATAAGAAACTTATCTCCAAAGCTGTACAGTTCTGCATGTCATTTGTAGCTTTAAGAGACTTATTATTATTAACTTATAAACAAATAAAATTCTTGTTTAAATCACAAAATATTTTAAGTTGACTTTCTTTTTTTCTTAATAGTTTTCTTCGAATTAATATTGGTATAAACTAAATATATTGAAATCCTTTTTAAAAATATAGTTTGCCTTTTAAGTCAGATTTTTTTTCATTATAAAAGCTTCCATCTTGTGAACTTGTTCTTAATAAACTAACATGTAGGTGAAATGACAGTATTTTATTTTTTATTTTATTATTTTATTTCTGCTTTCTTTATATTCCTTTCATTTTTATTCCTTTCATTACACCTAGAGTAATTCCACAGTGATATTGTCAGGAAGTAAATTTAACAAATAAATATTAGATACTAATAAAGTGACTTGAATATTAAGTTAAGGCTAATTGTCAGATTCCTGAATCGTCGTCATCCTTCGATCCTGTGCAGAATACATTGATCAGCAAGTGAAATTCTAAAATACTTCTCTGGGATTTGTAGAACAGAATAGAGATGGAATAGCAATAGCAATAGCAGATTTTTATATACCGCTTCATAGGGCTTTCAGCCCTCTCTAAGCGGTTTACAGAGTCAGCATATTGCCCCCAACAACAATCCGGGTCCTCATTTTACCCACCTCGGAAGGATGGAAGGCTGAGTCAACCCTGAGCCGGTGAGATTTGAACCGCTGAACTGCTGATCTAGCAGTCAGCTGAAGTGACCTGCAGTACTGCACTCTACCCACTGCGCCACCTCGGCTCTTTGGAGGTCTTCTAGTCCAGCCCCCTGCTCTGGCAGGATACCCTATACCATTTCAACTTTGGATTTGAGCTTACAGTCCTCTTTTCTTCTGTGCAAGAACCACAGAGATGGTTAAGATGCTGTCACTTTTTGAGGTTGGTTTGTTGGGTCCAAAGCAAAGGGGATTTTAGGCATTGGGAATTTCTTTCAATCTTTATTCTTGCTACTTTAGAGAAAGAATCAAGATTTTCTATTTCAGTAGGCCCTTTTGCATTAATTGATACTTGATTTGGATTGTTTTCATAAGATATTTCTGTTTTTAATTTTTACTGTTGTCTGAGTAAAAAACAGTTCAAAATAAAATAGAAAACATTGGTGCATAGTAGTGTGCTCGTTCCTTTTGAAAAGAATCCTGTTAAAACTGTAATGCTATCTGCAAAAGGCAATAATAATCAGTCAGGGTGGATAAATCTTTTAGAACTGAATCACAATTAATGTGAAATGTTCTGTTTTGTATCCTGATTTCATGAAACCAATTGTCAAAAGCAAATGGGAATATGGTGGAGGGGAACCACGAGAGAGGCTTCAACTCTCTTAGTAAAGAGTTCATACTTATTTTTCTCTTTCACTTCTTCTTTTAACAGTGAATTGTGGCTTCAGCCATTGTAATTTGATCTCTGAGAATAACGTGGTGGACATGGAGATGACAAATAGTTTGGGGCCTGTGTGTAGGCAGAACCTGCTTTCCCACTCAGGAAACTCATTTGCCCGAGAGCACCTGTTGCCGTGTGAAAGACTCCTCCAAGTTAGTCAGCTCAACATGTCTTGCGCAGATACCAGGTATTGTTTTCAGCTTTGTTTAACTTACGTGTACAACCATTTTTGAAGTTGTGACAGTTCCCCACTGAATGTGGTTCCACATTTGCATATCCTGCCTTCATCAGCCTTTCAGTTTGTTACAGATATACCTTATACCTGAAGTGCACTTTGTTGCTGCAGGATAGTTCAACAGAAGAACATGGATGATTTAGCTGCAAAAGGAAAGTAATCCTTTCTTATCTGTGGAAGTTGTTAAACAATACAATTGTAAAATAGAATGTCATGTGATTGTGTCGACATGATGGCAGTTGTGGCAGTGTACTTATGTTTGTTAGGTAAATTTCATGCAATTCCTATGGATACATCAGCACCATTTGCAATTTCTTGCTAGCTTCTCCATTGAAATTGTCTGTCAGAAGTCAATAGTGAAGGTTGCAAATGATGACTGAAGCTGCAATTGTCATAATTATGAGCCAATTGCCGAGCACCCAAATTGTGATCAATATGACAGAGGGTATGTGTCGACCACAACTATGAAGACCTGTCATAAAGTCCCCCTTGCTCAGCATCCTTGTAACTTTGACAGTCACTGAATTAGTAGTTATGTACTTTAAAGAGAACAGATTCAGTTCTTTGCCAAATAAAATTTCCTGAGGGAGCATCCCTTACCATGCACTTCTAATTCAAAATTCCTAATGAAAGTAGCAACCCACATCCTAGGACAATCTTCTCTATTATCATAGAATCATAGGGCTTGAAGGGACCTTGGAGATTCTTGAGTCCAACCTTCTGCCCAGGGCAAATTGATATCAGGTAGCAACTAAACCATATTTTGTTTTGGCTTACTGTGTTTTGTGAAGGCAGACATTTTGACAAATTCCATAAACCATGAACAAATTGTGGCACATTGCCATTTCTTTGATTTTTGTAAACTAATTTAGGTCTTTAATTCTGGAAAACAGTTTTGCTGTGTTTTAGCAATGGTCCTTCCTATTTTTGAATAATGCCATGGTATTTCAAGTTAATTCATTTCCTTCATTGCTATAGTATCTGGTGTGGTTTCCTAAAGCTAAATTAATATTGGCTAATCACTGGGTAAGATGGTAACTTACTTAATGTAGAGCTAAAACATCACTCT
Source organism: Thamnophis sirtalis (assembly GCF_051295495.1). Lineage (NCBI taxonomy): Eukaryota > Metazoa > Chordata > Lepidosauria > Squamata > Natricidae > Thamnophis > Thamnophis sirtalis. The sequence continues at coordinate 31,292,627 of NW_028261387.1, forward strand.
CTTTTAACTTTGCCTCTTTATGTAATATATGTTGGGTGTATGTGTCTCTTGAGCCTTATGAGAGAGCTAGAATATCTTTCACATTTTTCTCCAGAGTTGAGTAGGGCTTATACAGAGCATGATTTCTATGTATTCAAATTGATCTCTAACCTTTCCCATAAGCTGTTGTGGATGATGAGAAATAAATGTTTGTAATCTGAGTTCAAATAAATCATCTACTTAAATTTAAAGTGGAACAGAGGCTTAGTTTCAAGTACCAGAAAGTAGATAGTTCCAAAATACAACATGAAAGAAAAAAAGGTAAAGCGGTATCTCCTGTAAGATGATACAACAGTATAGAGTCTTCTTAATAGTATTAGTGCTTTTAAAACAAGGAATAAAAGCCATCAAACAGTTTAATTTCTAGAAAAGGAAATGTAGCAGGATAAAAATTATCCTCTTAGGAAATAACGACAATTGCATTTCTGGAGATAAGGATGTACAAGGTTTGTTTGAGTAAGAGTATATCTTTATCATTACTTAGCAGAATATCTGCACTTCAAATGATTGTACCATAAAATCCTACTTTTATATAGAGATTCCCAATTGTTTTGCCTATTACTTGATTCTGAGGATTTATGGTGTGGGTGGGTCAAAATCTGCAAGATAGTTACACTTGTCTTGCAAGAGCCGAGGTGGCGCAGTGGTTAAGGTGCAGTACTGCGGGCCACTTCAGCTGACTGTTATCTGCAGTTCAGTGGTTCTAATCTCACTGGCTCAAGGTTGACTCAGCCTTCCATCCTTCTGAGGTGGGTAAAATGAGGACCCAGACTGTTGGGGGCGATATGCTGACTCTGTAAACCACTTAGAGAGGGCTGAAAGCCCTATGAAGCGGTATATAAGTCTAACTGCTATTGCTAAAAGGAGCACAATTTTCTCCCTTTGAATTGCTTTTGAATGACAAAATTTAGCAAGCAACTCTACTATAGGTTTATTTTTCCAAATTATAAATTGTTGCAGTACAATAAATTATTTTTTAATGTTAACTGTCAGATTGAAATAGAAATACAATGCATCTTTTAGCTCAGTGGCATAACATTTCAAAATGTAGAAAACAGTTTTACTATTATGATTCTATACAGTTGTATAGCATGTGAAGGATGTGTGTTTGTGTTTTATTTTATAATTATAATGTACATTATAATATATAATATACATAATGTATAATGAAGATGGCATTCAATTTCATTGTACGAGGTGCAATGACAATAAAGTAAGCTCAAAACATAAACTACTTCATATATGTTTTCAAATTACTATTTTAAGGTTGTTTTTTGTATTACTGTTCCATAAAATATTTTGTTGTTTTTTATTTTAAGTTTTATTGATGAATTTTATTGATAAAAACAAAGAAATATAAACTTTCACATTTTTGTGATTATTGACTAACTGATTTGGTAATTTTAATCTGACAATTTTTATTTTCAGGTCAATTTTATTTAAGAAATTGAAACATCCCTTTTAAAACTAATGTTGTAAAACAACATTTTAATCAGATTTTCAGTCAAGCTGCTTCCTTAGTAGATAGGGAATTTCTACTGAAACAGAAATTTGCTACAAATAAAAAATATACTTCCCATATTTATCATGTTTGACGAACACACTTGTAAATACCATGTAAGATTTGGCCTTCATATTCTGTAGCTCATGGGAATGTAAATTAACCCATATCTAATTTGGAGGATTCCTTCAGCTTTTAGACCAGTTTTTGTGCCTATGCTGAAGACTGTGAGGGGAAATGTTCCCCTCTCTGTCCATTGACAGATACCCTTCCTTTATTGGGAGTGATTAATTGTGTGATTAAACACAAACCTTTTTTTTTAAAAAAAAACCCAAAATCTTGAAATATTTTGCTTCTTTGAAAATTTGAATAGTAATTGACAAAAGCTTTTCAAAACTTGAGCATTTATCTGGAATACTATCTAATGCTAGTTTTTACAGCCCCAGCATGAGACAGCAACGATTTTAATTCAGTCATGGAAGCTTTGCTGTTTTTAATTTTATTATATATGTTAACGCCATCTTGACCTTGTTAGGAATCCACATGCTTACTACTAACAAGCTGGTTTTATTCTGTCATTGACGACAATTATGATGCAAAGATAATTGGGGTTGGAGCAAACAAAAGGAGGAAGAGAAGACCAGGCTTAGATCTTTTCAGGAGCTTTTTGAAAAATCCATAATGAGGAAATGACAGATGTCTGTATTCAGGGGATCATAGTATTCCCTTATGAAATATGAACTCCTTACAACTCTGTTTCAGAGAAGATTCCCAGAACAACACAGGATTCTATGCCACAGAACATGAAAGAGATGCTATTGTGATATAAAGCAGCAGGTGACTGAAATAATTACTTTTACTCCTGAAACCTGCCCTAGGTTCTGCAGTTTTGCCATTTTCTCAGTAACTGAATAGTGAATATATATCAGTTTGTTGATCTCGTCATTAGTTTGCCTGCTTTTGGCATCATGGGCACTATGGTGACCCAGTGATCAGCGTTGCCCTTCTTTCCCCATCGTGTTTTAAGCATTTCCCTCAGAACTATTCCCTTCCTCCTGCTGCTACTCTTGACAGCCATTTCTGCTTATAACTGCAAATGGTCCGCCCCCCAACTCATTTCTTTGGGGGGGGGAGAGAGAGAGAGACAAAAATAAATATGAATGTGTTAACCAGAATCTTGTTAGAAAGATTTCTAAAACATACATACTTTATAAAACATAAAGAAAAGACAAATCAGGTGATAAGATGATTCTGGAGAAATTCCTGAAACTAAATGAATGATTATTTTTCTTTACAGGTCATATGTTCATTGTTATTCAGCTCCTTACACTATTATTGTATAAAGAAACCTTTATATGATAGTCTCCAGTGAAGTTATAAAAGCATTGGTTTAAATTTTTCTTTGTTTTTTGCTAAGATCTGTCAAAAATGTCTGTTTCCTTTAGAGGTAAAATTAACCATCCAACATTCAAGGAATGTATTTCTCATCAAAATCTTTCTCTCCCTGTCTAAAAGTTCCTTTACTTGACATCTGATTTATCAACCATCACTACCACGTTTTCTAGGACCCTCCAGTTGCTTCAGCAATCAAAATAGTTATGCCTTGTCTTTCATAGCACAAATGAGTTGTACATTTGTAATACCTTCCTTCCTTATTACTGTATTCAAACCCTCCAAAGTAAGTGACTGTTTGATAAGGAAGCCCAAGTAAATTTTTTAAATTAAAAGTTTTAAAGAGTTTTACAATTATATACCTTCCCTCCCTCCCCCCCCCCGACCACACATGCCCTCCTCCCTTCCCCCCCTCCACAACCTCCCAGAGCAAATATGGGATATAAACATTTAGCAATCATATACTAAATTAAACTAACTAACTTTAGCATCATCCCTCGCTTGTACTTTAACTCCCCTTTTGTAAAGCTAACTTTAGATAAGTTGTAACATTCCTTGCTCATTCATTCATAAGCTATCTGGAGTTTCTTAGTCCCATATTTATTTTGAATGTAATCAATCCATCTTCTCCATTCCAGCTTGTATTTCTCATCTGAATGATCCTTGAGATATCTCTGCTAAGTTTGTTACTTTTAACATCCATTCTTGAATAGTAGGCAATTCTTCCTTCTTCCAGTACTGCGCCACTTGCAGTCTTGCTGCCGTTGTTAAGTTCAGAATCAAATTAGTCTCTATAACTGTACAGTCTGTGATTATACCTAACAAGTATAACTGAGGAGTAAACTTTATCCTCTTTTTAAGAATATTTTGCATAATCCATCATATTTTTATCCAAAATGCTTTGACCTTTTTACAAGTCCACCATATATGATAATACGTAGCATCAGCACAATCACATCTCCAGCATTTAGGTTGTAAGTTTGGATACATACAAGCTAATTTTTTAGGATCTAAATGCCATCTATAAAACATCTTATAGAAATTCTCTCTCAGGTTTTGGGCTTGCGTAAATTTTACGTTTCTTACCCATATCTTTTCCCATGTTTCCATCATTATTGGTTCTTCGAAATTTTGTGCCCACTTTATCATACAGTCTTTAACTAGTTCTGTTTCAGAATCTATTTCTATCAATATGTTATATAACCTTTTTATATGCATTTGACTTTGGTCCCTAATTTGTTTTACTAGATTGCCCTCATTTTGCGTAATATCAATTTTTTGGTCTTTTTTCCATCTGCCTGTAGCTGTCCATACTGAAACCAGGTTTGGATTACCCTTTCCTCTTTTTCCTCTTTTAGTACATTCAGAGGTTTTAGCTGTAATACACCTCTTTCTATGGTAAGAAGCTGTCTGTATGTGGTTACATCCTGTTTTTGTTCTATGCTTATATTCTCTATTGGGTGTCTGTGTATTGCCCACATAGGTATCATCATTTAATTTATGTTGATATTTTTTCCAGACACGCAATAGAGCATTCCTTAAAATATGACTTTTAAAAATCTTATCCACCTTCTTATCATATATTAAATAAGGATGCCAACCATATACCAAATCATACCCTTCAATGTTCAGTATTGTATCCTCTGTTGAGTTGATCCAATCACTAATTATTGATAAAGCTACTGATTCATAATATAATTTTAAGTTTGGCATTTTCAAACCTCCTCTCACATACATCTTGCATTATTTTAAGTTTTATTCTCGGTTTCTTCCCTGCCCAGACAAATTTATTAATACCCTTCTGCCATTCTTCCAAGTTTGCATCTATTTGAGTATTGGTATCATTTGAAAACGAAATAAAAACTTGGGCAAAACATTCATTTTTACTGCTGCTATCCTTCCCAGCAAAGACAGTTGTAGTTTTTCCCATTTCTTCATCTCTACCTGTATTCTATGCCATAATGGTTCATAATTATACATATAATTTCCCATTTGAGGTTGTAATATAAACTAAATATTTAACCTTTTTTACTATCTCACATCCTGTTATTCTTTCTAATTCTTCTCTTTGATTTGTGTTAAACAGTTAAAAGTTGGGAAGGCACCTGGTACAGATGGACTGACAGCGGTTTATTATAAAAATTTACAATTAGAAATGGTAGAGCCTCTTAAGGAACTATTTAATAGAATTCAATTGAAAGGAAGGGTACCACCATCTTGGAGAACAGCCTTTATCTCCCTGATTCCGAAAGAAGATCAAGATCTCAGCCAGCCAAAAAATTATAGGCCCATATCATTACTCAATATAGATTATAAAATTTTTGCTAAAATATTAGCAAATAGGTTGATGTTAATTATACAACAAATGATTGACAATGATCAATCTGGTTTCATACAAGGGAGACAAATGAAAAGTAATGTAAGACAAATTGTTAATATATTGGACTATCTGGGAAAGAATAACCAAGTCGTAGAAAAAGCCTTGCAACAGAACCCACTAGACGATAGGAAAAAAGAAGAAATGGCTAGAATTAAGCATGGGATCTCTCTTTTAGACCAGGAGGATGTCGCCCGAAAACTTAGGGGGATTAAGCAAAACTCTTTTGAGCATGCTAACAAACCAGGTCGCTGGCTCTCTTATAGACTTCGAAAAGAAAGAGAGAGCAGACATATAGCTCAACTGCAGAATAGTAAAGGGGAATTAGTAGAAACCAAGGGGGAGAAACAGGAAATTATCCAAGGCTTTTTTCAGCAACTATATAGTAGGGAAGAAGTTTCTGAGGTCCAAATTAAGGAATTTTTAGATAATGCAAATCTACCCAAGATCTCAAATGAAGCAAAAGGGGTACTGAACCAAAAGATAACATTAGAGGAACTAGAAAAGGCAGTTAAAAAAATGGGAAACAACAAAACTCCTGGCATGGATGGTTTGCCAGTTGAAATCTATAAATCTTTTTTGGAAATTTTAGGACAGGAGATGATAGCAATATTTAATGCTGTCTTGACGGACTCTATTGCACCGAAATCATGGGCCGAGGCTTATATAACCCTTTTGCCTAAAGTTGGAGCTGACCGTACCCAAATTAAAAACTATAGGCCCATTTCACTTTTGAATGTGGATTATAAAATCTTTGCAGCTATACTGGCAGATAGACTCAAATTTTTCCTTAACAAATTTATACACTCGGATCAGAACGGCTTCCTGCCGTCAAGGCATTTGAAAGACAATGTCAGAATTATTTTGGATGCCTTAGAATATTATGAAGCTCGGCCAGATAAACAAGTGGCATTTATGTTTCTTGACGCACAAAAGGCTTTTGATCGGGTAAATTGGAATTTTATGTTGTCACAACTAGAAAACATGAAGTTTGGAGAAAGTTTTTTAAATGCAATTCGGGCAATTTATGTACGACAAACCGCGACAATATTGGTAAATGGAGAAGAGGCGGGTGACATTGTGATTGGCAAAGGCACAAGACAAGGATGCCCGCTATCCCCCCTACTGTTTATCCTCACATTAGAACCCCTTCTTAGAATAGTGAGAAGCGATACACAAATTAAAGGGTTACGAGTTAAAGCTCAGGAATTCAAGGTCCAGGCTTTCGCCGACGACCTTGTCTTTATCCTGGAGGACCCTATGGAGTCTGGGATACAACTTTTATGTAAAATAGAAGAGTACGGTAGGATAGCGGGGCTACGTATAAACAAAGAGAAGACAAAACTGCTAATTAAAAATATGACTCTGAACCAGAAAAGGGAAGTACAAAGCCTGTTAGGGATCAACATGGCCCACAAAATACAATATTTGGGAATTTGGCTGACGGAGAGATGTTCCTCTATCAAGGTAGATAACTATATGAAATTACTACAACAGGTATCCAAAGATATGACTAATTGGAGTAGCAAACAATTGTCTCTGATGGGCAGGATCGCGACAGTCAAGACTTATGTATTACCAAAATTTTTGTTTTTGTTTCAAACGGCACCAACTAAATTGGACAAAATTTTTTTTAAATCCTTGGAGACAATAGTGACACAGTTTATATGGCAAGGCAAGAAAGCACGAATTAAAGCCCAAACTTTACAAAAACGCAGAGAACTGGGAGGCTTCGGAGTACCCAACTGGGAAGCATACTATAACGCAGCAATCATGACATGGGTGAAAGATTGGGTGATGCTGAATAGAAGGCGCCTATTGGCTATAGAGGGACATGACCTCCCCCAGGGATGGCATGCCTCCCTCTGGCAAGAAAGAGACACCCCCCATAGGTACTTCATGGGACATTATATTCGGAAGATTTTGATGGGGGTCTGGGAAAAAATGAGGAAAAAATATTATCTTAGGGTTCCGTGTTGGTTGGCACCATTAGAAGCCTTAACGCATCCGAGTTTATTTAATTGGACAAGAAACATAACATATAAAGATATTATGACAGAAGAGGGCAACATAAAAACAAAGATGGAATTAGAGCAACAGGGCAGGAATTTGGAATGGTGGGAATATTTACAGGTTAGAAACAGGTTTAAAAGTGATAAGGCACGTTTCGGGATCTACCCAAACCCTCAGGGGCTAGATAAGATCTTGTTTGGTGGAGACAAAAAAATGTTATCGAAGATCTACCAATTTTTGACCTGCCACGATACTAATGAAGAGATGGACAAAAGCCTTCTAACAGTATGGGAGAGAAACCTAGGTTATGAAATTGAAATGGGCAAATGGTGGGATCTATGGAGTAAGACCATTAAACTTACAACATCCACTGCATTCAAAGAAAACATATACAAGATGGTTTATAGGTGGCACTTCCCCCCAACGAGGTTAGCTAAGATGTTTCCTGGGTTATCTCCATTGTGTTGGAAATGTGGAAGAAAGGATGGCACATTCTACCATATTTGGTGGTCCTGTACTGAGGCCACGAAATATTGGAAAAGGATTAAAAAATGGTTAAAAGAGGTTACCGGGGCAAACATTGAATGGAGACCTGAGAACCTGTTACTAAGCATCAAACCAGATAACATAAGTAGTTCAATATGGCATTTGAGCCTGCATATAATTGTGGCCGCAAGAATAACCTATGCACAATTTTGGAAATCCACCACTATACCGCCGGAAGACGCATTAATTAAAAAGATCTACGAATGTGCAGAAATGGATAGAATGACGGGTTGGCTGAGGGACAAAGGAGAAACAGAACATTATCTTAGCTGGAACCTATGGTATATGTGGGCGACTAGGAGAACAGCAGGGACTTAAAATGGGGAAAGTTAACATAAGTACTGTAATAGATCCCTGAATCTTGCAATGAGAAGATGTGGCTTAGAGATCTAATAATTGAGGAAAGAAAGAAAAACTGGGCTGTGAATGACTGTCACCGTGGGGGGGAGGAGGGGGGGTTGTATGTCTAAAACGGTATCTGTATCTGTATGTTTTACTTTATATTGTTATGTATGATTTGTCTTGTTTATGTCGTTGTATTTATGTCGCTGTATTGTGTTTTTCTGTTTTTTAAAGGTAATGTTTAATAAAAACTATATTTAAAAAAAAAAAAAAAAAAGAAACAGAAATGGTAGAGCCTCTTAAGGAACTATTTAACAGAATTCAATTGGAAGGAAGTGTACCTCCATCTTGGAGAACAGCCTTCCTCTCCTTGATTCTGAAAGAAGATCAAGATCTCAGCCAGCCAAAAAATTATAGGACTATATCACTACTCAATACAGATTATAAAATTTTTGCTAAAATATTAGCAAATAGGTTGATGTTAGTTATACAACAAGTGATCCACAATGATCAATCTGGTTTTATACAAGGGAGACAGATGAAAAGTAATGTAAGACAAATTGTTAATATATTGGCGTATCTGGGAAAGAACAACCAAGTCCCCTCAGCGCTCATATTCTTGGACGCAGAGAAAGCATTTGATCGAGTGAATTGGCAATTTTTAATGAAAATAATACAAAAGATGCAAATTGGAGAGCATTTCACACAATTTATCAAGGCAATATACCAGGAACAAACAGCACAAATTATAGTTAATGGTAGTTTAACAGAACCTTTTAAAATTGAAAAAGGAACAAGATAGGGGTGTCCCCTATCGCCATTATTGTTTATCTTAACTCTGGAGTTATTGTTGAATAAAATACGGGGGTCAGATGATTTACAGGGAATTAAGATTAGTCATTATGAATATAAATTATGAGCATTTGCAGACGACTTGCTTGTAACTTTAACTCAACTGGGAAAATCAACTATGGCTTTAATGAACATAATTAATCAATATAGTCAAGTATCTGGGTTCAAAATAAATCTAGGAAAAACAAAGATGATAGTTAAAAATAGGAAGCCCAAGTTATTATGGTAGGTTTATCAAGGGATGTCCCCATTGGAAGATGAAAGAGACTGCAAATTAATTGGGTTTCAAGTCAACATAAATTTGTTATTAGAGATCATAGCTATATTAAAAGAGAGGCATATTACTGATTTTTCAAGTTTAATTCAGTCTGCAGATAGTCCTCGATTTATGACCACAATTGAGACCAAAATTTATGCTGCTAAGTGAAACATTTGTTAAGGGAGTTTTGCCTCATATTTTGACCTTTTTGCCACAGTTGTTTAAGTCAATCATTGCAGTTGTTAAGTTAAAAACATAATTTATAAGAGAATCTGGATTTCCTATTGACTTTGCTTGTCAGAAGATCGTAAAAGGTGATCATTTGACCTGCAAGCATCACAAGTACTATTCCATTGCCAAGCTTCTGAATTTTGATCAAATGACCAAGGGGATGCTGCAACAGTGTGAAAAACAGTCATAAGTCACCTTTTTCAGTGCTGTTGTAACTTTGAATGGCTACTAAATTAACTGTTGTAAGTAGTGGATTATCTGTATAGTGTTCTTATGAATTCACAGTGTGAATAGTTGACAAACCAAACTTCAAAAAGTGAAATCCAAGAAGTAATTGATGGCTGAATGTGACTTGTGATCTGTGCTTGTAATTGATAGTCTCAGCCTAATTTCATCACTTGTGTTTAGAGTTTTAGAAAGCTTCTGCAAACATGACTGCACCCGGCATTCCTAGATAATGCTGGTAATATGGTTGTGGCTTGGCAAAACATCTAATAAACACTGTCTAGTGCTGAAACAACCACTTTTTTCTAATATGGATCCAAGGAACACATTAATATCTTTGTGTTTAACACTAGTTTGATATAATTTTTCTGTTTAGGCTTTCCCTTGATTGATTAATCAAAATTTTAAGTGTAAAAATACTCTATAGATTATCTCACAGCAGCAATATATTACTAGGATTATATAACATCAGTACCAGCAGTGCTTTTCATTAATATTGTAAACACAATTTTAGTGCTGGTTTCTTTAGGGACCAACTTGTGCACCATCGCCCTACAACTCATAGTAAATGGAGACAAATGAATCCATCCTCTTTACATTGTACTTGTTACTTCCGTTTGGTACAATCATTTCATCTGTCAGTTCGTCCCATTATTTCTGTCAGCCTGCCTGACACTTCCTACCCTATGAAATCCAACACTGCATATGTGTTGTAAAATATTCTTATGCTGCATGCTAAGATGAAACCAAATCTGCAACAAAGTTAAGAAAGAAAAATGTAAGTGCACTTCGATTGTGTAAAATACCTTGAAACTTTATCTGATGGTAGCTGATTCAGGGCTTAAAATTTATTTTTGCCAAATGACACTTAAATGGCAAATGTTAGGCCCGCACACTGCTTTGGATTCAAAGGCCAAAAGAGACTGCAGACGGCATCTCCATGACCCTGGAAAAAGCTGTAGCTGCTTTAAGAAGCTGCAGATGGCTCTGGGACACTCCAAAATATCTTCTTGCCTTGGAATCTTAAGCACTGCACAGCTGTAGTAAATGTCTCTAGAATAGATGAAGGCGAGGAAGATGTTGACATTTTCTGTCAGCTTCTACATTGCCTTATGTTAAACACAACCCTTAAGCTGTTTTCTTTAGTCTATTTCCTAGGATTTGAAATCTATCTAAAAGTGAGTGAGTATCCTAAAAATAAGGACCATATTTATAATGATGTCATATAGGGATCAACATCTTTTCCCACCTACCATATCTCTGTTTTAAACATGCTTTTTTAATATTTAGTAGAGTAGAACGCTCTGCCTTAGGTAGCTTTGCCAACAATTTCAGGACATATTTTTCTGTCTTTTTTTTTTGCTTGAAATTTCAGACCATACAATTCACTAGTGCTTGTTAATAAAGAATGCTAGCAGAGTATTTGATTGGCTATATTTATCTTCAAGCCAAAAGCCATTACAAATTAAAAAAATAATGGAGTTTTGTTAATACCTGTTACCAGCTATTTTGGTGGAGAGGTGGATACTTTAAAAAAATAGTGTATAATTACTTATAAATAAATTCAAGAAAATGTCCTATCAGAGGTTAAAAACAAACATATATGGTTGCGGCTATTGTCAGCATCCCTTAAATTTATAGCTCATTCAAAATTTAAGATTTGCAATATAGAAGAAGAAATGAAATAATTTGAATACATGATATTTTGCTGTGCTTGTTTGATCATTCCTGGAAATTTCTTCTGACCATTCCAGTTAATTTCTATTATTTATCTTTGAACTCTAGAAGAACAAGGCAAAACCTAAAAAAAATATTCGGTGTATATTGTAGCTAGAAAAAAATGGATGTTATCAACAAAATCATCTATTTTTCCTAATGTGCTCAAATCATTTTCCTTTTCTCATTCCTTCTTAATTTAAGAATAATATTCCACATATACAGTAGCTGTTTATTCTCTTTTTCTATACATTCATCTAATAGAATTCAAAAGTGTACTTCTGCTTTAGTACAGGAAGTACTCAACTTACAAACATTTGTTTAGTGACTGTTTAAAATTATAACAGCAGTGGAAAAAGTGACATGATCATTTTTTACATTTATGACCATTGCAGCATCCCACGGTTACATGATCATAATTTGGATTTTTAAAAACTATAGTGTATTTATCACAGTTGCAGTGTCCCTAGTCATGTGAACATCATTTGTGACCTAATAAGCAAAGTCAGTCTGGGGGCCAGCTTTACCGTTTACAACTGCAGTGATTTGCTTAACAACTGTGGCAGGAAAGGTGGTAAAATGTCGCAAAACTTCCTTAACTGTCTTGCTTAGCAATGGACATTTTGGACTCCGTTGTGGTCGTAAATCAAGGACTATCTGCATGTTGCAAAACATGATGTCCAGAAGTCTTGACTAATCTAGGAAATTTATATTCTCAAATTTAACAATTGTTTGCTTTATTGTTGCTCTAATGAGAATCATAAGACTTTTAGGAAAGGTTCACTAGTACCGATGTCAGGTTCCATGAAGCTGGAAAGATCAAGGCAATAAGAATAATACACATTTCAATAAGGTATCTTTGATGACAGCATGGGGGACTGGGGAGGAGGGAGCTATCTTACAAAATCTTGGAAACATGGAATCTTGAAATTTTCCATCCTTACGTAATCATTCAGATAGTCTCTTTGAAAGACTTCTGCCGAGGTTTGGGTCATCTTGACTGAGTTACTGTTTTTGAGATAAATTGTCAGTAAACTCACCTTTAACACTTATTTCTTTATGTCTATTGTGCTTTCCTTCTTTTCTCTGCCTCCCCATAACCTTTCACAAAAGGTGTCAGGGTTTGTATCATAATCATATGGTTAGGTGAGGTCTTGAGGGGCTATCCAAACAAGTGTTTTTCAAACTTGGCAGCTTAAAATATGTGGACTTCAATTCCCAGAATACCCTAGCCAGCAAGAGTTGAAATCCCATCTTACACATCTTAATGTCATGAAATTTGAAAAACATTGATCTAAACCAGGGGTGTGAAACTGGCAGCCGGATATGCGTAGCCATGCCGACCCCAGCTCCTTAAAGGGAAAACATGTCGCGTGACGGCAACGTGATATGGCGAGTTTCACACCCATGATCTTAACCAGTCTACAATTTAATTAATGTAGAATCCACTGGAACATCTCTGAGAGATGACCATCTAGACCCCATTTGAAGACCTCTAGGAAAGGAAAACCCACCACTTCATTTGATATATATTTTTTCTATTAAATGACATTTCTTCATAGGACAGCTTTCTAGATGTGTAGCATAAACCTGTTTCCTTGCAATTTTGACTTATTAGTTCTGAACTTGAATCTCTGAGCAATAAAGAGAAAGTCTACTTCCTCTTCCTTATGACAGCTCTTAAGATCTTTGAAGGCCGCTATCATATCTTCCCTAGGTCTTCCCTAGGAAAAATATCCAGATTCATCACAGGACTAGATTTCTAGGTAGTTGACTACCTGGATTTGTTCCAGTTTGTTTCTTATTTTTCAGTTGTGATACCTAGGATTGGATAAGGGCATTCCAGGTAGGATATGACTAGGGCAGAATAGAACCACAATGACATCTCATAAACTGGACTGTGTGCTTCTGCAGTAGCATTTGCTTTTTTAGCAGCTGCATCATACTGCTGGTTCATATTTAACTTGTGGTTGAAAAGGACACCCAGATCCTTTTCACATGTAATATTTCTATGCCAGGGTCTATGATTATTCTATACATATGCCTTTCATTTTTGTTACCCAGATGTAACATTGCACAACTCGATGTTATTACAATTTTTTTCAAAGTCACCGTGCTTTTTATACTATGATGTGGTAGCAAATCCCATGCCCCAAACAGCTGAAACCATTAATCTGTAAGAATGGAGGATTGATCTTCTTCCTACTGGTGGAACCATGTCATTTTGCAGAGGCTACCTCACAGTGGTAAATTAACAACTTTAGCCAGTTGTCTGTCAGTAAAAATTTAGGGCTGTCTGATGTGTTTTCATCTAAGACTTTGGCAGTTTCTTACTTATTTGAACAGTGTCTAGGACCAGAATGGGTAGATTTGTGAGTGAGTCTACCCAGTTTTGGCCTGTAACGTAAGGACAAATTACATATTTGTTCTTCCTGAAGATAGTATAAAGCAGTGTTCAGAAGGGAGGAAATGTAAGTGAGGGAATATTTATCTTTTTAAAGAAGCTGCTTCAGATTGGAAACTCTTCCAAATAGAGAGAGAGAGAAGAGAGACCGAGGGGGGGCAGGAGAGGGAGGGAGGAACAGACAGACAGACAGAACTTATGAATAGATGTATCTTCAAATCAAAACGTGTAGTTAAGAATACTGCCACCTACTTCTGAATTGTATTTGTACTGCATGCAAGCTTATTAATCTTAATGCTAGTCTTTCATGAAATTGGCTACAAGTCACTGATTGGGGAAAATTTAAAAAATGCTTTTTATAGTAGTAAATAAAGTAGTAAATTTCAGAAGGTCTCAACAAGCACTAAGTTTTTAACCTATTACATGTATTAATTGATGAGATACAGTACTTTTAATCTGTTCCATATCCAACCTGCGTCTTCATAACTGTTTTGTCTTCTTGCCCCCATTTCAGTTTCAATATTAACACCGGTTTAGCCACTTCATAATCTGATGATGTGAGCAACAATAATTTTACAGCTTTATTAAATGGCTAATAAAATTGGTTAATCATATAATGTGATACCAGAGTCCTAAAATAAACGAAACATTGTTTCTGCTTGATCTGAACTAAATTGTACTATGGGAAAGCTCTGAAAATGACTAATACTCTATATTTTGTCTATATTATCTGTTGAATCTACAGCTTGCTTTAAATATATGCATTTTGCAAACTGTTGTAGTGGTACTTTAGTTAGTATGAGTGCAGTTTTCTCACACCTTCCCAGAGATAGTACTCTTTTTTATTGCTAGTGAGGAAGCATTCAAAAATGTTCAAATGCAGATAGTGCAATAGAGGGAAAGCATACACAAGAATTCAGCCCAATCCGTTCTTAAAAGTTTAATTGATGTTGCACCTTGCACGGAAATGCTAAATTCTCAACATGCTAGTGATGATCCATGAAACTGTGTTGCAGGCCTCTCCAATTCCAAGAGTCGGCAGATTCTACCACTCCGTGCATGAATGGAAGTCACACTACTCAGCATATAAAACAGGAGTGCTTGGGTGATTATAAGGGCGTATCTGAGGTTTCTGCACACAGAAGGATTACTGACGGAATGGAACTGAAAGGCTCAGGCGGCCTTCATCTTGAAGTTGACCACAATAGCCTTACCAATTCACTTTCATCGCAATTGTTTAATAATGAACATAGCCCCTCCCTGGGCTCCTTGTCACTCAACAGCCCTCACCATTCAAGTCGACAACAGGCAAGTAACCTGAAGAAGAGATGCATCTCTGTGCTGCCATCTTCTGCTGATGGGATTGATATTACAACTATCATCCGCACATCCCAGACCTCGCTGGTTACCTGTGTGAATGGACTGTGGACTAATTCAGCTGGTGTTTCCTCTTCTCCTAGAGAGATCACTCTTCATAGTGCTCAGAAACCCTCTCACCCCCAGTCCTGCTCGCAATCTGGGAACCACTGCCACATTCCTTCCCCTTCAGTATGCCTTGTCCCTGTTTCCACTGAAACTATCCGAGGGGACTGTGACCATTCCCCAATGCAGCACACAGGAGAAAATGCAAGCTTCTGCTTTATAATGAATACTGCTTCTGCTCCTCAGCCAGATATTTTACACAGCAAACAGAAGTTGAATTTCTTAAAACAAGAACCACTTGATGAATATACTTCTGCCTCCAGTCTTTTTCAGCATCACCAAGAGCTGCCACCACCTTATCATTTACATGAGCAGCAAAACCACATTCAAGGGGCACTAACACATTTACAGGCCTCTATGTCTCCAAAGTCTCTTCAGATGAGTGAAGGTGATGAGCAGGAGGCCAGCAGGGGTAAGCAGATCTGTCGATGGATTGATTGTAGTGCTGTGTATGATCAGCAAGATGAATTGGTTCGGCACATAGAAAAGACTCATATTGATCAAAGGAAAGGAGAAGACTTCACTTGCTTCTGGACAGGCTGTGTTCGTCGGTATAAACCTTTCAATGCTCGTTACAAGTTGCTAATCCATATGAGAGTTCATTCAGGAGAAAAACCAAACAAGTGTATGGTAAGTCTGCAATGTATTTATTTGACTGGAAATACTCTGGGCTTGCTCCCCCCCCCACTTTTCTGCCTTCTAAAATATTCTTCCAGTAGGAATTATAGGGTTTTATGTAACCTGTATAGTGATATTATGAAGCAGTAATCTTATCTTAAAAACCAGCTGCTCTTTTATTACACAATATTCTTTTATGCTATTACCCTATAGTAATGCTTCATTTTGTGTTTTTTTTTTAGAGGAAATAACAAATTTAGCTTTTAAATACAAATGGTTTGTATTTGAAAAGGCCACTGAAAAATTAACAGGACATTCAAAGCAGTTTGGAAGAGTTAAACATAGTGGAGAGTCACTGTGCCTTGGGTGATATTTTAAATCAAGAAATATGGAGCACATTTTAATGCTTTCCCCCCAGTTTGCTTTTGAACAGTATCCCAACTGAGCAGAAACTTTTGAAATGATAGATGGCAGAAAGAAAGACAACCCTAGTAATTATTATTAATGACTAAAATTGAGCATCTAATATAACTTTCAGGATGGATTTCATTTAACACACACATATATATATATAGATATATAAAAACAGTTTTCAGAAGAGAGCTATTGTAGCTGTTTTTCTCTGATCAGGCAGATCTAAGCTATACCATAATGCCAACATGTTGAGAGAAGCATTTTCTCTGGTTGAAATATTAGTTATGTGGTAAATTAAAATAAAAACTAATGATTTGCAGTTCAGTGGCAATAATATGAACCTCTTAATAAAGTAAGTAACCACAAAGCAGGATTGGAACAAGCTTCCAAACTCCGTTGTGAAATACAGAATGTTTGTTTGCTACCCAAATTGTATTGTTTACAAAGGAATAACTCTACTAAATGTCATCAAGAAGGACCACTTTGAAGAATTGGTGTTTATTCATAGGATTGTGGTTGAGTGTGTTTTGGAAAAACAAATACCCCCTAAGTATAATACTGGTCAGATTTTGAAGTGAGAGTTATTCTTTTCAAACTAAGATGTACTTTATATTGAAGGGGTATATGGTAGTGTTGTTGGACTTATTTTCCCCAAATGCTGTTCCTAAGAAGCAAAGTCTTACGGTTAGAAATAACGTTGAGATGTTCTTAACTCTGATGAGAATACGTTCCTGACAGCCTTATTTTCCCATAGTCCTGTTTATGCAGATGATCGTATTAGAAAGTGAAATAAATAAATAATTAAAGTACTGTATGGGGTTTCTTCTACTCATGGAATAGTTCATAATGCCTCATTACCCATGTACTTTGTTTTTATACACTGTGTGCTTTTTGTATATTAGTATTTATCTATTTTTCTACTCTAAATATTCCTACATAATTTATTACCTAATATAATGCCCAATATATTGAATGCTATATTTTCAAAAGATTAAAACAACAGGGATTTTGCTTATTATCCATCCCATCCTAAACTATTTTATGTATATAACAACCTTTAAATCTTTCCATTGACCTCATACTGGTAAATTATGTGTCTTATATACTCATGACAAGAATCCAAGCATAATAAAGTAGTACACATAACTTTCCACTGCAGTAGATGTTGTTATTGCATTTAGAAAAACATTAAGATTGTAAGAATTGTCACTAACACTAAGCAGCACAAATAGTTTGTGTACAGACAGGGGAAGAATCAGACGTATATTCAAATCTTCAGTTTCATTATGTCTTAATAAGATAATTGTGCTGTATTTCTAAGTCAGAAATATGAAACTATGGAAATATGTCGATTTTTCAACAGTGTGTGTGTGTGGCACACTGGAGGTTGCTTTTAAAAGGTATATGAAAACAGTCCTCACTGTTTTAAAAGTATAATTTAAAAACAAAATTACAGATGAAACTTTGGTGAAAGGTGGAACAGAATTATGGAATTATTTAATAACAGAAAACATGCTGTATATTTTTTCCTCTAATGTGTACATTTGGCACTTATTATGTGGCAGTTTTTAATGTTACCTGTCTATTCAGTTATGTCACACAAATCTTTATGTGATTATGGTTACCTCATATAATGGGTAATACTGGAAGAATTTATAATTGTAAATTGGACTGTAGACACTTATAAATAGTGTATTAGTCTATGGGTCTAGATATTAGGCTACTTCAAGTGTAAGCAAACAATTGTCAGTAGTGTAGTCAATTCAGTATATTTGAATGGGTATTTTGTCTGATCAGAATTGAGTTTTTATGTAGTATTACAAAATAAATGCTTGGTGTCCTGTTTTTTTAATGACTGTAGAAGAATTACTAGTAAACTATTAAAATACATTTAGTTTTAAAAGGGAAAGGAGAAGTTAAATATTTAAAATAATTAAAGTTTTTTTTTTACAGTCCAGCAGCTCCAAAGTAAACCACAATTGTAGATGATCAAAATGGATTTTCTTTAAATATTAGCTTAATTAAAAATACTTTTAAAATCTTAATTCTTAAACTAAGGAAGCAGTGAGCAAACTGCTTGAAAAAATAGTGTTGGTTAGGAGTTTATTTACAGGCTGAAATGTAATTATGGTTTATCGTGTTTTTGTGCAATTCAAATTTAAAGAATAATCATTTTGCAAATATCAATTTTCATTTAAAAATAAGACTTGTTTTTTTAGAAAATCTAAATTAAATGTACTCTCATGATTTTTCTTGGAAGATGCTCCCCTTCCCAATTGTTTCCAGTGTCTTTTGAAACAACATTATTGCTTTATTTGAAACTGGGTATTTTCCCAGTCTGATCAACATTGTTTGTTGGTTAAATATGTGTTGAACAGATTCAAGGGAAGCTGACAGCAAGTAGCTTGCTGTCTGCATATATAAAAGCTCCTTTCTATGTAAAATTATTAATTTCTTATGACAGTCTTTGCTACTATGTACTGTAATAGACAAAGGAATTTTGGAATTTAGGCTACTTGAGAACAGGAAATTCATGAGACATTTTGATTGAAAAGTAAATGGTCCACTAAAATGGCACTTAATCCTTTTATTATCTTCCAACAGCAGTTTCCACAATGTATTTTCATGAGGTAAGCTTCCCCTTCAGTCCAACTGTAATACTCATCATTACAGCTGGTTTAAATTTAGACAGTATGTTCCCTTCTCAGCAACAGAGAGTGGGAAAAGTGGAACACAAATTATCATAAAGGCATTATTGATATTTTTGAGTTCCCTGGATTTGTTGCCAAAATTTATATTTTTATATTTTCAGTTAAAATATATAATTGATGTATTCTTTTTTCAACATTGTTTCCTTTCATTTATGTGGGGTTATGTTATGCTTTGCTTTTGTTCGTTCTTTCTTTATTCTTTGAGCTGTGTAAGTAGTCTGAAGGAAACTACCTAATCTCTTTGCAATATCCTGTTATGCTTCATATATAGCTTGTGTTATTTTAGTTTTATTAAATTTGGTGCTCATCTGCATTATAATCAGAAAGATAGCTAACAAAAATAATGATGCAATGCCTTTAAAACCTGAACTTTTGAAAGATTAATTTGATGCTTTTTTATATTTGATGTTCCAGACTATAGGAATTTTGATTTGTCTGAGAACAAAAATTAGACCGCTTAAATGTTTTCAAGTTTAAAAAAGAACCCTTACTTTTTGCCCTACCATTGTTTTGCATAATAAGTGTGAAGCAACCATTTCATCCCAGAATGAACCTAATATTATACAAAAGTGGCTAAGTTCTTGCTTGTGAGTGTAATTAAGTTATTTCACTTAAAAAACACATGTGAGTATGCTGGACTTTATTCTTCATCCTTTAAGCCAAATAATAAATTGTACTGAAATATTTAATAGTCATCATATTACTATTTAAGTAACAATTTATAATACTTATTAAATTCAATGTTTACATCAAACAGATTAATAGGTAGTATGATGCAAAAAGAAACTTTTTGGATAGCAAATAACATGTTTAGTTACTTCTCATATCCACATGATAGTCACATGACATCCACATGATATGCTATTTGCAGGAATAGGCAAGTGCCCAATTTCTGATGAACAAATACCTCAGTTTCTGTCATCTATACAAGTGACTCTTTTATTGATGGCCTCGTGTAGCAACCATTTGCAGTACAACCATGAAGAAAAGGTAACTTTATGATCCATCCTTGCATTTACAACCTTTGCATATCTGTAATGCAAAGGAAAGCTGAAGTTGCAATTTCACAATGTCTGCTTTGCTTATTGACCAAGTTGTCAGTCCCAATTATGATCACTAAACGAGGATTACCATAAAACCAAATTTCTGTTAAATACATCAGATTTTTTCCAGCTATAATCTACCTATATGGGAGATATTATCCCATATATTATGCCCCCTTTCCCCCTAGAGAGTGGGTTAACAAGTCCAGCAGAGCATTAAATGTTCCAGTAATTGGATCCAGTGGAATTGATGGCTCTGCAGATTTTTTTTTTAATTGGGATTTATACAGGTGGTCCTCAACTTATGACTGGCCACTTAGTGACCATTCAAATTTCCAACAGACTCCCAACAGCTACTTATGACTCAGTTCCAAGAGCTGAACATCAGTGGTGGGATTCAAAAAATTTTACTATCGATTTTGTGGGTGTGGCTTGGTGAGTGTGGCATGGCTTGGTGGCGTGACGGGGGAAAGGATACTGTAAAATCTCCATTCCCACCCCACTCCAGGGAAAGGATACTGTAAAATCTCCATTCCCTGCCCACTCCAGGAGAAGGTTACTGCAAAATCCCCATTTCATCCCGATCAGCTGGGATTCAGGAGGCAGAGAATAGATGGGGGCGGGGCCAGTCAGAGGTAGTATTTACCGGTTCTCCGAACTGCTAAAAATTTCCGCTACTGGTTTTCCAGAACCTGTTGAATACCATCTTTGCTGCACATGCGCGCATGCAGACATATTCTTTCTTTCTTTCTTTCTTTCTTTCTTTCTTTCTTTCTTTCTTTCTTTCTTTCTTTCTTTCTTTCTTTCTCTCTTTCTCTCTTTCTCTCTTTCTCTCTCTCTCTCTCTCTCTCTCTCTCTCTCTCTCTCTCTCTCACACACACACACACACACACACACACACACACACACACGATTGCATTTGAGGTGTTTGGCAACTATCACACCTTATGACCAGTTGCAGAATTCTGTAGTCACATGACTGTGATTTATAACATTTTTGCCAGTTTCCAGCCTTTTTTGGCTTGTTTCCAGCAAAATATAGCCCATAAGAAGACATTGATTCGCTTAACAACTATGGCACTCGCTTATTGATCATCAGAAAAAAACATAAAATCATGCTAGTTATGTGGGTGCCTTGATTATTGTAACAATCATGATTTACAATGGAAATTTGGACTCTATTACGGTCATAAGTGGAGGACTATCTGTGATCATCTATTAGTTAATGTAGGGAATGTGGAGATTATTCCATTTGTTTAACTGGTTGGTCCCTGAACATATTTTCATAGTTTTTGAGTTTGTTGAGTTCCTTGATTTATTTAGGAGCCAATGCAAATGATAAAAGAGTTGGTACGTAATGAGAATCTAAAAGGATTGTCTTGACCCATTTCAGACTGATTTTAGGTGCATATTTAGTATTGAAATGGTTGATGATGAAGAATGATCTTTGCTGGAAGAAAGAGGAAATAAACATATTTGAATAAGTTGTTTTTATATACAGGTACTCCATGATTCATTTAGTGATTGCTTCAAGTTACAGCAATAGCAATTATATGCTGCTTCACAATGCTTTACAACCCTCTCTAAGCAATTTACAGAGTCAGCATAGTGGCCCCAACAATCTGGGTCCTCATTTTGCCGACCATTGGAAGGATGGAAGGCTGAGTCAGCCTTGAGCCTGGTGAAATTCAAACTGCCAAATGCTGGAAAAGTTGACTTACAAGTGGTCCTCACACTTGCAACTGTTGTAGCATCCCACAGCCACATGATCAAAATTTGAGCTCCTGGCAATTAGTATGTATTTACAAAGATGGCAGTGTTTGGAGATCATGGGTTTGAAATCTTCCCAGCCGGCTTCCAACAAGCAAAGAAATTTTGGTCCCATTTATGGTCATAAATCAAGTACTATCTGTACCTGTGGACTGTCCCTTCATGCTTTCCTTCTAGTTAAAACATATGTACAAAAGAACTTCTCTTAACCCTTACTGATATACTCATTGGGATGAGATTCATAAAATGTAAAGAAATATTTAAGGCGATTACTGCAGTTTTCACTGTAACTTTTTGGTAGGCATTAATGATCTGAAGTGTTGTTTTCTGAAGACGAAAGAGAATGTGCTGCTAAGTGACATGGTGAGAAGAATTGCAAAAAATAAGTAAATGGGAGTATTTTTTGAGATTGCAGGACAAGGGAGCAAGCATTCTAGGATTAATTCCAAATATGAGGAGAGCTCTTTTTTGTCAGAAACATGGCAGGAAAGAAAAGTAGAAGCTGGTTTTCCTGTGCACGGCGGTCCTGGCAACACTCCTCCTTCATACTATGAATGGTTTTTTTTCAAGTGCCATAGATGTTAACGATGTTTATCATCTTGTCTAGCTTTGCCCTGTAGGACACAGACCACATTCAAGCATCATATAGCAAGTGGCATCTTCCACCTACAGGAATTGGTTTGTTTAATACTTATTTTACCATCTGTAGGCAATGTTCATCTGACAACAACCAAACCAATGTTGTTTTAGATCTCTCGCTCTCTCTTTAACAAGGGTAGAAATTGTTGGCCAAGCAGCATATGCCTGAAAAAAAGCCAGTGGCACTTATCAGAGGAGCATGTGTAAATAGCCAATTGATCTATTGGGTGCATTCTCAAGTAATCAATTTATTTATCTGCTCCATATCATTCCAGGATCTCAGCCAAAATATATCATTATCTGCTTACAAAAGTATATGTGCATTCCCAATTAACTAGAACATCTCTGATAGTGTAACAAGCATTCTATATATGTTTATGCATAAATACATTGAACAACTAAGTAGATATTACATAAGCTGGTCATCCTCTCTATTCAGAGTTGCAGCATTAACAAAGCATACATGAGAGATGGTGCAGACCCACTGGAAGGTGGCTCTCAGGATTTCCTTCCGGTCTCTCACCTAGCCCCTCAGGGGCAGGGCTTTCTGAAGAGGACCTGTAAATCAACAAATGTGGAAATTTTTCATTTTCCAGTAGAGATGGCGTGAGAGGCTACAGCTGTGTTTTGTCAAAGCCCGATTGTTCCAAAGACTGTGGGAAATTTCTTTAAGAATCCTTCTTTCCCAGTTTCCTCTCAGTCTTTGGTCCAAGCACTAGCTTTGGCTCCATTTGAGGAAATAGTATTACTGGTTCTAACTTGTTCTCATTTGTCTAATTTGATTAATTGGCTTTTCCAATATTCCAAATTGCTGAGCTGCCGGCCACAGAGACCATTGTTTCTGTCTCGTGAGGAGGTAGGACAGCCTTGGCTTTCTCCTACTTCTGGGCCTTGGGGAGTTCTATCCAGTCCCTAGGCATGTGGGGGTGATAGGCTCCATCGAAGCAGCTGAGGGAGCGACTGCAGGCATTCCAGCATGGGCAGAGGCTTACCAATAGCCTTGCAGCCCCAACAAGTGTGTCACGGCTCGAAGAAGCTTGCCACAGTTTCAAACAGTGCGGTGTGGCTTGAAAACAGCAGCCGTGGCTTTAAAGATGTGCTGCAGCTTTAAAGAAGCACCACAACTTGCAGAGAACGGCTGCAGCTTCAAAGGAGCCCCGTGGCTTGGAGAGACAAGCCACGGCTTAGAAACAATTTGACTGAGCGCAAGGCGGCTGGGAAGCTGCACAGCGAGAAGGCTAGCTGCGGCGCTGAAAGAGACACGAGACGCTAAGGGCGGCCTTCTCTCCACAATGAGGCAATTGGCCATTTTAACGGCGGACGTGGAAGTGGCCATTTTCGACCCAGTCTTTGAGTGCCCTGTGGGCCTGCATCTTAGCCATTAATCAAGGCTGGCAGGTCGCAGAGCGACAAGCGCAATTCTCAGCTTCCAGAATGGGGTCAGACACCGGCAGGCGTTTCCAGGGCCAAAAATCAACTTTGTGGCGCACGTGAGTGAAGGGATGGCTGCAATTGGGCCAGATCCAGTGCAGGCCCCTACGGAGGCCTGAAGTGAAGCTAGGAAAGGGGGACAT
Source organism: Thamnophis sirtalis (assembly GCF_051295495.1). Lineage (NCBI taxonomy): Eukaryota > Metazoa > Chordata > Lepidosauria > Squamata > Natricidae > Thamnophis > Thamnophis sirtalis. The sequence goes on from NW_028261387.1 coordinate 31,316,775, forward strand.
GACAGGCCCAGAACCAGGGCAGTGACCTCCAAGCCATCCGCTGGCCAGCACCCTTCCAGAGCCACTTTTAGAGATGAGCTCAGGAAACAACGAGCCTTGGAGAAACAAATTGCCAGGGCGGAGAAGCAGGCCCAGCTCCCCCAGCAGGTCAAGGTTCCCTGTTAGGCCCAGCTCTCACCAGTCAGGATCCCCTCCTAGGGGCTTCAGTCCTTCATCTTCCTCAATCTCTCTTACTAGGCCTTGTAGGCAGGGGGTGTCCTCTTCTCTACCCATCTCTCCGAAATCATACATGAGAGATGGTGCAGACCCCCTGGAAGGTGGCTCTCAGGATTTCCTTCCGGTCTCTCACCTAGCCCCTCAGGGGCAGGGCTTTCTGAAGAGGACCTGGAGGATTTGGATCTTCTGCCTGAGAGCATTAAGAGGCTCATATCTTCAGCCATTACTAAGGGCATAGCATCAGGCCTCCCAACGGGAGTGCGCATCCCAGGGGGAAGAGAGGAATCGCACAGATTTCCGGTATTGCAGTCCCCATCTTCTTCCTGTAGACATGATTGCACTAGGCCGCCTTCCCCTTCGGTGGTCAGCAAGTGATCTGTTCTAGAGAAGGACACACACCAGATATGGGGTTCTCCAAGGACGAAGACACCGTCCCTCCTAATCTTCCAGCCTTTCCTGGTCTCTTTTCGCCTCCTACATAAGTCTAAAAAGACCACTAAGATAGGGACAGGGGCTACCACAGTGTCCAAGCCTAGGGTCCCGAACCTGGCCATGTTCACCAACATCACCATGGATAAAGAGGAAGTTCCTGCCCCACCTTTGTTTCTTGAGGTGATCAAAAACCAGTGGGCCTGTCCTTCCACCTTATCCAATCCTGGGAGTAATGATTGCCGCTTCTATAATATGGAGCAGGCGTTCTACCAGGCCCTCCAGTTGCCCACAGTAGATGCCCCGATAGTAACTCTGGCCACTTCCTCCACGGTGGTGTCAGGGATGTGGCCGATAAGTTGAAACCGGAGGACAAGCGTGCGGAACTTACCTTGCATAAAAACTTCAATGCTTCTGCCTGGGCAATTAAATCTGCCGTGGCGGCCTCCTACTTCAACCGCACAGCGGTTACGTCAATTGCAGGACTGTATTCCAATCCAGGATGAGTGTCTTCACTAAGACCTCACTAAGATCATTTCTGCCAAACAGTTTTCAGTGGATCCTGACCTTGGCCCGCTTGTTGGGCAAGATGGTGTCATGCATTGGGCTTAATGTCCTGGCCCTTCTGAACTCCCGGCCACTGCAGTAGGTGCTCATTCCCTATCAGTGATAACGTATGAGTAACTCCTTAAGGACCATTCCCCTGTCACCGGACCTACATCTAGCCCTGTGGTGGTGGCTGTCTCCGGCCCTACGGCACAGGTCAGAATTCTGGGAGCTGGATCGGGTTACGATCACAACGGACGTGAGCTTATATGGTTGGGGGGCCCTGATGAACTCCAAGCTGGCGCAGGGATGTTGGACGAACTCAGACCTGCGCCACAACATCAACTGGCTGGAGCTGAAGGGAGCTCGCCTAGCCCTCCTACACTTCAAGGACTCGACTGTCAATCGACACATGCTTCTCTTGACAGACAACGTAGCCACGAAGGCCCACATAAACCGTCAGGGGGGCACACATTCCAAATGCCTCTGGCTGGAGGCCCAGATACTCGGCTGCTGGGCGGAGAAGCAACTAGTGTCAATAACATCAGAGCACATCTTGGGCATGGCCAACCATCAGGCCAACTGCTGAGGCGCATGACAATCGACCACAGAGAGTGGCAGCTGCTACCCGAGCTCTTCCAAAGAATCTGTCATCGCTTCGGTACAGCGCTGGTGGAGTTGTTCACAACCCCAGCAAACACACAACTGTTGCAGTTCTTCTCCTGCTTCCCAGCCCCGAACACAGAAGAGACAGGCGCCCTCAGGAGCAGAGGCTGCCAGGCCTACTTTATGCCTTCCCTCCTTTCCCACTAATCCAGGGGACCCTGAGAAAGATAGTGGTAGAGAGGGCACACATCATTCTGCTAGCACCATATTGGCCCAGATGGTCTTGTCCAAATGTCAATATCTCCCCTGTGGAGGATTCCTCAGGAGATCGCCCTGTGTCAGAGGTCCTAATCCATCTGGAGCCCCAGTGGCACTTGAGTGGTGCCTCCTAAGGGACGCAAACCTGTCAGCCAAGGTCATAACGACTATCGAGGTTTCCAGCCGTCCATTGACCACATGAATTTACAATTCCATGTGGTCAACATTTGTCAAATGCTGCAAGAGATTCAAAATTTCTACAACCGAGGCTTCAGTTGCCCAAGTTCTTGAATTTCTACAGAAGGGCTTGGATGAGGGCCTATTCCATAGTATCCTGTGCCGACAAGTAGCGGCCCTGTCCTCGATCCTTGCTGGAGATGACCATTTCCCTCTATCTCCGCTTTCCCTGGTCAAGAGATTCCTAAGGGGAGCAACTAACCTCCGACCCCCCCCCATTCATCGGTTCCCCATGTGGGATCTACCCTGAGTCCTCAGGGCCCTGACAGGAGCTCCATTCGAACTGTTGAGGATGGTACACTTGAGTTTTCTTTCCCTAAAGGTAGCGTTCCTTGTTGCCGTGACATCCGCTAGGCAGATATCCAAACTGGGGGCCTTGTCATCCAAAGATGACCTCTGCCAATTCCATCAGGATAGGGTGGGACTTCATCTGGACCCGGCCTTCCTCCCGAAGATCAGTTCTCCCTGCCATAGAATGCAGGAAGTCATTCTCCCAAATTTTTGCCCAGCTCCTTTTCACGAGAGGGAATGCCTTTGGCATTGGCTAGACGTCCACCGTGCGCTGCGTATTTATCTCAGGCACACATCAATGTTCCGTCGGTCTGAGGCTCTTTTCATTTCCTTTCAACCTGGTTCCCTGGGGCTAGGTTCTCCTCTGCCACAATTGGCAAATGGTTGAGGCAAGCCATCATTGCTGCCTATGAAGCCTCAGGTGAGTCTGCTTCTTTGGAATCATGGCCCATTCCACGTAGAGTGCCGCCACTACTGCAGCGTGGGCCACCAGAGCCCCGTTTGAGGACATTTGTAGGGTGGCCACCTGGTCGTCCCCGCCTTCCTTCATCTGGCACTATCATCTGGATATATTCGCATCGGTGGAGGTGTTCTTTGGACGCAGGGTTCTCCAGCAGGTGGTGACCGCCCCTCCTCTGGGGTCTTAATTCCCTGCCTGGGACCTAGCTTGGGTACGTCCCAGCTGTAGCCCCTTAACATATCTTTTCAGTAGAGTGGCGGGAGGGGCTACATCCCTGCCTCGTTTACAATATGTATAGCTAGTCAGGAAGGGTGAGGGGTGGTCAGGTGGTCTGTTTCTGTTGGGTCTTACAGCTTTCATCATTTGACCTCAAGGAAACTGGGAACAGGGAAAGAAGGATACTTAAAGAAATTTCCCTCAGTCTTTGGACCAATCAGGCTTTGATGAAACCCAGCTGTAGCCCATCTCGCCACTCTATTGAAAAGGTATGTTCAGGTAAGGACCAATGTTCTTTCTCTCATATATGTATTTTTCAATGAAATGTTGAAGAACAATCTACTTTGTAGACCACACTAAAACCACACTACACTTGCCAGATGTGACTTTCTCTTATTCATAATTTTGCTCAACACCTCCCCAGGGACATTCAACAAAATTTCCTTTATAGTTGTTGTATTTTCTTTTTTTTTTTGTAGGAAGTATAATATTGATATTCTGTAATCACACACAATGCAGTCTTATGGATAGATCCAACAAATCCTAATACCTCAAATTTTGGGTCTCTTGGACCATAATGAATAATAAATAAAATGCTAGGTGGTGGTAGGAAGAGGGAAGGCTATAATTCTGGATCTCAGTTTTGAGTTTCTTTTTAGGAAAACTCAGTAAAAAATATTTCTAATGGTATATTACTTCTACAAAGTATTACATTTTATGAAATAAATAAATTGCTGAAGTGAATATTTTACCTCTATATACTATATTTGAACAATGTTTAATTATTTTTACGGTAGAAATAATTCATGAAGTAACTGAGATTAAAATGTGAAGCAAATAGAATGGTTTGATAATAGTGGGGTGATATACAGTATTAATAGCACTGTGAATCTGTGATGGATATAGGTCCATGATGGCACGAGGAGCCATTTGTCAGGGCATGCAAGGTGTTGCCCTGTTAGCTGGCCTGCATGCATGCGTGCACTGGCTAACTGATTTTGGCCTTCTTTTGAGGCTGTTTTTTGCCCTCTGGAGGCTTCCCTAAAGCCTCCAAAGTGTGAAAAACCAGCCCTAAGTCAGGAACAGACTTCTAGTTTGTCCGTAGGGCCGTTTTTCACCTTCCAGAGCCTTCAGGGAAATCTCTTGAAGGCTCCTAAAGGCTCTGGAGGTCTAAAATCAGCCCTATGGACAAACCGTAAGTCACTTCCGGTTTGCTCGTAGGGCCATTTTTTACCCTCTGGAGCCTTCAAGGAAGTCTCCTGAAGGCCCCCAAAGCCTCCGGAGGGTGAAAAATGGACCTATGGGGAACCCGGAAGCTCGGGAATGGTGACTTCCGGTTTGTCCATAGGCTCGATTTTCAACCCCGGAGCCTTCAGGGGCTTCAGGAAGCTTCCCTGAAGGCTCCGGAGGGCAAAAAACGGCCCTATGAGCGGAGGAGGCTGTTTTCGCCTTCCCCAGGGTCCTAGAAAACCTCTGGAGTCTGGGGAAGGTGAACAAAACCATGGCAAAAGTGGGGGGGGGTCGCGCGCATAGCATTATGGGTTTGGCACGCCGCCACATGACCCCCTGTGCTCCCCTGCTTTTGGCACGGCAGCCAAAAAGTTTGCCATTGCTGATATAGGTCGTTCAAAAATGTGATGGATGGATGGATACAGACAGACAGACAGACACTATTTTGATTAATGAAGAATTATAAATCAGAGTTTTGGAAATAGTAGATTAAAGAAACTGATTATAGAAATGAATTTTAATGTCATAGTGTTGTAAAATGACAATGAATTTCTATTGAATTTTGAGTTAAAAGCAGGCATATTTGGAAAGTATTTGTCTTTGTGAATTCAAAAAGAAAGGGAAAATTAATGTGATCCTTTATCATTCATGTTTTGATGCTAGTTGCAGAAAAGAGTTGTGCTGCACATTTTGAGTTAGATCTATTTACCAAACAGTGTGAATTCTTCATTTCTTATGTTATTTTTGGTAGGTATGGAGATAACTTGTATACAAAGGCTCAGATAAAATGCAACTTGTTTTTCTGTATAACTTGTCTTGGTCTTTATTTTGAAACTGCACCCAAAGCAGTTACATGTGGGAAATAGAAAAGGCATGTTTTCATAATCCAGCTCAGTAAAGTTTGCACAACTTGCTCTTTGTTTCATCATCCTAACAATAAATCTCTCATTTATGTCAACTAAGAGTGCCTACCAGGTCTGCAAATAATTATGTCTATGAATTGTGTTGGTACTCTTTCACTTTATAGGTAAATTGTATAGGTTAAAATGGGGAGTTCAGTAAGGCTCTCTTAAGACATCTCTTAAACACCCCCCCTCCCAATTTTGGTATTTTCAAGTTCTTTACAGTTCCTTCAAATTTTTCCAGTCTCTTGTTCTCTTAACTACTGCATGGGAGTATAGTAATTTACTCTCCTTGATTATGAAAATCAAAGTTAGTTCTGATCATACATTGTTCATGAAAAAAAGATTTCCCCTGTTACATCCCCAATCTGGTATTCTTCAGATGTGATATTTTAACAGTGCCATTAATTCCCTTCTCACAGGTAGAACCTTAAGTATGCTGTCTTTGAATGGAATTGTTTTCACTGACTTTAAAGGTAAATATTCTTTCTAGCTTCATCTTATGCATTATTTAATATGGCTCTTTACGATCAGTGGCAGTTACTCCCTGGTAACCAGACATCAGATTGAGAAAGTCTGAAAATCTTGATAATTAGTTGCTTTCCTCAAAACAACCAAAACATTTTTGCTGCTCAAAGAAAGTCAGCTAGACTAGCATTGACACTTTAGCAGAAGACCAGTTAAAGAGGCTCAGGACAGGCAGTGGGACATAGGCAGCTCTGACCCACCAATATCTGGAGTGGTCACTGCAACACAGTAGTATGTGTCTCAGTTACAGAATTACACATTCTCATGTGCATTGTCTGTTGAAGATAGTGGCTTTACATAGTTACCTGTATGCTTATCTTTTGTTTGTTAGGAGAGTCAGGAATGAGTAAGCATTGCTTCCAGAGTTTCAGTTTGGAGAAATGAAAAGCTAGAAGACTTGGATAAAAACAAGAAACACTGTGACAATTTCTACTCAGGATTCTAACACTGTCACCTCACTCTATTTCAGGGGACAGATTTGTCTGTTTTAAAGGCAGGGAATATTAGGTCTCTTAATTCAGCAAGAAAAACAAACATGAAACAATAAATTTGGATATTTCTCACTCTGAATTTCTCTTATAAATACTTCTTGTTTTCTGTTTATTTACCCTTATCATGAACATTTGGAGAAATACTTAGAATTGCTTGGCAAAATGGAAGTGTTTCTGTGATTCTTAAAGCAATCATCTTTGCACTTGTTTTCCTCTTGAACATCTGCTAATTTGCTGAAAATGAAACTATGATTCACTTCCAGCCATTGGATTGTTGTGAATGTCTCCCCTCTAAAGGCTACGGTTTGCATTGCAGACAGACAATGTCCAGGTGTTTGATTAGACCAGTTCAAATTAGGTTAGCAGGCAGAAAAGGCAATGCCATTATACAGTGGCACACAAAAGTTTGAGAACCCTTCTCAATTTTCAATATATGTAGAAATATGACCAGAACCAGAATCTTCTCCAAACAAGAAGAGAAAGAACTCAAACAAATGAATCAAAAACATTATTCTTTCATTTATTATTCTTTTATTTATTGAGGAAAATGATCCAACACCTATTGTATCTCTAGTTAATTCTTATCACTGCATTAAAAATAGACCCATTTATTCTTCTTTAAAGTACAGTTTTTGTTTTATTTTCCTTATTCTTTGAACATATTAGTTATTTTTCAGATTAGTTGCTAGATACCTCTGTTTTACTGATTGGCTCTTAATTTGAAGCAAGTGGCTCATTATCTTTTGGGATAGTGCCACCAGATAGCATTTGAAGAATAAGCAAGAACAGTGTGTCTACTGACTATTTAGTTTTACATAAGTCCATTAAGCACCTCGGAGTTATATTCTAATTTGCTGGTGCTCACATCAAGATTGGCTGAAAGAGTTTTCCACCACTTACAGCCTCTTAGGGAAATTTTCCTGCAAACACACATGCATATCTTTTATTACTGCTAGGGAACAAATGCCAGGCCTTCTAGCAGGCCAGCTCAAGAAACAGGAACCACAAGGATTTTTAAAATCCTATATTATTTTTCAAGGTGGAGAATATATCTAATACTTCCCCTTTTTATTTCCCATTTGTGTTGTGTATCTGGTTCTGATAATATTTTATAAACATTTTGCACCTTGGCGAGCACTGAGCAATTTGGACAATTGTTTTAAAATATTATGATGTGACTGAATATTGTAATTATTTTTTCAATTTGGATGTGGTCTGTGGAAACGTGACAGAAATTCGCCCTTTTCAAATGTGATCTTATGACAGAACAAGTGACTCTCCAGAGACTTAGACTATTGTGAAACTTCAAGGCATATTGAAATTTGATAAACCTCTTTATTTTAATAGCTAAAATTAAACTGAGTCAAGACTTAAGATGAAAATCACATTTTCAATGCAGTGGGCTTTCCCTTTCACTTGAAACATTACAGAATATTTACTCAATAGATATTTATTTGCAGAAATACTGTAAAAACCCGGTATATAAATATTGTGCACCTGGCTTTTAGTTGTCTGTGTAGACATACAGATTTTACATTAGAGTTTACTCATAGAGGAAAAGTTATTTATGCAACAACTCTGTTTTTCTATTCAAGGGGAGTAAAATGTATTTTTTAGACAAGCTCACTGTCAGTACTAAAATAAAAAGAAAAATAGTTTTTAGGGAATAATTTTAGCTAAAACCAACGGACTGAATAACTGTGTACCGCATATATGCATACATATACTGTATATAAAAATACCTAATCTGAAGAATCAGAACTGAAAAATCAGTTCAGAAGAATCAGAATCTTTTATATCATTGTTTAGCTACAACTATTGAATTCTAGAGTCACCTTGATCTACTATCAGTGAAAAGCATAATTGAAATGATTGTAAACTGTCAATGTATTAGCCACTAATGGCACCAAATAATTAGAATATTTATATCATTTGGCAATTATCAAGAGGTTGCCCCAATTTGTGCAGCTGAGATGCAATATCTGGGTAAGTGTTGAAGAACTAGAGTTTGAAAAAAGAAAGAAAGTTTATATGTGAATAAGTCAACCTGGCCTTCAGTGAATAAAATAGATGTGGAAACCAGGTTTCATGTGTCTTATAAACAGAGCAGTAGTAAATACAGCCAAAGATTCCTGCCATCCAGGAGTCCCCAATCCCTGGGCTGTCGATCGGGTCTCCAGAAATTGGACCATGCAAAGAAGCGAAGCCCCATCCACGGGATGCAAGCAGCATGCAAAACCATGCCCCCTCAGGTCTGTGGAAAAACCTCTCTCCATGGAACCGGTCCCTGGTGCCCAAAAGGTTGGGGGACACTGCTCTACCCATTATCCATATAGAAATCCGACTTAAGTAGAACCAGTATTCCGAAGCAGAAATAGCATGTGTACAATGTCCTGGATTGCTGTGCTTTGGATTGCATGGTCTCTCAATTGAGACAGCAATTGTTTTTAGGTTGATTGGTTCATCTATGTTTTGAGATGAGGGGAACAAAGCACAAAGAAAATGGATGTTGATGCCAAGGTTCTGGTCTCCTACAGATGCAAAATACATGTTCAAGCTTAGCAATCAGAACCAAGGGGATGGTGTCACCCTAGCTGCATCCTTTTCTTATGTTGCCTCCTATATGTGCTTAGATTGTCCAAATGGAACAACTTGTCATGTCTTCACTTGCAAAACACCACATCCACCTCTAAAGCTGTCTTCTAGTTGCTTTAGCAGGGGTTTGATGATGACATAGAGCTCACATTGTTCATACATATCCTATATAAAAGAAAATGTTGATGAAAAACGAGGCATCTTTGTAATGAAGCAAATCCTGAAGCAAAAAGTTCATTGAGGAGCAAGGAAGCACATTTTAAGTTAAATATGCCAAAATGTCAAAACAATTGGTGTAGATTTAGTTTCACAAGATACGGATATACATAATTACATGTTCCCAAATTGTATTCATTCAACTGTGTCTATGAAAACACCCTTGAAAAAAAATGTCCTGTTAAATTGTACCATAATTGCTAATAACTTTTGTCATGGTAATGCTTTTTATCTTATTATTAAACCTTATGGGGAAAAAAATTCAAATTATTCTTCCAAAAATATTCAACTGTTGTGTTATACTTTCCCTGGCTTTGATAATCCACTTCCAAAAGTATATTGGTTTTTGGAAAAGAGGACTTGTTAGGAGTGGTTTTTCTAAATTGGCCACAATGATCTATTGTGACCTGCCAGCTGAATCATTGCTATATTTGCAGTATTGCCAAGATTGCTGCTGGAAAGGGATTGAAAGTTCACAATACATCAGTGTGATTCAAATATTTTCTTGTGTGTTACCTCAATAAATTGTATCTACAAAAGTCATTTTCTTGCAATATTCAATAAATGTATTGCTGTGGTTGGACTGATAGAGTTGTGAGCAAAAGTGACAGAACCGTAACTAAACAGTCTTGTTCGCATATCTTATTAAAAAACCTTAGGCCAACTCTTAGGGTAACTTAATCCTCAGCATAGTTGTGCATATCAGATGTAAAATGCTTTCAAAATGGTTAGAAATGGAGACCTCAATGGGAACATGGCTCCAATTCATTGAAAAGGAATTAGCTAATTATATACAAATGAGCGTACTGAGAAAGAAGAGGGCACTTTTCCCCTTAAGCAAGCATCTATATACATGGACATGCTGTTTGGCATTTCTAGATGTGTCCATCATTCACCTATATGTATACAAAAAAAAATAATTTTCTATATGCTCATAACTTTTATAATTGTTGCTCCTAGTTTATCAGTTATAGGTGAGGGTAGATTGATAACTAGAAATTATATAGAAAGAAAAAAAAAACCTTTTCTATATTTTCTGTAAATATTCTTTTTTTAATATATAAAAATCCAGTCAGAGGGAGTTATTAATGGGGGAGGAATGGAGGAATTACAGAAGAACATGATTTTACATGTCACATAATATCTCCAGGTTGATTTAAGTGTTTTTCTGGCAGGTGCAATTGTCCTCCTCCTTCAACCTTGATAGTCAGTTGATAATGACATGTAAAGTGTGCTTTTAACCTTTAGGAGAAAACAGCTGCCATTTTAACAATTCCTAAAAAAGGTTTATATCTCCTCCCTGAAATTTCCAGTTTCAATTACTACTTCGTTTACCAAGTGTTATTTTTATGTTGACTCAACATTTTTGCTGTGTAAAACAACCCTTATTTCTAGCTAGAAACATCTAATCAATTTCTGCTTCACTTACATGCCTGTAACCTACTATAACTTAATGGCTGTACAGGTAAACTGTATACTTCACAGCCGTAAAATTGTAAGCATTTCTTTCTGCACTGATGTATACTTCACAGCCGTAAAATTGTAAGCATTTCTTTCTGCACTGATTGAAACTGCAACTATGGTTTAAATGGGTTTATTTATGCCATTCCATACAAATCTAATTTAGCTATTAGAGGAAACTTTGTGGCTTTGGTGCTATGAATTATTGTTCTCTCCCTTTCATTCTGCTCTAGACAGTATTCATTGAAATACAAATAAATCAGGAGAAGAGAGGAAGATTGATTTCTTTGCAAATGTGTTTAGTGTTGTTTGCAAGTATTGAAGTTAAAGTTTGCTTGGTAGATGAATACAGAACATTGGAGGAAGATTTGGTTTGCTGATTTACACTGCTGTCATTATAAAAGCCATAATGATGTACGAAAATTTGCAACAGAAAAAGATTTGCACTAGATGCCACTGACTGTGTTGGTGGTCCAATTCATCCTTAAAGAGCCATTTCTAGATAAATGGTGCTAAGTTGCTTGCTACAACCCATCTTATAGCCAGATTCTGATCAACATTTTGGGATAGCTCCTTCTAAATGTCCACTTGGAATGGTTCTAAAAATTTACACGATAAAAACAATTGAAGACAAACCTTTAGATGCAGATTTGATTTGAGCAATTAGGTAACAAATACATTTTTTTTCAGAGGAATTCTGTATTCCACTCCAGATTCTTTGAAAGTTAAGAGAGGCATTAATTTAGTTAAGAAACATCCATTCTGTTGCTTTGTGGGTAAATATAGTTTAAATCTAATGCAGATTTATCAGGGAGTGTAAAAAGGCACCTTAGAGAGGACGGCAGTAATATTAGTTCTGGTAATTCTAAAAAGCACAGTTGTGTACAAATTAAGTAATTGAAATTAAATGCAAGGTCTCCCGAACATGCCCTTTATCCATGAGATATGTTCAACTTTCAATTGTGCATTTAAATATTTAAAAATGCAGTTGATGTGCATTTTTAGTAAGATGTCATGTATATACAGAAAACATCTATACTTTTGGGGCAGATTCAGTACTGAACAGTTTGACTTCTTGTTTCCAGAATTAAATATAGGTATAAATAAAGTTACTTTGATCCTATTGCATACTCATCAATAGGTGGGATTCAAATTTTTTTACTGTGGCCATGGCTTGGTGGACATGGTGTGGCTTGGTGGGCATGGCAGGGGAAGGATACTGTAAAATCTCCATTTTCCGGAATGAGTTGCAGGATGGTCCAGTGATGGTATTAACATTGGTATTAAATTGGCCTCGAGACTGGGTTGAAGCTGAAGCCACGCCTCTGTGCTCCTCCCTTCTGACTCCAGTTTCAACTCAGTCTGGCCTGAGATGAGACATAAAAATTTGGACTCCTGATCGTTTTGAATTTTCCTGTACCCTCCTCACCTCACCCCTGCCTCTCCAGATATCCAGAGCCCCTACCTCCATTCCTCAGTAAGTTCCCTGGCGTTGGCTGTGCTTTTCCGACCACCTGAGGGTTGGGCGAAGGACTTGGGGACTCCAGAGGCTTGGTCGCCGTTCCGGTGGCCATTTTGAGCCACGTGGAGGCTGTTCCCAGATCGCGATGGTTTTGGGGGGCTAATGGGCCTTGGGTTTCCAGTCCGACAGCCCTCGACGTCCCTGGCAGCATTCCCCTGCTGAGAGCCATCGTGGAAGAGGACAGAAAAGAGTGGAAGGTTTTTGCCACTCCGGCAAGCTGCTGGAATGGCAGAGAGGGGCGTGCCCTATCTGATGCCTCAGGAAGCCTCCACAGCAGCCCCAGAGCGCGCTGATCGTGGCGTTTCACATTGGGGCGAGCTGCAAGGAGGGAGGTAAAGATCTTCCTTGCTGCTGCCAACGTGAGTGGAGGTGCGAGGTGGATTGCAACGGAGAATGCACGAGGAGGATCGTAAGTAGCAATCACACTGCAGGGTAAAGGTGGCAGATGGAACTGGGAGATCCTTCTGGTTCCCCAGATTGATGGAGGGAGTTTTTTGGGAGGGCTTCCCCTTCTCCACCTCTCTCCATGTAGGATCAGGACCTTTACCAGGAAAATTCTGGCCTGCATGGAGCCCAATCTGGGGAGAGCACTACGACTAGGCTTCTCTTGGTCCCTCAAGCCAGCTTTGATCAGGCTTCAGGGGGCCTTGGTTGGGATTCATTGGATGTTGATAATCTGCCTGTTGGTCTTCATAGTCTTATTGAAAGGGCAATCTCCAATGGTATTGCTGTAGGCTTGCAGCAGCAAGGCCCCCACTTCTCATCCTAGGGCAGGATCAAGACCCGCAGAGCCAGTTCTTCTCGGGTGCGGCACCCAACCCAGCCTGTGAGCCACTCTGTGTCTCCTTCCCTAGCTAGTGAGGGCAACCCCTCTCTTGGGGGATAAGGGTCTCAGAGAGACCCAAATCTTTCTGAAGATGAGGAGGTCCTGACTCCACACACCCCCTGCTTTTACGGGATTGTGTTCCCCAAATTTATTCCGGTCTCTGCTGCGCAAGGTGCGTCCTACTGCGCAGCTGGGCAGCCATGAGGCAACCAAGGAGGGAGCTCCAGCAAAGAAGCCTGAGGGCCTGGTTTTCTCTGAGCCAAAGACTGCTAAGGAGGAGATTCCTGCCCCCCATTTATTTTTGGAGGTAGGGAAAAAGAAATGGGAGAATCCAGGTTTTTTTTCCTAATCCTGGCAGTAATGACAGGAAATTCTATAACATCAAACCAGATTTCTCTCAAGCATTACAGATGCCCACCGTGGATCCCCCAGTGGTGGCTTTGGCGTCCCCCACCTCTCTAGCGCCCAGAGATTTGGCGGGCAACCTGAAGGCTGGCGACAAGGTGGAGATGACCCTCAGAAAGACTTTCCAGTCATCAGCTTGGGCCATCAAAGCAGCAGCCTCAGCGTCGTTTTTCAACTGCGCAGCTATCCTTTGGATGGAGCAGATCCAGGAGTGTATCCCGCTGGAGGACATTTGTCTACACCAGGATCTGAACAAGTTAGTGGCAGTCTCTCAGTTTTTGACCGACGCAACCTTAAATGCTATGAAGTTTGCTTCCAGGGCCTTAGCATCGTCTGTTACATCTCGTCATCTCCTCTGGTTCCGGGGCTGGCAGGCGGACAACAAGATGAATGGCAGCTGGCATCGGCTGCATATGCCGGGGGTTCTCTTTTTGCAGCTTCCCTTGACTCCATCTTGGTCGAGGACAAAAACAAAAAGAAGGTCCTGCCCAACTCGGCAAAGAAGGCAAAACAGAAGGCCACGCCTTATTACTGCTCTCGTATCACCTGCAGGAGCAGGAGACGCATCAGAGCAGGTACCTTTCCGCCAGGTCATAAAGACAAACCAACAGGTTATAACAGGGATAGATCATGTTTCCAACCCCAAGGTAAACGACCCATTCAGGGGGAGGTGATCACCCTTATTGCCGGGGCAAGTAGGTCATCTTCAACTCCACCCATTGGTGGGCGCCTGGCACTGTTTTCAGATGCCTGGCCGGAGATTTCCTCTGATGCTTGGGTACTTAGTATGGTCTGGCCTCCGTCTGGAATTTCTCTCCCTCCCTCCCAATCATTTTCTAATGATTTCTAATGTTTTTGCTCTGGCAAAATGTATAGAAAAGCGCAGGCAGATGCGTCAAGCTATCCAACACCTGGTTGACATCACAGCAATAGAGCTGGTCCCCCCGGACCAGGTGGGCCTGGGATTCTATTCAAATCTTTTTCTTGTGCCGACGTCTTCGTGGGGATGGAGAGCCATTCTGGACTTAAAGCTCTTAAACCAGTTCTTGGTTTACAGACAGTTTAAGATGGCCTCTCTCAAGTCCATCTTGGCAGGGATACGTGAGGGGGATTATATGGCCTCCATTGACATCACGGAGGCCTACCTGCATATTCCCATCCTTCTTAAGCATATACAGTTCCTTAGATTCTCCTATCTAGGGATGCACTATCAATACAGGGCCCTGCCGTTTGGGTTAACTCTGGCACCCAGAACTTCCACCAAAATGTTAACTGTAGTTGCTGCCTACCTGAAGGAGGTTCCCATCAGACTACAATGCTACCTGGATGATATCCTCGACCAGGATGCGTTGCCACACCAAACTAAGGTGGATCTTCAGCAAGTCATATGCACTCTCCAGAATTTAGGTTTCTCCGTTAACTTCAGAAAGAGTACCCTTACCCCAGCCACTAGGATTCTTCATATATGGGCAGTTATAGATTCCTGTTTGGGCAGAGTTTTCCTTTCCCCAGATCACAGATCCAGTTTGTTAAAATTAGTTAAGCAGATTCATAGGGATCGTTGTGTTCCCATATCCCTTCCCTCCAGCTTGTTGAGGAAGCTAATCTCCTGTATCGAGGTGGTACCGTGGGCATGACTGCATGTCAGGACTCCAATGGAGGCTACTCCCATACTAGAGATCCAATACCTGCAACTTGGTGTTCAAGGTGCCAGCTATGCCACAGGTACTGGTGTCTCTCAAATGGTGGATGTCCTCAGCCTTGCTCAAGTGCTGTGAATTCAGAGAACAGGACAACAGTCTGTTCGACTGGGGGGGCAACCCTGGAGTCTCAGCTGGCGCAGGGCTGGTGGTCGTGGAGTGACCTTCAGCACAACATAAATTGGCTGGAGCTCCGGGTGGTCCATCTAGCCCTGTGTCATTTTCAGTACACAATCGAGGGTCACCACATCCTCGTCTTAACCGACAATGTTGCAGCAAAGGCCCACATAAATTGGCAATGCGGCACACGCTGCAGGGCACTACACAAGGCAGTGTCGCTCGGGCACTGGACGGAGAAACATTTATGCTCCATCCGGGTGGAGTGCATCACCGGTGTCGACAACCACCAAGCTGACTGGCTGAGTTGAGAAACGGTAGACTGGGGAGTGGAGGCTCTCCAGGCAGCTGTTTCTGAGGTTTGCCAGAGGTTTGGGAGACCAATGGTGAATCTATTTGCCACTCTGTCCAATGCACAGGTCCCCTGTTTCTTCTTCCGGTTCCTAGCTCGGGAAATGGAAGGGGTTGACGCCCTTCATACAAGATGGTCAGTCAGGCTCCTATACATTTCCCCCTTTCCTCTCCGTCCCGCGGTCATTCAGAAGGTAGTCATGGAACAGGCAGAGGTCATTCTGGTGGCTCTGCATGCTACCTGGATGATTAAGTGAGGCCCAGGAGGGTCTGGTTTGCAGACTTCATGGGCCTGTCAGTAGGGAGACCATGGAGGAGTCCGAGGGGGGAGATAGAATTACATCAGGGGAAACTGATTCATCTGGAATCACACTGGATTCAACTAGCCGTGTGGAGAATGAGCAAGAGCACCTGAAGGATGCCCATCTGTCCCAAAGGATTATTAGGACTACTAAGGCTTCACGTAGGCAGTCAACCAACAGAATTTATGATTCCACCTTGGCAACCTTCGTGGCTTGGTTTCAGTCTGCCCATGTAATACCGACCAGAGTCTGGACTGCACCCAGGACGGCTTGGACAAGGACTTTCCAATGCCATGGTGAAGAGGCAATTAGCAGCGCTCGCTGCAGTGATTCAGGGTGAAGGCCCAATTCCACTGACCCAACTGCTGGTAGTTAAGAGATTCCTCAAGGGGGTAGCAAATTTGCATCCCCTTCCAGTTCATAGGTTTCCTTTGTGGAGCCTTTCCATGGTGCTACAGACTCTTATGGCCAATCCTTTCGAACCATTAAGGACGATCAGTCTGAAGCTGCTCACCTTTAAAGAAGTGTTCTTGGTGGCGGGTACTTCAGCTAGGTGCGTGTCTGAACTGGGAGCCCTTTCCTTCAGGGAAGACTGGTGTATGTTTCACAGCAACAGAGTCGTGCTCCGCCTAGATCCGGTTTTCCTGCCTAAGGTAAATTCAATCTTCCACCATTCGCAGGAAGTTATTCTGCCAGACTTTTGTCCAGCCCTGGCCAGGGAGAGGGAACATAAGCACTGTTTAGACGTAAGACATGCCTTGCGGATCTACCTGAAGCGGACAGCTAACTTGAGGAGGTCCGAGGCTCTGTTTGTATCTTTCCAGCCTTTGTCGTTAAGGAAAAGGGTCACTTCTTCCATCATTAGCCATTGGATTCAATTGACTATCACCCTTACATATGGGGTGCAAAAGTTGCCTGTGTTGGTTGGTATTATGGCACATTCCACGAGAAGCATGGTCACATCAGCGGCCTGGGCAACACAGGCGCCAATAGATGATATCTATATCCCCATCACCATTCATCTGGCATTGCAGATTGGATGCCTTCGCATCCTCTGATGTGGCTTTTGGTCGCAGGGTTTTGCAACAGGTCCTGACAGATTGGTAAATGCCCACCCTATGGGATCATAGCTTGGGTATGTCCTATCACTGGACCATCCTGCAACTCATTTTAGGAGTTGTTTTAGGAGTTGTTGCAGGATGGTTCAGTTCCTGCCCAATAATTATGTAGATAGAGTCTGTGGGTAGAGGTGTCGCCTTTGTGATTTGTTTTCAGGGTCTTGGGAGTGCACACTTTGTTGAAATTGGAGTCAGAAGGGAGGAGCACAGAGTCGTGGCTTCAGCTTCAACCCAGTATCGAGGCCAATTAGACGTGTTAACACCATCACTGGACCATCCTGCAACAACTTCTAAAATCACAGTTCAGGTAAGACCAACTGTCATTCCCACCCCATTCCAGGGGAAAGATACTGCAAAATCCCCATTCCTTCCCAATTAGGTAGGACTCGGGAGGTAGAGAATAGATGGGACGGGGCCAGTCCGAGGTGGTATTTACCGGTTCTCCAAACTACTCAAAATTTCTGCTACCGGTTCTCCAGAACTAGTCAGAACCTGCTGAATACCGTTTCTGATACTCATGCATGTGCTAATCAGTCCCTGGAAGCAATGCATCATCATACCCTAATTTATCCTCTGATGCTATTTTGAAAGAGTCACTGTCCTATGATGTGTTTGTTCCTCCTATATAGGATAATTTTCTTGCTGATCATCAAGATTAGGTTTCTGATTGCTGCTATGAGTTAGTGATCATATTTGTTGAACTTTGTTGCAGAATTTAAATCATGTTGCTGATTATCTGAATTGCAAATGCTACATATATCAACTTAAGTTAGAGACTAATATTTGACAATTTAAAAGGAATTCCTTTTACTGTAGGTTTTATATAAAGCTGTTTACATTAAAGTAACATCCAATTAAAACGTATTATGTAAGCCACATCAGAGTTGAGTACAGATTTTCTGTTTTAACTGACATATGGCCTTATTTATGAAAATAAAAATCATCATGTTTTGATGGTATGTTCACATAATTTATGTGGAAAACCACGGGAGAATGCTTTTACTGAGCATACTATTTTCTGGGATTCATTAAGTTCTTTTTAAACCATGTGCGAAGTGGCCCTCCCTACTTCAATTCTTTAGCCTGGAACAAAGAGCCAATATCAAATACGAGAAGAGATTGGTGTACAAGGAAGGACAAGATGTAGTATACCATCCCATGGCATCAGTAATCTGTTTAAAACCATCTATTTATTTGACTCATTAAATAACAAAACCTTTTAATAAATCCCACAGCTGGTATTGCAGGTAGAAACTTACATAGTCAAATGGAGTACATTTTCGTCTCTATTGAATTAAAATATTTTACTTTGCATTTTGTCTCTATTGAATTGAAATCTTTTACTTTGCATTTCTTGCAGAGTAAGTCCTTTAAACAAGACATTTGATCTATGTTTCCTTTAAGGTAGACATTGAAAATAAGTCTGGCTGGAAAGATAATGGCATTATTGGGTGGCTATTGAATTCCTTGTTAGAGTTTTTAAGGTTAATCAGAACTATACTATTATCCTTGCAATTTACTATTGTGGAATTGCCAGGTAAATAACAGGGGTTATATCTTTCCAGTTCAGTGTATTGGTGATCATCATTGTACACTTACAGTCTATATGTGTGTTGTGGCATTTTATCTTGCCTCTGAAGATAATAGCAATCTGGCCAGTGTATACAAGATGCTGTACAGTAAAAGTTTGGAAAGCTACTAAACACTGTAATAAAGTAATTACTTGAATGAGTCATACCAGGAGACAAATACTAGTTCAAGCATCCACATAATATTCAAGGCTAACTTCTCATGATATGCTTCTAAACTACAGTATCATTCTGTTACTTTACAAGAAATTTTGTAATTATCCTTTGTTTCTCATTCCTTCCCGTTTGTTTACCTAAGTGATCTTTTTAGTTAGCATTTTCAATATTTATTTAATTATTGTTCATGCAGTATACCTTTCTGTTTATGTTCTTCTGTCACAATCTGCAACTTTCAGTTATGCTGTTTCCTTTAAATCCATGAAGACTGCTCATAATTTGGATATTCCTATGTGTTTTTTATAACTTACAAAAAACAGTTTGGTGTAGTGGTTAAAGTGTTGGGCTGGCAATGGGAAACCCAGGTAGTAGTCTATCTTCAGCCATGGAACTTAAGGCTGCTATATTTGTTGTTGTGAACTGAAGGAAATGTGTGGTACAAAACTAATTAAACTAAACTATTAAAATATGTGGAAATTATTAGTATGTCAGTTGTTTCAATTTGGGGGCTGTATTCAAACTGCTTTAAGTAGCAGATCTGATCAATTAATGATATTTCAGAAAAGACCATGTTAGCAATATTTTGAATATTGTATGTTCTAAATTTATATGCATTTGTCTCATGGCTGTAAGATCTTTATTAAAATTCCAGGTACATGTCACATTTAGCTTTATCATGCTCTAATATCTTAATTATTGTAGTGTTTTATAGCAGTGTGAGAATGTTTTATTTTTTCATTCATTCAAATTTGCTTGTGCTTTGTTTTAGAAAGTAGGGAACAAATTAAGAAAAATACCTGGTATTAACTATAAGGAAAATTTCTTTCATGTTAAGTTCAGTTTCTGATTATTTCATGCATGTATTCATGAAATGTTCTTAAAAAGCACTATGTAAATAGATTGCCTCAGTCCTCTTACTTTTTTATACTTTTTATCTTATCCTTGGTAATTCACAATCAAATGCTACTTTAAGCTTACTTTGCTTCTGACACCCCAAATAAGCTAGATTCCATTGAATAGCTGGGGGGGGGGGTATTGACAATTTCAATCTATATTTTACTTGTATCTCTTCCTCTCCCATTTCCTTCACTACTACTCAGCCTTCTACAAGTTTTTTTACTACTCTTTTCCATCAACGTCTTTTCTCTTGGGGAGATGTCACGGACTCTACTATCTCCTGGTTCTTCATCTTCTCCGTTGAAACTGCCCTAGCAATTTTCCATGATCAGGATGGTGGTCTTATACAAAGTAGGGAATATCTCTATATTCGGTACTTCTTTCAGGGATGAGAAGGTGTACGTGCAGGTCTTGAGTACAAAACTCCCATGAGCAGGAATCTTACGCTGATATTTTTTTGGGGGGGGGGTTAGATAATAAAGCTTCTAATACCTATATTTGTCCACCCTGGTATCCAGCTTTGACATTATCAATAAATAAAGTCTTAAAGAAAACCAAAATGTACTGGGCCTTGATTAAAGCCAAAGCATTATGGCAAGTTATATTCATTATGCTACCTCTAGTGAATGGCAGTGAATTATGGGAAACATGTTGTTTCAGTTTATTCTTGGATGACTTATAGAACCATTACTCTCAAAACATGTTAGGTAAAACAAATTCAAAATCTATTTTCTTGCCAGAATTTCTTTAACAGTTGTGAAAACTACTAAATGTTATTACCATTTCAATTCTACTGAGACCTAATCCACATGATGGTAGTATTCATTTCTGAGCATTGTAATACTTCCAATCAAGTGTAGCAGCTCCTGGCAGCACCTCCTATTCCTAATGTAATTTGCTATTTTATGTACCGTTGGAGAGCTAAATAGAGCTAGGTTAAGAATTGTGCACTCTGGTTTTGATTGTTTTTACTGGAACTACGTGGACTAAGTGCCAGGTATGTGGGGCAAAATAACCTAGGATGAAAACAAAAGGGATGATGAATGATTCCTTTAAAAAAAAAAAAAGGCTAAATAAGATTAACAAATCTTTGATTCGACAGATGCCTTCTTTTTGTTTAAGCTGGATGAAATTAATAATGACATATAATGACATATAATAACATAATATTACGTGTGAATTCACAATATAAATTTCTTCTCTCCAGCTTTCACAATGGACATTCCTTTTTATGCCCTACTGTTCTGCTAGAAAAAGGTGGAGAGAACCTTAAAAAGTTTCTGACAGTCATCTAAATTTATTTGAGGGGAAATAAGTTTGCTTTGTGTGCTCCTGTTGCATTTAAAATGTTTTCATTATAGATTGTAAAAGACAAAGATAAAACAGGTATTGGGGAAGAGAAACCTGATTGGATAATTTTAAAATAATTCCCCCTGCAGATTGTAGAAAGATTAAATTTTCTCTCTTAGAAGGTTATATACTATAAATTATATTTTATTTATTATAATTTGCATAAAATAAACAGTGTTTGTATTTTAAGGTCACAGGCTTAATGGAAAGCAAAGTTTCAGGTGGCATTGTGGCTGTCGATACTGTGTAGTTAACATTGTGGCACTATTTTCAAACTCTGAAAGAGCTATGCAAAAGTGTCGAATCTTGACAGCAAAAATGCATGGATCCATAATAAACATTGTGTGTCCAGGAGGTTGCTATTTTATGTCAATAGTTTGCTGATTGTTCGTAGTAACCATCCAATAAAGTGTCCAGATACCAATAGAATTAATTTGATCAACGTAGACTCTTTCCTATTCTGCCTATCCTCTTTTGAAATGGCAGCTTCATTTTCTAGATAGCAATCAAAACAGTATGATCTGCGGCTTTAATTGCAAATTCAATTCTTAATATGAAAGCAATTTGCATGAAAATTATTGAGGATTACTTCTAGATAGGGTTGATTCAATGTTATATGTTTTTTTGTTCTGCTCTGAAATCTGTATGGTTTATTTAGGTATATAGAAAACAGTATACTGTGCAGTATTCAGCTATCATTTGCATGTGGAAATCATTTATTTCAGCAATTAATTTACTGATTCAATAGCCTAGAGTATATCTATGGTAAATATAGAGATTTATATCCAACTCATTGGAAGATTTCAGTCCAGTGTATTTCACAGAGTTGTTATTGTTAAGAAGAAATAAGAAGAAGGAGTACTGTGTGCTCTACCTTGAGTTCCTAGATGAAAAGCAGTATATAAATCTAATAATTAAAAACTAAAAATTATATAAACTTTGACCTATTTTACAAATAGAATTTCAGTCCTCTAAATTACTATTAGAAATGATGATCCAAAGAAGAAACTTAAGCATTAATGTAGCATCTTAATTCCTTCATAAGTAGAATATGTATGTAACTCTTTCTAGAAAATGTAGAGTCATTTGGCCTTAAAAGCAAATTCAAGATGAATTCTTATGTTCAATGTCTGATCATTTGTCAGTTAATTTGGTTGATAATGTTCAAAATGTAGGCCAAACAATTAGCCAAGTTTCTTAAAAACCTACATATTTTTTTCCTAAAGACTATTTCCCTGCTTTTTAAAATTGCAAACTGTAGCTTTAGCATGATGGAGATTAGCATATCAGCAACTTTCTACCATATTGTGCTGATACTCTGCCCTTATCAGATTGAGGATTTACTACTTTATCGTTCATGTTGCCTATTACATTTATCAATCCATGAAAAATTCACTGAAGAAAAAGATCTAATCTGATTTTAACAAAAGTGTTTCAGAGAGTGCAGCTGTATTTGCACTAGTGGCACAAAAATCCATGTAAATCATGTGAAAGTTAAATAGTAGTAGAGCATCGCCTTAAATCAAAGTCCCCTGCTTTAATCGTATTAAATGTCTGTAACTCTAATAGATGTGATGGCTTATTTCATAAATAAAACATGAAATGTGAGCTAATGCCATACTCATGAATTTATCACATACATGGCACTGCACTTTTGGGTAGCCAGTCCAATAGGGGCATGAGAAAATAATTTTAGACATAAGCTATTCCATGTGCCAGTTTAAGATGGAATTTTTCTGCTCACTTCTAGAGAACTTCAGGCTTTTAACATTTTGTGACTTGCTACCTTCTAGAGTCTTCTTAAAGGATTATCCCTCATGACATCTAATAATTATACATTGTTCATGCAAATAATTTTTTTAAATCTGACTTGTTCTGTCCATTACTTACAAGATGATTTCACTATATTCTTGGATTAACGTTTGTAGCTGGTTCTGAAAATCTATCTAGTTTGGTAAATTAACAGAGGTCAAGGAACCAAGTACTTGTTTCAGTAGTACTTATTTACTATTGTTATAGTTCTTATTTTTCAATGTTCTGCTCCTACTTTCTGAGAAACCAATAGATTTGCCAGAATCTGTCCCTATGCATAACTGTTTTTTAAAAAAGTGATTATAACCTATTCCTTTAGCTCAGCACCATTAACTAAAATGTTCAGTAAACAGTTTTGCCTCTTATTGTAGCTACCCTGTTTCCCCAAAAATAAGACCTCCCTGGATATTAAGCCTAATCAGGCTTTTGAGTGAACACGCTAAAATAATCCCTCCCCCAAAAACACCCCCCCACAAATATTGCAACACAGCAGCAGCCATGAAGTGACCACACTCAATGCCTTTTGCAGCTCAAAAATAATAAGACCTCCCTGAAAATAAGGCCAAGCACTTATTTCGGGGGCAAAAGAAAATAAGACCCTTTCTTATTTTCAGGGAAACACAGTAGCAATTAATGGAGTAGTGTAACACAAATGTTTAAAACATTAAATGCAGTTTGAACTGTTCTGTGCACTGCACTGATGTACGCCATCTGCAGGAACCTATAAAATTGGCTTCCTATTATTTGCTTGTCCTCAGAATTGAAAGTAGCCTTCATGTCTAGGAATGTTACCATACCTTGAAGTACATGTGTACAGTATGGGTGTGACAGACAGACCAACTGACAATCATTTAAGGATTACAGTTTATTCCACCTCAAGAGTGAAGGTTTGTGTTAAGTTACAAGTGCGTCTTTGAGGATTATAAAAGATAAATACAAGTGGCTCCAATTTGGTAGGAGTGTCCTTTCACATTCTACACAAGACCAAGTGAGCATTCCCATTCTCTGTCACACACACAGGCCATCATGTGTAACAATATTTTTTTTAAAAAATATGGCAGGATATTGCACATTTCCCCGGAAACTCTGTCCAATATTGCACGAAGGCTATTTAAAGACAAATAAATTACAATTAATCAAAGGGTTGAACTCTTATTTCCTGTGGCTTGAACAAAGCATACTTAATAAATTTTAATCGTCATGCCAGTGTAGACATGCCTGTGTTGTAATCTAGCAACTGTTTTGTAAATGTCTATTGTTAATAAGGTAATTATTACTGTATGTTCTTACCGTTTTAATTTTCCTCTGACCTCCTGATGACGTGTGTGCATAATGTATACTCAAGAGTGCTCAATACATTTGCTCTTTTTGATGCCAGAAGCAGCTTCACTGTGAAAGCTTTATTTCTATACCAGACATGCCAAGCTATTCCTCTCCTGGACTTTAACCCACAGTATAGAAGATTCACAGCTAGACTTCTGGTGGTGACGTCAAGACGAATGTGGGGAAGAAATCAGGGCTCTGACTTCTTATCTCAATCTACACGTTTGGAGGTTTGGAGGATCCCTTTGGGGGTACGCTGATCTTGGAGAGAGATGTGGAGGAGTAGGGAATCCCTAGGACTAATGAGGCGGAGGGTGACCGCCCGTTACGACGTGGGAATACCCTTTTAATCTGGCGTGCAAGCGTCTGCCTTGTTTCAATGGCGGACCTGAAGTTTCGACAAACTATCTAAAAGGGAAGGAAGAATTTAATCAACTTGTTTTTGTGTCACCAAGTGGATTAGCGGACTGGCTTGCGAGTGAAACAGCGGTGAGTGTGGGCAGAAAGGGAAGATCGCAGAGGAGAACAGGCAAAGCAGTGAGTCTCCAGAAATTGGGTGAGAGAGCCCTATAACCGAGAGGCCACTTGAAGGAGAGAGCGCGACAGATTTTTAAAGACAAAGACCAGCCCGAAGAACTAATTAGCATAAGTGAGTGATCGATTGGAGGGGAGACAACAAGAGCGTGAACGGACTCTAAGTCAAACAGATTCAAGTAGTGGAAAGAAACCAGAAAGAAGGAGGACTTGGAGAACTCTGGTGTGCTCGAGAGCAGGGGTTGACAGACAGTATTTAGGAAGAGAAGAGAACAACGAAACGGAAGGGGAAGAGCCTAATGCAGCAGCTGTGCTAAAATTATTTAGAACTATTTAGAACAGAACGTGGACAATTCTGCAAAGACTGAAAAGAAAAGTAACTCAACCCAGAACTTAAAGAAAAAGTGGTGAATGAACTGACTGTATTAATAGTTTACTGAAATAAGTTACAATTATATACAATATCTATATATAATATTTATAATACCTGCAAATAAGTACTTAAATCAATATTTATATTCATAAACAAGTAAGTGGAAAGCTTGTGGATATCCATATATAGGCATTTCTAACATGTTATAAATGCCTATCTGTTAAATTCCAGTAATCATACTAAGGATATAATGAAATAATCGCAAATTTAAGATATGGTACTGTTGATATGAATGAGCACTGAGACTTTCTCTCTCTGTCCTTCCCCCTCTCTATTTGTTTTCTTCTGTTTACTATTACCAGTTATTATTGAATAACCTAGAGATATATATAGATATTATTTAAGTTGCTTATATTGCTTTAAGACTACTGTTTGTATGTTAATATAGATAGAACAAGCTAAGTTAAGGAATCATTTAAAAGGGGAAGATATTGGATCTTAATTTGGGATAACATATATAAGATATTAAAAGAACAAGATAAAATTGTAAAAGAGATGGCGAATATCACAACAACAGCACTGAGATCTGGTAAAAAGACAATTGTAAACCCAGCGACAAATCCAACGACAAAGGTATTAATCGCTTCTCCAGCATCCCAAAGGTCAACAGAAGAAATGACTACAATGGAAAAACCAAATTCTGGATCGAGTATCGAAAATGTGCAGACAGCACTGCTAATTATCCAAGAAACTATGATTAAGCTTCAAGAGGCAGTAGCTAAAAACCACAATGAAATGAAAACGGATACGAATGAAATGAAAATAGAGATGAGTGAAATGAAAAATTAAGTTAAAAACGACATACAGAAATTAGATGACAAAATGTTAATTATACAACAAACACTGGAAAAAAATGAACAGTCAATAAAAGCGGTAGAAAAAAGAACAGAACAAACAGAGAAGAAACTAGACTTAGTTGAACAGCAGATGAAAACATCAAGCAAAAACTTAGAAGTGTCTCTCATCCACCTGGAAATGGACTGTGCAGCATTTTACTTTCGATTCCAGAATGTAATAGAGACAAAAGAGGAAGATCTACCAATGATAATGTCGGGATTAATAGCAGAGATGTTAAAGGGTTTGGTTCTGTCCCCCCTCCTATTTAATATCTACATGAAACCGCTGGGTGAGATCATTCGACGGCACGGGATAAAATACCACCAGTATGCGGACGATACGCAGCTGTATCTGTCCGCCCCGTGCCAACTCAATGAAGCGATTGACGTGATGTGCCAGGGCCTCGAGGCTGTTAGGGACTGGATGGGGGTTAACAAGCTTGTACTCAATCCAGATAAGACCGAGTGGCTGCTGTGCTTCCCTCCTACTAATTGGCCAAGTGTTCCATCTCTCAGGCTGGGGGGTCAAACAGTACGCCCCTCAGGCAGGGTTCGCATTTTGGGAGTCCTCCTGGACCCACAGCTGACTTTTGAACACCACATGTCAGCTGTGACCAGGGGGGAATTTGCCCAGGTTCGCCTGGTGCACCAGTTGCGTCCCTACCTGAACCGGGAAGCTCTCACAACAGTCACTCGCGCCCTTGTGACCTCCAGACTGGATTACTGCAACGTGCTCTACATGGGGCAGCCCTTGAAGAGTATTCGGCGACTTCAGCTTGTCCAGAATGCAGCCGCGCGAGCGATTGTGGGTGCACCTCGGTTCACCCACGTAACACCTATCCTCCGCGAGCTGCACTGGCTGCCTATTGGTCTCAGGATACGCTTCAAGGCGCTAGTCGTCACTTATAAAGCCCTTCATGGTATTGGACCTGGGTACTTGAGAGACCTCCACCAGACCGATTAGATCGCACAGAGCAGGCCTCCTCCGAATTCCATCCGCCGGCCAGTGTCGACTGGCAACTACCCGGAGGAGAGCCTTCTCTGTGGCTGCTCCGACCCTCTGGAACGAACTCCCCGTGGAGATTCGCACCCTCACCACCCTCCAGGCCTTCCGCACAGCTCTTAAAACCTGGCTGTTCCGACAGGCCTGGGGCTAAAGAATCGTTGCCCCTATCTCGAATGGTATGATTGTTGCGTTTTAATTATGTATTGTTTTTGTGTTGTTGTTAACTGTCTGTATCCCCCTTCCCTTGAGTTGTGAGCCGCCCTGAGTCCCTTCAGGGAAAAGGGCGGCATACAAATGAAAATAAAACTCAAACTCAAAAAAGAGACAGACATGAGATTCTAAATGAGTTGGACGATATATACAGGATAAGCACCAATTATGCCAGAAAACATCGATTGCCCAGAGAAGTACACATCAGATTCGCGAGGAAAGAAGTAAGAGATATAATTTATAAAATAACAAGAGATGAGCCAATGATGTACAAAGGGAAAGAGATACAAACCCTGAAACAAATCCTGCGAAGAGTGAGGGAGCAAAGGAGAGAATATCAATTCCTGGCGACACAACTGATTAAACGACATATACTATTTAGGTGGTTGGTTCCTGAAGGGATGTTGGTAACCTGGCAGGAGAGAAGGATTAAAGTTGACAATCTGGAGAAGGCACAGGATTTATATGAGCAACTAGTAGGCCCCAGAGGAGCAGAGTAGTAAAGAGGAGATGGAATATAGAAGCCGCGAAGAACGACAACAGAGAATAAGGGAAGAACAGGGAGAAGGTAGTAGGGAGGAGGAAGAACAACAGAGAGAGAAGGAAGTGAGACCAAAAACAAGGAGCCAAAAAGGAAACTATAGAGTTAATAAAAAACAAAGACAGGTAGAGAATTAGGAGGATGGAAGAAGAAATTCAATTATTGTCAGTAAATATTAACGGTTTAAATTAGCCAACAAAAAGAAAGCATATCTAAGCAACATTAACAAAACAAAAGGCAGATATAATACGCTTACAGGAAACACACATTAAAAAACAAGATACAAAATACCTGAAATGTCCTAAATTAGGAAAATTATATGCAGCATCAGCAGAAGAAAAGAGAAAAGGGATTGCGATATATGTTTAATTTATGCAGACCCAAAGGGAAGAATATTAATGATAGAGATATGGATAAATCAAAAATCAATACTACTGGTAGCAATATACGCCCCAAACGAAAATCAGAAGGACTTTTATAAAAAATTAGAGAAATTGGAGTGAGAAATATCTGCATAATAGGAGATTATAATGCCATAGTAGACAGTAAAAAAGATTACATAAGTGACAAAAAAACTAAAAATAAAAAAGTATTACCAACAACCTGTTTTGAGATGATGGAGGAATTAAATTTAATAGATATTTGGAGAAAAACGGAACCAGAAAAAAAAAACAATTTACTTTTTATTCCAACTCATTGGAATATTACCAAATACCTGGGCAAATCACAACCCCATTAAAATAATGTGGAAAAGGGAAAAAAAGACTAGGCGAAGATGGATGTTAAATCTGCAAATATTTTTTAAAAAAGAATTTATTCAAAAATGTAGAAACAAATTGGCGTTATTCCTTAAGGAAAACACAAAAGAACAGACATCTATACAAAATTTATGGGACACCATGAAAGCTTATTCCTGTGGAATTATTATAGCGCATTCACCAAAAAGAAATAAAGAAGAATGGGCACAACAGAAGATATTAGAGGAGGAAATCAAAAAATTAGAAATAGAATTACAAAATAAGCCACAAAGTGACAAAATTAGAAAGGATTGGATGTTATCAAAACATAAATTAAATATATTAGACCAGGAAGAAATGGTAAAGGGCCTAAAACTAACAAAACAAAACTTATTTGAGCAAGCAAATAAACCGGGGAGGTGGCTGTCATATAGATTGAGAAAAGAAAGAGAAAAAAGATTAATATATCAACTTCAAGAGGAAACTGGTGAACTACAAAATAGAATAGAAGGGAGGAAAAAGATTGCATACAAGTACTTTGAGAATCTGTATAAAGGGGAACAAGTAGATGGAAAACAAATAAAAGAATAGTTAAATGGAGAAGAAACCCCGACAATAGCAGAAGATATGAAAGAAATGTTGTCAAAAAAAATAACGAAACTAGAATTGAAACAGGCGATTCAGAAACAGAAAAATAATAAAACGTCAGGCCCAGATGGATTCCCAGCAGAATGGTACAAAATAATGGAATTGAACGAATTGATAGAACCCTTGATGCTGGAGATGTATAATGAGGCACTGATGAAAGCAAAAATACCGGACTCATGGAGGGAAGCACATATTACATTAATATTTAAAGAAGGTGCAGATAAAAAACAGATTCAAAACTATAGGCCAACCTCGTTGTTGAATGCCGACTATAAAATATTCACAACAATAATAGCGGAGAGATTGAAAAAACTATTAAATGGCTATATAGATCCAGACTGAAATGGATTTCTCCCAACAAGAGAAATCAGGAATAACACTAGAATAATTGCAAATATTTTAGAGTACTATGAGGCGCATCCAGACAAACAAGTGGCACTCGTCTTTCTAGATGCACAGAAGGCATTTGACAATTTAAATTGGGAATTCATGATAAAACAAATTAAAAATATGAAATTAGGGGACCAATTTGAAAGATTAATAGAAACAATATACTCCACCCAAAAGGCAAATATATTATTAAATGGGGAAAGTACAGAGACCTTTAAAATAATGAAAGTAAGGCAGGGATGCCCACTATCACCTCTGCTCTTCATCCTGACGCTTGAAAGTCTTTTAATAAGAATTAGACAAAATTTGGAGATAAGAGGAACTAAAATTAACTAAAATTTAAAAAGAGGAATATAAAATCCAGGCCTTTGAAGATGATTTGGTATTCATTATAGAAGACCCACTAGAAACAGGAAATAGCTTAATGCGAGAACTAGGAAAATATGGAGATGTAGCAGGGTTAAAGATTAATAGAGAAAAGACTAAAATGATAACTAAAAATTTGAAGGAAGAACAAAATAAAGAATTAGAAAAAATAATAGGACTGCAAATGACAAAGAAAGTTAAATATCTTGGAATATGGCTAACTGCAAAGTGCTCAACTATAAAAGAAAATAATTATACAAAATTAGTGCAACAAATAAAAAAAGATATAGAACTATGGGGGAAACTACAACTAACATTATTAGGGAAAATAGCAGCGCTAAAAATGAATGTACTACCCAGACTATTATACCTATTTTAAACAATCCCCATAAAATTAGGATATTTTTTTTTACTGAATTGAATAAAGCCAGGATAAAGTTGAAAGCTCTACAGGATGACAGAAGCAGAGGTGGTATGGGACTCCCGGACTGGGAGCTTTATTACAAAACAGCAGCACTAACATGGATCAGGGATTGGATAAATTTAAAAAAATAAAAGAATACTAACATTAGAGGGCCACGATTTGCAAATGGGATGGCATTTTTTCCTATGGGAAGAGGGTAAACAGAAACAAAAATACTTTCACAGACACTCTATTAGAGATGCACTGATACAGGTCTGGAATAAAATTAGAGAAAAACATTACATGAAAATACCGACATGGCTTTCCACTATGAAAGCCATGACACATCCCAATACACTAGATCTATCGAAAATGGTTAGGTATAGTGAAATTCTAAACAGCCAAGGGAATTTGAAAACAAATCAAGAATTAAAGGAGCAAAATATAAATATAGATTGGTGGCCATATCTCCAACTACAATCGAGATACAAAAAAGACGTAAAAGTATATGGAATATACACAGAATTACAACAAATAGATAAAATTTTAATTGACCTGGAAAATAAATTCATAACGAAAATTTACAAATATTTATTAGAAGTAACATTAGAAGAAGAAAAAGTTAAAGGTTGCATGATAGCATGGGCCAAAAACTTTGGTTACAACATAGATCTAGTGGATTGGGAAAGAATTTGGAACACAAATTATAAACTAACACGATCAGCAGCACGTAAAGAAAATATATATAAAATGTTTTATCGTTGGCATTTTTTGGATTTTATTACATTTATATGCCTCCCTTTTCCCCGAGGGGACTCAGGGCGGCTCACAATTCAAATCAGGGAAGGGGGGTACAACAGGAAATAAAAAGACGAAACATAACAATACATAATTTAAAAACACACAACAGTCATACCATATGACCAACAAGATTGGCTAAAATGTACCCAAACATGAAGCCGAACTGCTGGAAGTGTAAAAAAGTACAAGGGACCTATTATCACATATGGTGGACCTTCCTGGAAACACAAAAATATTGGACAAAAATTTGGAAATGGGTGCAAGAAATTACAGGAGAACAGATAAAATACAAACCCGAAATCTTTCTACTGGGAAAAATCAAAGGGAAATATAAAAAGAAAATTAAGTACATATTAACACATCTGCTAACTATAGCTAGAATAGCATTTGCCCAATGCTGGAAACAAAATAATACCTCCTCGGACGAATTAGTGATAAAAAAACTTTGGATTGTGCAGAGATGGACAAATCAACACTGAAATTAAAAGATAAAGAAGAGTCGGAATATTATGAAATTTGGAACAATTGGTACAAATGGCTGCAAAACAGAAATAAAATTAATTAAGCCAAAAAACAATATATATAAATATATACAGAACTGTGTATAAAGTGTGTAAATATAGAAGCAAAATATTATATACATGTACAGTATGATGACATAACAATGTTGATGTAATGACTGTAAGGTGTTGTAGAAGGGAAAAAATAAAAAAAAATCTGCTAAAAAAAATTCACAGCTAGTCCTGATTTCTTAGCAGGTACACAATTCTCAGGATATATATTTTTCTGTACATGGTGGTAAGTTAGGAATTTATCTATAGTAACCCCACTTCCCACATCCCTGGGTTATTGTAGCATTTAATGTATTTATGAACTTGATCTAGATCTACTTTAGGAAAACTGCATAAATAACTAAGCTTCTCTGTTAAACAATATCACTTTTCGTTTGTTTATTTACATCTATTCACAAGATTTGAAAGTGTATGTGTACAACATTGTGAAAATGCATCTGATAATAGTATGATTTCAACATCTACGCAAAAATCCTTTCTGTTAAATGAATTCTGAATTTAAGCTTTGTCATGTGCGTTGTTGATTAGTGAGCATATGGTTCTGAGCACAGTGTAAATCTCCCTGAGTTCATAATGAAATATGTGTTGCACATGCACAATGTTGCAAATTTTGTAGAAGTAGATTTTGAAAGGTCATGCGTGCATTTCTTAGTCTGTTAATT